>NW_025767111.1:0-600000 GCF_003918875.1 Haliotis rubra | reverse complement strand
CTGTCTCAGGTTCTCTACAACTTGGCACAGTGTTCTGTCTCAGTCTCTACCACCTGGCACAGTGTTCTGTCTCAGGTTCTCTACCACTTGGCACAGTGTTCTGTCTCAGTCTCTACCACTTGGCACAGTGTTCTGTCTCAGGTTCTCTACCACCTGGCACAGTGTTCTGTCTCAGGTTCTCTACCACTTGGCACAGTGTTCTGTCTCAGGTTCTCTACAACTTGGCACAGTGTTCTGTCTCAGTCTCTACCACCACTTGGCACAGTGTTCTGTCTCAGTCTCTACCACCTGGCACAGTGTTCTGTCTCAGTCTCTACCACCTGGCACAGTGTTCTGTCTCAGTCTCTACCACCTGGCACAGTGTTCTGTCTCAGGTTCTCTACCACTTGACACAGTGTTCTGTCTCAGTCTCTACCACCTGGCACAGTGTTCTGTCTCAGGTTCTCTACCACTTGGCACAGTGTTCTGTCTCAGGTTCTCTACCACTTGGCACAGTGTTCTGTCAGTGTTCTGTCTCAGTCTCTACCACCTGGCACAGTGTTCTGTCTCAGTGTTCTCTACCACCTGGCACAGTGTTCTGTCTCAGGTTCTCTACAACTTGGCACAGTGTTCTGTCTCAGGTTCTCTACCACTTGGCACAGTGTTCTGTCTCAGGTTCTCTACCACCTGGCACAGTGTTCTGTCTCAGGTTCTCTACCACTTGGCACAGTGTTCTGTCTCAGGTTCTCTACCACTTGGCACAGTGTTCTGTCTCAGGTTTTCTCACTTGGCACAGTGTTCTGTCTCAGTTTCTACCACTTGGCACAGTGTTCTGTCTCAGTTTCTACCACTTGGCACAGTGTTCTGTCTCAGTTTTCTCTACCACTTGACACAGTGTTCTGTCTCAGGTTCTCTACCACCTGGCACAGTGTTCTGTCTCAGGTTCTCTACAACTTGGCACAGTGTTCTGTCTCAGGTTCTCTACCACCTGGCACAGTGTTCTGTCTCAGGTTCTCTACCACTTGGCACAGTGTTCTGTCTCAGGTTCTCTACCACTTGGCACAGTGTTCTGTCTCAGGTTCTCTCACTTGGCACAGTGTTCTGTCTCAGGTTCTCTACAACTTGGCACAGTGTTCTGTCTCAGGTTCTCTACCACCTGGCACAGTGTTCTGTCTCAGGTTCTCTACCACTTGGCACAGTGTTCTGTCTCAGGTTCTCTACCACTTGGCACAGTGTTCTGTCTCAGGTTCTCTGCCACTTGGCACAGTGTTCTGTCTCAGTTTTTCTCACTTGGCACAGTGTTCTGTCTCAGTTTCTGCCACTTGGCACAGTGTTCTGTCTCAGTTTCTCCCACTTGGCACAGTGTTCTGTCTCAGTTTCTGCCACTTGGCACAGTGTTCTGTCTCAGTTTCTGCCACTTGGCACAGTGTTCTGTCTCAGTTTCTCCCACTTGGCACAGTGTTCTGTCTCAGTTTCTCCCACTTGGTACAATGTTCTGTCTCAGTTTCTCCCACTTGGCTCGGTGTTCTGTCTCACAATGTCTCCCTCTCAGGAGGACGTTCTGTCAACTTTTCAACCACGTTGTCACCCAGTTTTTATGTTTCCCTCGAAGTTTCTACGTTTTTTAGACTAATTCTAGTAGGATTTATTTCAGTTTCTAAGACGTTTCTATCCTGTATTTTCTGCCAGGTTATTTCAAGTACATTAACACCCTGTTACTACAAAGTTTTCTGACAGTCTTATAAAGGTTAACAAACAGGTTCTGCCGACTAAGCTCTCGCCCAGCTACCCGGTGTCCTTGATTCAGTCGAATTTTACACACGCACACAAAAAGAAAAATACCATTTCAAAAAAGAGAAGCAGATTTGTTATTCTAAATAATCATATACTAAAATCCTACATACTTATATATATATTTAGATAATTATTTTTTCACAGCTGAATGAAAAATACAATAACTAAAGTTACATTTCACAGATCTCGCGCGAATTCCAGGGCTATCTCATATGATAAGAATGGATCAAACTTAAGTTTATGCATATGATATATGAATCAGAATATCTTGAATCTTCATGAAACAGGCAGTAGATCGAAGTATGCATTGGTGACTATTTTATTAATGGCAAGTCCCTGATACGTTTTGGTTGCTTACCGATTTGGGTGAAATGTTCGATGTGCAGATGCTGCTAATAACTCTACGTGGACGACATGATTCTTATCATTGCAACTGTTGTAGGTTTGCACGGAACCAGTTTTAGACTCCCACGCCATTATTATAGTGTACACGGGCACTAAGCTATAATCTCCTATATAGGCTATAATCTCCTATATCACTCAGTGATTATACATAATCCCTGGTTTTACATATTCATTGAACATATATAGCTTCAAATCAATGTTAGGTTAACCTTATCGTGTTTTAGAATTCATTTCTAAATTTTGACTTGCTCATTTTTCTCATGCAACGCTTCAAAAATATTTTAAACATTGAGCGTGACTTCACACAGTGAATGGAGCTTATGGTCCCGTAGGCCATGACAATACCGCAGTAAGTGAACGCTAAGGGACAAACAGAGCATAGACAACTACAGGTAGTGAGTTACAAATACCCAATGGCACGATGAGGGTTTCTTAGCGCGACTTTTCCCGTCAGTCATTTGTGAACAGCGCAGGTACTTGAAGCACAAGTAAAATGTTGATGTTGATGTGAGGCGGTAATTGTGCTCTTATCCATTACAAATAAACTCATTGTCCAAATTCTACGTATTGCATCCCATACATCTTAAGTCTTACACACGTTTATTTCAAAGTGAATATAAATCTGTATTGAAATGAAGATATGAATATCCATATTGAAGCAGTGAGTTCTGCAAGTTGAACATGGAAGGCAAATTTATCGATCGTGTTATGGCAACCTTTGCCGGTACACGCGTACTCGGAGGATTCTACAACATGAAATATGTGTTAACAGTGATAAATGCGACTTGCCGATGCTGGTGTGGTACTGGGAATTGTGGTGTAGGTGAACATATCGCTTGAAGGCTTATGGAGAGTTTCGCTGGTAGGTTTACAAAACATCTGAACAGGAACACATATATAACTATAACAACATACGATTGCTTGATACTGTCACATGTTGATGGCTAACAAAACACGTGTATATCTATAACAACATACTATTGCTTGATACTGTCACATGTTGATGGCTAACAAAACACGTGTATATCTATAACAACATACGATTGCTTGATACTGTCACATGTTGATGGCTAACAAAACACGTGTGTATCTATAACAACATACGATTGCTTGATACTGTCACATGTTGATGGCTAACAAAACACGTGTGTATCTATAACAACATACGATTGCTTGATACTGTCACATGTTGATGGCTAACAAAACACGTGTGTATCTATAACAACATACGATTGCTTGATACTGCCACATGTTGATGGCTAACAAAACACGTGTGTATCTATAACAACATACGATTGCTTGATACTGTCACATGTTGATGGCTAACAAAACACGTGTGTATCTATAACAACATACGATTGCTTGATACTGTCACATGTTGATGGCTAACAAAACACGTGTGTATCTATAACAACATACGATTGCTTGATACTGTCACATGTTGATGGCTAACAAAACACGTGTGTATCTATAACAACATACGATTGATTGATACTGTCACATGTTGATGACTAACAAAACACGTGTGTATCTATAACAACATACGATTGCTTGATACTGTCACATGTTGATGGCTAACAAAACACGTGTGTATCTATAACAACATACGATTGCTTGATACTGTCACATGTTGATGGCTAACAAAACACGTGTATATCTATAACAACATACTATTGATTGATACTGTCACACATGTTGATGGCTAACAAAACACGTGTATATCTATAACAACATACGATTGCTTGATACTGTCACATGTTGATGGCTAACAAAACACATGTGTATCTATAACAACATACGATTGCTTGATACTGTCACATGTTGATGGCTAACAAAACACGTGTGTATCTATAACAACATACTATTGCTTGGTACTGCCACATGTTGATGGCTAACAAAACACGTGTGTATCTATAACAACATACGATTGCTTGATACTGCCACATGTTGATGGCTAACAAAACACGTGTGTATCTATAACAACATACTATTGCTTGGTACTGCCACATGTTGATGGCTAATAAAACACGTGTGTATCTATAACAACATACGATTGCTTGATACTGTCACATGTTGATGGCTAACAAAACACGTGTGTATCTATAACAACATACTATTGCTTGGTACTGTCACATGTTGATGGCTAATAAAACACGTGTGTATCTATAACAACATACGATTGCTTGATACTGTCACATGTTGATGGCTAACAAAACACGTGTGTATCTATAACAACATACGATTGCTTGATACTGTCACATGTTGATGGCTAACAAAACACGTGTGTATCTATAACAACATACGATTGCTTGATACTGTCACATGTTGATGGCTAACAAAACACGTGTGTATCTATAACAACATACGATTGATTGATACTGTCACACATGTTGATGACTAACAAAACACATGTGTATCTATAACAACATACGATTGCTTGATACTGTCACATGTTGATGGCTAACAAAACACATGTGTATCTATAAGAACATACGATTGCTTGATACTGTCACATGTTGATGACTAACAAAACACGAGTATATCTATAAGAACATACTATTGCTTGATACTGTCACACATGTTGATGGCTAACAAAACACACGTGTATCTATAACAACATACGATTGCTTGATACTGTCACACATGTTGATGGCTAACAAAACACATGTGTATCTATAACAACATACGATTGCTTGATACTGTCACACATGTTGATGGCTAACAAAACACATGTGTATCTATAACAACATACGATTGCTTGATACTGTCACACATGTTGATGACTAACAAAACACGTGTATCTATAAGAACATACGATTGATTGATACTGTCACATGTTGATGGCTAACAAAACACATGTGTATCTATAACAACATACGATTGCTTGATACTGTCACACATGTTGATGACTAACAAAACACGTGAGTATCTATAAGAACATACGATTGATTGATACTGTCACATGTTGATGGCTAACAAAACACGTGAGTATCTATAAGAACAAACTATTGCTTGATACTGCCACATGTTGATGACTAACAAAACACGTGGAGGGACTACAGGACTATCACGACCAAAACTACACATGTACAGAAAGTTCATTTCATCATACGAACAAGTAATTATGGTATGGTGTGTGATTCCTGTTATGTGCTTTAATGTTGCTTATATTTGAAAAAACAATGTACAGTTTCTGGTGTTGAAACATCTCTGTACCGTTTCACAGGGCATTCGTAGTTCTTCGACTGTCGTAATTCTCCTGTGTTCAATGTAAACAGTGCTACGGCTTCCCCACATCTGAAGCGGGCAGCCAAACGCCTCCAACCATCTAAATCAGGCTGAAGTTGTCTGTCAGGTGAAATTTCTCTCTATACATACACTTAGAATATTCAAAATGAACTATCAGACAATGATGCTTAGTCTCTTTATATTTGACTTTGTCTCTATGTATAAGACAAACTATACTACCCATCAAAAGTTAAGACTCACTAGTGTAAATATAGCCACTTATTTCAGGCAACTGTTCTAAACTAAATTTTGCAAAAGATAATATTCACTACTTCTTCACCTGTCCGTTGTATAATGACTTACGTATTTCAATGTACTTTTATCAACATGGATACGACATACATTCGGTATTATATAGTAATGTTAATGTAGACTCTGAAACTAACAAAAAGTTTATCTCCTCTAATCACCATTTCATCCAGTTTTCAAAAAAGATTTAACATGACTTAAGAAATTACTAATAAAGTTCAACAATTAAAAAACATATTTTACTCAAAGAGCAAACGTGTGGTACCAATACATTCTATTATTTTATTGGCAATTGATATTCTGTAAATAGCTTCCGTAAATATGTACACGTTCGGGAGAGGCATTAATATAAGCTCACTGAGCTTGTTTGCCAATCCCTTTTCTTTCTCTTGAAATAAAATATGTTTAAAACAATTTTGTAAAATAGTCCATACTGTTTAAAGGTACTTTGTACACACGACCTGATGTATTGTAAAACAAATTCGTAATGTTGAAAAGATTATTGTCTTCAGTTCAATAAATGATAAAAATCAGTAAAAATTTGCGAATTCTTAACAAAACTTAACACCAAAACGCAGCTGTTCACATGCATGATATTTGCACCTGCTTTTCAGCAAGTTGATGCATGATCCTCGTGCAATTAATCTGCATAAGGTTTGCAGTTGGTTCCCCCAAGTTAGAGGAGAAATCAATCTTCGGTGTAACCAAATATATATGCATAACATATAGTGCGTGTTTTAAGTGAGTCTAAACTTTTGATGGGGAGTATATTATGGATGTGAACCTCTCACTCACACACTCACACACACACACACACACACACACACACGCAATCGATGTAAGTCTGTTAGAAATTACACACACACACACAGGACCTCGGTAACTTCGTCAAACCGTCCCCTAATCACCAAGCGGTGAAACTGTCGAACAGCTGCACTTGCACCTCGAGAAGGTAATTAGGTATTATGAACATCAGAACCGCCTCAATCAACTCAAGCATGTTCGATAACATTATTTTTGTTTCAGTCCACCTAGACATTATCTAAACATGATATTTGTCTTTACCACGTCCTGTTCCACTGACATTTAAAAATGGTCGCATTTGTGATGTTGTTGCTTGAATTGGCAATTCGATATTTTGTGGAAGTGCAGATAACTGGGGCCGGCTCATGTATGTTTTACACCTCCACAAAAACAGTCTAGTTTTACATGTTTCACAGACATGAAAAATGCACAACACTTGCTTGTTGAGTCGATATGTAATTACAGAGCTGGTGAACACATTCAATATTGCCAAAGCATGGACATGGGTTGGACTTCTTATGTAACAAAAGAGCGTTTTGAAGTATGTAAACTGTGGCTAAGACATAATCTAAACTAGACGTCCTAATATCGTTCACAGGTGGCCATCAAAACGTGAACGACCATTGTGTTATAAGTCAGAAAGTCTTTTTGTACAGAGGCAATCGACCCATATAAAAACAGGAAATCCACAATTTGCCTGATTGAGAAGAAACTGTTTATCTTTGATAGGCAGAAGTGGTTTACCACCGCATGGGACGATGAAGATAATGCCTTAAATGGCAATAAGTTTTGCTCTTAGAGATCTTAAAGTGGTCCTAACCCCAGAACCATATGTAACCTGAGGTACGCCCGAACACACCACAAAGCCTTCCCCTCAAGATTGCGTAGATGAAGTAGAGGTAAGCCATCAGTGCCACTTGAAAACAGACTGACCACTGCCTCGGTTTTAAGGCGAAATCCACTGTATCTCTCAACGTTTTATTATCCCCTGCAAAAACGAAGTTGCGGGGGATATAGAAACGAGTTCCGTCCGTCCGTGCGTCCGTCACACTTTGTCCGGAGCATATCTCCTAAACTATTGGTGATAGCTGAACCAAACTTGGTACACATGTCAACCATGATCACTAGATGTGCCTTTTGGGGGTTAGACCCAGATGCGAATTTACTTTTTGCGGTTTCCATGGAAACATGACTTAGGCTGTGACTATGAGGATGTCATCTTGTCCGGAGCAGATCTCCCAAACTATACATGCTAGCCTCGTCAAACTTGGTACACATATCAAGCATGATCCCTAGATGTGTCTTTTGGGGGGATTAGACCAAGATATGAATTTTATTTTTTTGACTTAGGCTGTGACTATGAGGATGTCATCTTGTTGCATTTCCATGACAACAAGTTAGGCTTCAACTGAATTTGGTGGTAGTGCTCCTCTCTGTAGCAGATTTTAGAAACCTTTCAATACTCTCCTTCCACTTTGCTGTATACACTCCAAAACATTTGACATAATCATATCTAGTAGACATATTTATAAAGAGTATTTTGCCGTTGCGGGGGATATTGATGACTTTGTCTTCTTTTTTATTCAGAGTTAACTTATGATATTTGTATGTATGCTAGTTTGTCACACAAATCGTTCATGCCTAGAGGCCCCTTTAAAAAGTATATATATTTAATGAGAAATGTGGGCGCCAAACACATTATCTTCTATGGCCCATATAATGTTGTTAAGATTAACGTGTCGACTCTGATGTTGACGGTTAGACGAATATATATATATTAATCTGTCTCTGAAATTTTGATGTGAATACGGTGAATAAAAGATGGCTGGCCTTACACGCATCATTGCCTAAATAAAACTTCAACATTACCAAGGTACACTCTAAACCTAAAGTGTTCTAGTTCTGAACACTATGAGAACACCCTTCCTGTTACAGATTTAGAACGCAGTCGGAGTGTTCTGATTTAGACACTATGTGTTCTGTAGTCAGAAAACTAGTGTTCCACTTACAGAACGCTCGTGTTCTATTTTTCAGAACACTCTTTGTTTGTTCTGTATTTGTTCAATTTAAACCGCCGGACGCCTCGGACGCTGTAACAGATTTAGAACACTCGTGTTCTCAAACTTCCGCCAGCCTAACATGAACGAATAAAAACAACAACAATATGAATTAATTCAAAACTTTATTAACACCTATTTTGAATGATAAAGCGTGTTATTGTTATATTATCGTGGAGACTTGTACTGTTTCAAACTTAAAATCGGCATAGTTTTCCCTAAGCGCCAGTTAAACCAAAATTTAAACGAACTTTTTAATGAATATAACATATTTACACATGTATGTATGCAGTGTATGGTTTTCATATGTTATGAATGTAAGTTGTGTGTACTGCGTATGTAAAGCTCTATGTGTTGTGTATGGTTTTCATAAAAACAACAACAATATATGTAATTAATTTGTGTAACTTTTCATATAATGAATGTATTTGTGTATGATAAAAGCTCTATGTGTTGTGTATGCGTTATGAATGTAAGTTGTACTGCGTATGTAAAGCTCTGTGTGTTGTGTATGGTTTTCATATGTTATGAATGTAAGTTGTGTGTACTGTACTGCGTATGTAAAGCTCTAATGTGTTGTGCATAGTTTTCCCTAAGTTGTGTGTACTGTTATCTAACCAAAAAGTTAAAAGTACTGCGTATGTAAAGCTCTATGTGTTGTGTATGTTTACACATGTTATGAATGTATCATATGTAATGAATGTAATGTGTAAGTTTTCATATAAAGTCTATGTGAATGTATATGTTATGAATGTAAGTTGTGCGTACTGTACTGCGTATGTAAAGCTCTATGTGTTGTGTATGGTTTTCATATGTTATGAATGTAAGTTGTGTGTACTGCGTATGTAAAGCTCTATGTGTTGTGTATGGTTTTCATATGTTATGAATGTAAGTTGTGTGTACTGCGTATGTAAAGCTCTATGTGTTGTGTATACGTGCTCTGTGCTGAGTTTATGATGCGTTATTTTGTGAATGTCTGTTTCCTACTTTATATTTGTCATCTCTGCAACATTTTTCTATTCTTAACAAAGAAATATATGGCATCCAACCGTGTCAAGGTTAATGTTTGAAATAGAGATTTCAAAACCTGTCACTTAAAACCTCAGCAGATACCTAGGTCATTCTATACTTTAGCAAATAAAGTTATGAAATATGTGTGTAAATGTGCAAAGAACTCTAGAATATACTTTTAGTAAATTTCAATTGTCACTGGGAATATCCTGTTGACCTGTGGCGCCAAACGATTTTTGGTATCGTTGGGGAAGAGACAACTGCGCATGCTTATCATGACGTAGCTTTGTTAAAATATCAGTTGTTCTAATCAGGACACGCGCCGTCCGAATAGCTTCAGATCAACTTTATAGAACAGATACCGTCCTAATGTATTCATTTAATCAAATGTAAAGGAACAGTATGCGTTATTTATCAATTCTAAACCAATATATAACCAGATTTTACCCAGTTGTTAAGAACATTTTGAGGAATAATTTTCCTCTTGCAAAATACATGCATTTTTATTCTCCCATGGGAAGAAAAGGCTAAAGTTAGTTAAAATACAGAAATTATTAACAAGTTCTTTAAAACCTTTTTTAATGTTCGCTTGCGTAATGTTCAACAATGTCTGAAAATATCGTAACAGGTTAAAGATTATGTTAAAAGTATTTTATTCGTTTGATTTACAAAGTCTTCTAATAACACATTGTGTTCTGAAATTAGAACACCTATACCTCACAGGCTTTGAACACATGTGTTCTTAAACAGAACACGCCCGTTCTAAATAAGGCCCATGCGTTCCAATTCAGAACATGCACGGACGCGGGACTCACTGTTCTGCTTGAACACTTGTGGTTTAGAGTGTAATGAATACATATATACTCAATATTTTAAGTTAATTAGTTTCATATGGATAAATATTGTTTTGAAACTACTGTCTGTTTCTTTCACTATAAAATATGTAGCACCTCTTTGTGCATATGAAAATGGATATGAAACTGAATTAAAGACTGCCGTAACCCTACAATCGCCCCTCCCCAGTATCAAATGGTAGGCCTATAGGACCTACAAACTGGCTCGACGGATCTCTGACAATTCAGACAAACGATTGTATGTGCTATATCTTTGCCAAGGGCGGACTACCTCCGTGGTCAAGTGAATAGTACATCTGCCAGGAGTGGTCAGTGGTTCGATCTCAAGGCCACATCATACCAAGAGTCGTAAAAAGATATTTTAAAATTGTTTATGTTATATTTTCATATTTTTCATGTTTACAAACTTCCAGTTCGGTTTGTCATTTACAACGGTATAAACACACCCACTTTGACATATGTGAGGTGTATAAAATACTGGGACCTTTACAATCTATGGTCAATGAGGCAAAGATACATAGATCAACTTTTCAAGGTAGTATGTAATGATGACCAGACTTTAACAAAAAATATCGTTTTCACCAGAAACTAAATAAATATATTTTGTAATGTCGTAGTACTGCTTGATTTGATACTTGAAATTCGGAATGTTTAGTTTTTGACTGTTTTTGAATATAATGTCTTTAACAAGAAAGACAAGGGCGTTAATAGGATTGTTATGTCTTCCTTTCATTCCGAGCATTATCTTTGAAATTGTGAAATGAATGTAAATTTGAGCTGTTTCTAATCATTTTTCTAAACTTTCCCAAATTTTGAATACCGGACCACGATACCAAAACAGGTGTTGTAAAGTTTCTAATTCTTTATCACAAAAACGGCAAAGGTTGATTCTGATATCTTTATCCTGAATAAGAAGCAGTTCGTAGGAAGACTATTATGAATAACCATATATTGCAGCCATTTTTAGTCAGTACTACGAGTGCTATCGAGCGTTTTACACTTATTAAGAAAGATTGAGTACGACAGAAGCACATCCTTGCAAAAAACGTTAGTCATATCTGGAATGACTTGATTTCTAATATAGTTACTATTAGAAAGCCAAAGTATATTTATATAATTCAATCTGTTTGTGAAAATATACTCCAGTTCTTTTCTCCATTTTGTAGTCTAGCTATATCCGCCGTAGTTTTTGAGATGCTATAATTTCTTTTATATTTGGTTCTTTTATACCTCCATGCTCAGGTTTAAGAAGTTAATAAGAACTAAGACATCTCGTTTAACGAGACGTCAAAAGATGGTACTACTTGTTACCCTGCCTGATCCTCGACATAATAAGGGAATAAGTCAAGCCTGGGAAACAGTATACTGTGGGGAGTTCATGTTAAACTGGGGTACGGTATTTCAGTGTGCTGTTACTACATTGGTCCAGATAAATATAAGCAGAAACGCACGCACGCATTTCTAAGGCATTGTACGACGTAGTGTGTCTTAGTTGACACGGGGAACCAACAATATATAACCAGAATTATGAAACTAGAATATGATCTTGTTAACGTCATTATCCTACTTTACTTAATAATGCGTTATTTCATAACAGACGCTTGGATATCACTTTCAAAATATCATCGACACAAAACTCATTTCGTCGGAACAAATGCATTAAGGTTACGTAACGGGAAATCTCACATGTACCGGTGCATGTGTTTGTTTGTTTGTTTGAACATATTTTATTCAGTGTTGAAATGGATTGGGCACAAGTTATGTAACTTATTACCGCCCGCTGCCATCAGAAACATGAACAATAATGAACAATAATGAGTGGACGTAATGGATGGACATAATAATATTGAGACATATTATTGATTAATTGAAGCGCTTACTTCGTACAATGTATTTATGCACATGTCTAAAGATATTTTCATTGATTGTATTTGGCAGAGCAGGGTTGCCGTAAAGAATGGTATCAATGTCTGACTGAACTTTTGATAGTTCAAAGTCTTTCTTCAGATCAAAACGGCAACTGACAAATTTTGGACATTTTAAGAAGAAATGGTTAGCATCTTCCACCGGAGCACCACAATTGCAAGCTCTACTCTCTGATAGATTAACACGAAACAGATCTGCTTGTAATGAACTACACGAATGTCTTAACTTCGTGTGTAGTATATTTGTCTTTCTTTCACCAAATAGAAAATATTTTGGAACCTTATCATTATTTCAAGATAACTTTGATTTAAACGATGATAATGAATTTGTACATTTTGTTGTAGAGGAGAGAGGTGCATGTGTATCAGCATTGAGCACTCCTGTAGTGACACCAGAGGTGGTTGTATACCTCGAATCTCCGTACACCTTGTGTATCATAGTATGGTTGTATACCTCGAATCTCCGTACACCTTGTGACCTCGAATCTCCGTTGTATTGTATACCTCGAATCTCCGTACACCTTGTGACAGTGTGGTTGTATACCTCGAATCTCCGTACACCTTGTGTGGTTGTAT
The DNA here is from genome assembly GCF_003918875.1 of Haliotis rubra. Taxonomy (NCBI): domain Eukaryota; kingdom Metazoa; phylum Mollusca; class Gastropoda; order Lepetellida; family Haliotidae; genus Haliotis; species Haliotis rubra. The sequence goes on along the minus strand of NW_025767111.1, from coordinate 587,058 downwards.
ACCTCGAATCTCCGTACACCTTGTGTGGTTGTACACCTCGAATCTCCGTACACCTTGTGTGGTTGTATACCTCGAATCTCCGTACACCTTGTGTGGTTGTATACCTCGAATCTCCGTACACTTTGTGTATGATAGTATGGTTGTATACCTCGAATCTCCGTACACCTTGTGTGGTTGTATACCTCGAATCTCCGTACACCTTGTGACAGTGTGGTTGTATACCTCGAATCTCCGTACACCTTGTGTGGTTGTATACCTCGAATCTCCGTACACCTTGTGACCGTGTGGTTGTATACCTCGAATCTCCGTACACCTTGTGACAGTGTGGTTGTGACAGTTGTATACCTCGAATCTCCGTACACCTTGTGTGGTTGTATACCTCGAATCTCCGTACACCTTGTGACAGTGTGGTTGTATACCTCGAATCTCCGTACACCTTGTGACAGTGTGGTTGTATACCTCGAATCTCCGTACACCTTGTGTGGTTGTATACCTCGAATCTCCGTACACCTTGTGTGGTTGTATACCTCGAATCTCCGTACACCTTGTGTGGTTGTATACCTCGAATCTCCGTACACCTTGTGACAGTGTGGTTGTATACCTCGAATCTCCGTACACCTTGTGACAGTGTGGTTGTATACCTCGAATCTCCGTACACCTTGTGTGGTTGTATACCTCGAATCTCCGTACACCTTGTGTGGTTGTATACCTCGAATCTCCGTACACCTTGTGTGGTTGTATACCTCGAATCTCCGTACACCTTGTGACAGTGTGGTTGTATACCTCGAATCTCCGTACACCTTGTGGGGTTGTATACCTCGAATCTCCGTACACCTTGTGTGGTTGTATACCTCGAATCTCCGTACACCTTGTGTATGACAGAGTGGCCAGAATATTTATCGGCCACTTGGTGCTATAGGTCATCTGGTCCCGAACAGTGGATACAGCACAATGCTGGGTATGACTCCCAGGAGTCGAGTCGTTACTGTGTATGAAATTGAATTACATGTATGTTTGTACATGATGGCTAAAGTCATGTCTAAAATATGATTGAGTATTTGTTGCGTGGCAGAGTATTGATACTGGGTACGTACTGAGAACAGCCTCAGTACGGAGGACTCGCCATCATATGACTGAAATGTTTTTATATTTGCACATAACACACTTATTGTTATCCGTTGTTTTCATCATTATTCGGGTAAATATTAAGATTAGCACTGGTTGTGTATCAAGTGTTATTTAATGCAGGTATTTATTGTTGTTGTTTTTGTGTCCACTCGTCCGTGTGATAATCCGTGACACGTACATATAAATAACAATCAATGGTTGACAACGATCATACAGCTGACTTGGGTCCGTCACGTGGTTTATATAAGTTATTTACAGTGTTTTAAGAAATATATCCTTTTTAGCTTTTTGTAGCCTGATAAGGTAGTTCTTCGTCTTTGGCTCATATTAATATTATTATTATTATTAAAATACCGCCGTGAAATATATCTATTATGGATATGTTTTTCCACACTGAAAGGCCATGCTTAAAGGTCACATGCAACCAAAAACTCAAACATAATTAAAAAACAATTATCACTTATTCATGACATATAATATACATTGCTGGTTATGAAAAAACATATAAACAAAATTATAAGCGTACAATCGCAAATCAAAAGTGCAATATTGTGTACTTGGGTTTACTTCCCAAGAAACGAAGCAGCCGGGATACCGAACCCAGTCAGAGCTGGTGGGTGTGCAGTCAAGTGTAACGGCTGGTTCATTTGCAGATGCCCTCACGGCTCATTGTGTGTGTATATATATAGATGTTGGGTTTTGTAAATACATGCTCATTTTTTGTGTATAACATTTTGCAATCAACAGACATCATAACATGTCATGTGTACAAGTATCACACCTGCCTGTCTGTGTAATTACATAATGTGACAGAGACCGAACTCTGGCCATAAATCAATGCATTTTGTTTATGGTGTATAGCCTGATTGGTGTTAAGTTCAAATTGCATGTGGTCAGTGATCGCAGTTGTGTATTGAATATGGTCATTAGCAGACAGGCAGGCAGACACATAGGTGCCAATAAAACAGACATTGAGTTTTGTCTGTGACAACGACATATCTATATCACAGTTAGAAATTCGGTCAACGCTAAATAATGACATTGCTTTTAAGTATCGAACTGAGAAAGTGACTCGGTAAGAAGAACGTGTGGTGAAATAGACAAATGAAATTATATAAACAGTTAATCTACTGTCATAACATATAAAAAGCTCGCGCCTGTGAAATATCAACAAAACATTAGAAAAATAGCTCACACAAAAGCCTTCACCGAGTATTCACCGGACAACCCGCTTCCAAGCTGCGCGAACCTATTTCACTGCGCCCGTGCTATGAGCGCAGCCCAGCTGTTGAAACCACTTGAATTCCCCCAAGCGCTGGGGGAAAATTAGTGAATCGTTTGAACTCCGATTTCGCGCGTTTTTTTTCATCGCGTTATTTTTCAACTTTATAAGTTGAATTTCCATTTTGGATGATTTGTTTCGGTAAATCCATACCGAAAGGTATCAGAATCTGCAGAGTTGTATTTTACGTTGCATGTGACCTTTAACAGTTCATATTCTCATAAATATGGAATGATATGTCAACTTAAGGGTATCAGTTGTTGACATAATAAAAAAAAATATATTTTTAGTGAGTGTGATGTACATAAAACAGCAGATCCATATATTCACCTCTTAGATTGCCGAACGTTGGACAAACTAACAGAAAATATTAAACAACTCACATCTTCAATCACATTACTCACAAATTCTCGATTCTTCAACTATGTTTCTTTAGATGTTCAATCACAAGACTGTGAAAGCTACATCTAAATTCTGCTAAGGATGGTATACATCTTTTGACATCAGACAATTTCTATTCTGGTATCTGTCATCAAACGTTTGTCATAATTACATTTTCCATAACTTAAAATGCACAAATACCATTTTTGTAGATATCCTTAAGTCTTTGGCGCACAGGAAAAATGAATCTGGTTTTATGGTACACGTCATACGTTCCGTGCCCTATTATGATCTCCACGTTATCCAACAATACCATCATATTACAACATTTGTTTTAAAAGCGCAAATACACATTTTCATCGACCCACTTAGGCGCTGGTTCCATTGTAATACAGCGTCAGAGAAACGTACCTCGCGATAGTGGCGTAAAACAATACTCAGCCACCCTCTCACTCAATTTGAGTGGAATGAGTCAACAGAAGTTACTAAATTTGTGGCAGCCATGTTTCACAAGGTCTGCAACTGGCATCCCTCAGATGTCTCAGCCAGTAGGTCAACTCAAAGCAGCCGCTCCTAGCTGACCATATAGGTAGTATACTAGTCTGTCTCACAGTCCCAGAACCACATTATTTTCCCTACTGCCTAGCCCTCTCTGCAGTGATAAAGCCCTTGTTTGTTTCTATCAAAATTATATATTCTCTCCCAAAAAAAGAAACGCATCATGAAAATAGTAATTTCATGTAGCAATGAATTAAAACGTGACTCATTTTACAAAAGGTTTTGCTCTGTCCTATGGTGTTTATGTTTTGAAACATCACAACAAAACGCACCATCCGTAAAATACCCGTATTTAACAGCATGATTTTCAATTTCGGCGTGTAGTGTCACAGAATACACAATTCACATGCAATGCACTTGACTTGAAAGTTGGGAATCAAATAGTCTCAATGATGGGTATAGAGGTTGATCGCTGTCTGTCGATTATTCACTGTATTTGGAATATTGTTGACGAACGCAAAATGCCACGTCTAAGTGAAGCCAACCGTCATATCGCCATTGGTTTGCTTGAAGCTGGCCAGTCTCAACGTGCAGTTGCCCGACGCATGAATGTTCACCAAAGCACCATTTCACGGCTCTGGGAGAGATATCGCCGGCAGAATGCGGTAGCAGATGCCCCTCGTAGTGGGCGACCTCGAGCGACCACTGCGGCGGAGGATCGCTACATCCGGGTACATCACCTGCGTCATCGAACAGCTACGGCGACCAGTACCGCTCGACAAATATCCGGATTGAGGAGGCTTTCTGCACAGACCGTCAGGAACAGGTTGAGAGAAGCTGGTTTACGTGCCAGAAGACCGTATCTTGGCCCTGTGCTTCGACAACAACATCGTCGACATCGAGTTCAATGGTGCACCAACGTTCAGGCCTGGAACCTACCGAATTGGCGTAGAATCTGGTTCAGTGATGAATCACGATTTCTATTGGAACGACGCGATGGAAGAATGTGGGTGTACAGACGTCGACGTGAATGTTTCGCCGACGCTTGCGTTCCCCAGGTGGACAGATTCGGCCGGGGCAGTGTTATGATGTGGGGAAAGATCACTTCCGTAGGAGAAGTGATTTGGTGATGATCCAGAGCAACCTGACCGGTCAACGGTACTGTGACGAAATCCAACGCCCACACCTCCTTCCAATCATTGATCGCCAGAGGGAGTTGTTTCAACAGGACAATGCCAGGCCCCACACAGCACGTCACACTAGAGACTTCCTCCAGAACCACAACATCAATGTGCTCCCTGTCCTCAAGATCACCGGACTTAAACCCGATCGAACATCTGTGGGATGCCCTGGACAGACGGGTGCGACGCCGTAACCCTCAGCCCCAGACACTTCAGCAACTCGCACAGGCACTACAGGCAGAGTGGGCTGCGATTGGGCAACACGAGATTCTGAGACTTAATCGTTCGATACCGAGGCGATGCTGTGCAGTTCTGGATGCCCACGGCGGTCACACGAGGTATTGACTTCAGCGCCACCACACGTCTCCATGTGGCACTCAAACTGACTTTCCTCGAGTTGGTGCCAAAGACGGATCAGTCTGCATTCCCAGTGTGGAATTTCACTATATTTCATTAACTCATAAAGCCTACAAGATGTTTCAAAATAAACATAAAAATACAGTTGAAATTCCTATATGCGTTTCTTTTTGGGGAGAGTATATATTCAGAGACTAAGCATTAGTCTAGTAATATACTTATATACCAAGATTTCTTCGGCCACATCTACGAAAAGATATAGATCTTACAAAAGATATCTTACATAGTATACACTTGGGCGCGAAACCTGAACTGATGTTAATAAATAGTCTTTGATTAAACTTGCACCATAGGCGTCATTGTATTTCAGAAATAAAGTTCGGTCTACTCCCCATGTAAAAATGTATAGTTTCGCCCTAAATTATTTAAATGAAATACATTAAGCACGGAGAAGTTTTTGCTCTTGAGGTACGTTCGTTAAAGTAGATAAGTTACATGGATAAACATTCCTTAACACAATGGATAAGGTGCATACGTTAACATAATAGATAACATTTATGCATGTTAAAACAAAAGATAAAGTGCATTCTTTAATATGATTGCTAAGTTTCACAATGTATTTATGTATTCATTAACAAAATAGATTTAATTTATGTGAACGCAATAACATTATTTAATGGACTGATACACATGTTAACGTAACAGATGGCATGTATGCATGGGTTTTAAGGACGACTTCATCAGTTTGGTACAGAGGTGTCAGGCTTGGGATGACATTAGGCTTGTTTTCAGGGTCACACAAAACTGATTTGAGCTGATGCATATGTGGTTGCTAAAGCTATATGGGCAAACACCCCAAAAAAACACACTTCGTGTCTGATCCACTGTGATGCTTGATTTGATATTTTCTTATGCTGCATTTAACATGAATGTTATCGGTGTGAAAAACTGGCTTGTTTGATTAAAAATAACCGTGTTCAGTAGAGATAAATAGAACAGAAACATAATCCATCCTCAGATTATTCTGTTGCGACGAAGAAATTGTATTGGAGACATTATCTGCTAATGTATGTTCGTCCCAAATGTAGGGATGGATAGATTTTCATGACATTTAGTAGTTTGTGAAGTGGACGATGCGAGTGCGTTAGTACTTGCAAAGGAGAGGACAGTAGGATCGACGTCACTTGTTCCACAGGGCAATGTTGGACAAACTCTGGGAACTGGTTAAATAATTGTCGAAACGGTAAGACTAAATAATACGTCGGTAGTGGGCATCATGTGAAACAAGCACATTATTTATCTTGCTGATGGATTCCCGCGTGTAAATAATGTATCGAAAAACTCACTAAACTCGAAAAGGTTATTGATATAGGCCATGAATTATTATTAGGAAGCAGTGAATTGATAACTTCGTGTAAAAGTTACTGAATTCCTTGGACCAGGTTTCCCGTCTCAGCCAGCACGCTGGAATTTGTCACAGTCCCTGTCGCTGACAGCTTTCATACACTTGAAAGAAGTAGGGGACATTCGGGAGGTGTAAGATGTATGACAATGATAAACGAATTGTGAACACATTTCAAACGACAGTCAAGTAAGACACTAGAGAGGAAATTTCTATCAGTTATAATTCAGCCACGATTGGTCAAACATTCATTCACTTGACAAGGCATGCTAATGAGTCTCCCTTTATCAATTTGAGGGAGTCTGTCCTTCTCCATGCTCACTTGCAGCGCCTGGCCAAGTTCAACCAACGTGGTCGGCGGCCTGTGACGTTGACGTACACGTCCACTTGTCATGCCCCAGACGTGTTGAGTCGAGGAACGGTCTGGGCTCATTGCTGGCCATGACATTCCATGGACGTTGTGCTGCTGGATGTGATGATGATTCGTGCACGGTGAGCTCGGGCTTTGTCCTCCCGAAAGACAAAACGCCAGCTCTCACGGCATGCAGATGAGACAACGAAAGATGTCAGTATTTTGTACCGATAGTATTGCCACACAGTACAGAGTAGGGTGCCATTGGCCTGACGTTCATTTCGAAGTCACCAGACGCCTATCAAGAGGTGCAAAAATGATTCGGGACTCATCTGAAAACATGGCACGTGACCAGCCAATATGGCGATTTGTAACGGGCGGCACAAGTCGTGGCCTCGAGCATGGAGCTGAGATGCATGTCGACCATTTCTAAACGTCTGACAAGTAACAAGTGCCCCAACAGCCAAATGAATGTTTACAGCAGCACGACTTGCCGTCAGAGCTCGATTTCGTAGAGCCTGGTTTCGGATCAATACACCCGGAGCTCCAGCCGCTGTCCTCGGCCTGTAGATATACAAAAAGTGAATATACATGGGCGGATCCAGGAATTTTGAAAGGAGGGGGTTCAGGGGGTTCGAACCTGAACTCTCCATTGGCTCCGCTAACGCAAAAAAAAATCTTCAATGTGATCTTAAGTCATTTTCAAAGGGAAGGAAGGAAGGAAGGAGGGGGGGGGACTCAACCCCGCCTCTGGATCCGCCACTGAATATATAATTAATTGCAACATACAAGATTTCTGACAGGAGCAATCCTAAAATATACACTGAAACTTATATTGGTAATATATTTCACGAATTGAATTTTAATTGATCGTCATTAGGACACTGTTCCAATTATGTTCTTAGCAAAACAATAAGTATATTTCAGTGCTGAATTTGTAGGGCGAATATATGATGGGTTGTATTTGTTGGACTAACATACGATATTTTGCTTTGGTAGGGCCTATATATGATCGTTTATATAGGGGAGGCATATATATGATCGTATATATAGGGGAGGCCTACATATGATCGTTTATATAGGGAGGCGAATACATTATTGTGTTGATAGGGTTAGTGTATGACTGTATTGGTAGGGCCTATATATGATCGTTTATATAGGGAGGCGAATATTTGATCGTTTATATAGGGAAGCGAATATATGAACGTTTATATAGGGAGGCGAATATATTATTGTGTTGATGGGGTTAATGTAGGACTGTATTGGTAGGGCCTATATATGATCGTTTTTATAGGGAGGCGAATATATTATTGTGTTGATGGGGTTAATGTAGGACTGTATTGGTGGGGCCTATATATGATCGTTTATATAGGGAGGCGAATATATGATCGTTTATATAGGGAGGCGAATATATTATTGTGTTGATGGGGTTAATGTAGGACTGTATTGATAGGGCCTATATATGATCGTTTATATAGGGAGGCGAATATATGATCGTTTATATAGGGAGGCGAATATATTATTGTGTTGATGGGGTTAATGTAGGACTGTATTGGTAGGGCCTATATATGATCGTTTATATAGGGATGCGAATATATGATCGTTTATATAGGGAGGCGAATATATGATCGTTTATATAGTTGGGCAGATTTATTATTGTGTTGATGGGGTTAATGTAGGACTGTATTGGTAGGGCCTATATATGATCGTTTATATAGGGAGGCGAATATATTATTGTGTTGATGGGGTTAATGTAGGACTGTATTGGTAGGGCCTATATATGATCGTTTATATAGGGAGGCGAATATATTATTGTGTTGATGGGGTTAATGTAGGACTGTATTGGTGGGGCCTATATATGATCGTTTATATAGGGAGGCGAATATATGATCGTTTAAATAGGGAGGCGAATATATTATTGTGTTGATGGGGTTAATGTAGGACTGTATTGGTAGGGCCTATATATGATCGTTTATATAGGGAGGCGAATATATGATCGTTTATATAGGGATGCGAATATATTATTGTGTTGATGGGGTTAATGTAGGACTGTATTGGTAGGGCCTATATATGATCGTTTATATAGGGAGGCGAATATATGATCGTTTATATAGGGAGGCGAATATATTATTGTGTTGATGGGGTTAATGAAGGACTGTATTGGTAGGGCCTATATATGATCGTTTATATAGGGAGGCGAATATATTATTGTGTTGATGGGGTTAATGTAGGACTGTATTGATAGGGCCTATATATGATCGTTTATATAGGGATGCGAATATATTATTGTGTTGATGGGGTTAATGTAGGACTGTATTGGTAGGGCCTATATCGGATCGTTTATATAGGGAGGCGAATATATTATTGTGTTGATGGGGTTAATGTAGGACTGTATTGGTAGGGCCTATATATGATCGTTTATATAGGGAGGCGAATATATTATTGTGTTGATGGGGTTAATGTAGGACTGTATTGGTAGGGCCTATATATGATCGTTTATATAGGGAGGCGAATATGTGATCGTTTATATAGGGAGGCGAATATATTATTGTGTTGATGGGGTTAATGTAGGACTGTATTGGTAGGGCCTATATATGATCGTTTATATAGGGAGGCGAATATATGATCGTTTATATAGGGAGGCGAATATATATTGTGTTGATGGGGTTAATGTAGGACTGTATTGGTAGGGCCTATATATGATCGTTTATATAAGGAGGCGAATATATGATCGTTTATATAGGGAGGCGAATATATTATTGTGTTGATGGGGTTAATGTAGGACTGTATTGGTAGGACCTATATATGATCGTTTATATAGGGAGGCGAATATATGATCGTTTATATAGGGATGCGAATATATTATTGTGTTGATGGGGTTAATGTAGGACTGTATTGGTAGGGCCTATATCTGATCGTTTATATAGGGAGGCGAATATATTATTGTGTTGATGGGGCTAATGTAGGACTGTATTGGTAGGACCTATATATGATCGTTTATATAGGGAGGCGAATATATGATCGTTTATATAGGTAGGCGAATATATTATTGTGTTGATGAGGTTAATGTAGGACTGTATTGGTAGGGCCTATATATGATCGTTTATATAGGGAGGCGAATATATGATCGTTTATATAGGGATGCGAATATATTATTGTGTTGATGGGGTTAATGTAGGACTGTATTGATAGGGCCTATATATGATCGTTTATATAGGGAGGCGAATATATGATCGTTTATATAGGGATGCGAATATATTATTGTGTTGATGGGGTTAATGTAGGACTGTATTGGTAGGGCCTATATATGATCGTTTGTACAAGGAGGCGAATATATTATTGTTTGATGGGGTTAATGTAGGACTGTACTGGTAGGGCCTATATATGATCGTTTATATAGGGAGGCGAATATATTATTGTGTTGATGGGGTTAATATGGGGCTGTATTGGTAGGGCCTATATATGATCGTTTATATAGGGATGCGAATATATTATTGTGTTGATGGGGTTAATGTAGGACTGTATTGGAAGGGCCTATATATGATCGTTTATATAGGGAGGCGAATATCCGATCGTTTATATAGGGAGGCGAATATATTATTGTGTTGATTGGGTTACTGTAGGACTGTATTGGTAGGGCCTATATATGATCGTTTTATAGGGATGCGAATATATTATTGTGTTGATTGGGTTACTGTAGGACTGTATTGGTAGGGCCTATATATGATCGTTTATATAGGGATGCGAATATATTATTGTGTTGATGGGGTTAATGTAGGACTGTATTGGTAGGGCCTATATATGATCGTTTATATAGGGATGCAAATTTATTATTGTGTTGATGGGGTTAATCTAGGACTGTCAGGGTGGGGCCTATATATGATCGTTTATATAGGGAGGCCAATATATTATTGTGTTGATGGGGTTGTTGTAGGACTGTATTGGTAGGGCCTATAAATGATCGTTTATATAGGGAGGCGGATATATGATCGTTTATATAGGGAGGCGAATATATTATTGTGCTGATGGGGTTAATGTAGGACTGTATGGGTGGGGCCTATATATGATCGTTTATATAGGGAGGCGAATATATTATTGTGTTGATGGGGTTAATGTAGGACTGTATTGGTAGGGCCTCTATATGATCGTTTATATAGGGAGGCGAATATATTATTGTGTTGATGGGGTTAATGTAGGACTGTATGGGTGGGGTAAATATATGACTATTGGTGTGGTAAATATATGACTGTATTGGTGGGGTACATATATATGACTGTATTGGTGGGGTACATATATGACTATATTGGTGGGGTACACATATGACTATTGGTGGGGTAAATATATGACTGTATTGGTGGGGTAAATATATGACTGTATTGGTGGGGTAAATATATGACTGTATTGGTGGGGTAAATATATGACTGTATTAGTGGGATACATATATGACTGTATTTGTGGGGTAAATATATGACTATTGGTGGGGAAAATATATGACTATATTGGTGGGGTACATATATGACTGTATTGGTGGGGTAAATATATGACTATTGGTGGGGTAAATATATGACTATTGGTGGGGTAGATATATGACTGTATTGGTGGGGTAAATATATGACTGTATTGGTGGGGTAAATATATGACTGTATTGGTTGGGTAAATATATGACTGTATTGGTGGGGTACATATATGACTGTATGGGTGGGGTAAATATATGACTGTATTGGTGGGGTCAATATATGACAGTATTGGTGGGGTCAATATATGACAGTATTAGTGGGGTCAATATATGACTACTTGCGGGGTAAATGTATGACTGTATTGGTGGGGTAAATGTATGACTGTATTAGTGGGATAAATATATGACTGTATTGGTGGGGTAAATGTATGACTATTGGTGGGGTAAATATATGACTGTATTAGTGGGGTAAATATATGACTATTGGTGGGGTAAATATATGACTGTATTAGTGGGGTAAATATATGACTATATTGGTGGGGTAAATATATGACTATTGGTGGGGTAAATATATGACTGTATTGGTGGGGTAAATATATGACTGTATTGGTGGGGTAAATATATGACTGTATTCGTGGGGTAAATATATGACTGTTGGTGGGGTAAATATATGACTGTATTGGTGGGGTACATATATGACTGTATTGGTGGGGTAAATATATGACAGTATTAGTGGGGTCAATATATGACTACTTGCGGGGTAAATGTATGACTGTATTGGTGGGGTAAATGTATGACTGTATTAGTGGGGTCAATATATGACTACTTGCGGGGTAAATGTATGTCTATTGGTGGGGTAAATGTATGACTGTATTAGTGGAATAAATATATGACTGTATTGGTGGGGTAAATATATGACTATTGGTGGGGTAAATATATGACTGTATTAGTGGGGTAAAAATATGACTGTATGGTGGGGTAAATATATGACTATTGGTGGGGTAAATATATGACTATTGGTGTGGTAAATATATGACTTTTGGGGGTAAATATATGACTATTGGTGGGGTAAATATATGATTGTATTGGTGGTGTAAATATATGATTGTATTGGTGGGGTAAATATATGAACATTTGTGTTGGCAGTGCTGGTATACGATCGTTTGAACTGGGAACGTGAAGATATAACCATTTGTATTGGTAGGTCGAATATATGATTGAATTGATTCGGTGGAATATATGGTGGCTTGTATTGGTTGGGGGAGTATATGATCGTTTGCATTGGTATGATGCATATATGAACGTTTGAAGTGGTGGGGCATAACAATGATCGTTTGTATTTGATAATGCGTGGTTTGAACATCTGATGAAAGTTACTATCTGGTCTGTGGTATCATGTTACAGTACAACTGCAGCGTGTTTGTAGATGGTAAATTGACTCAGTTCGTTGTTTTGTTCGCAATTTTCAAAATGGCGCTGGTACCTTCTCCCGGGTATATTCAATAAGTACTGCGACATTTGATCAGACCTTCGCCGTTAATTATTCATTTGCTGCTGCTAAAGGTTGAAATTAATGCCACTCTTCTGACATTTTCTCTGAAGATTTAGACACAGAGATCTACATCCAGTATACATGCATCATATTTTGACCCGGCGTGCCAAGCCGCCAGCAGCACAGTAGGCGTGGTCTTGTATCGGTTTTGGACCGTCGTTGTTGGTTGGGTTGGATCGATGTGAAGATACTTCAAACTTTGGTGTAGATCTGTTTGTCTGGCCGTTAACGGTCGTTATCAGTTCACAGAAATAACCTTAATTGTTAGAGCTGATATCTTAGTAGGAATGATTGAATAGAAAAATATGAAGTCATTTGGATAAGACAGACATTAAAAATTAGACCAACATCACCACAGCACAAACGTCATGAGGTATTTTTGTGATTTTAGTAGCAGTAGTTGCAGCAGCAGTAGTAGTAGTAGTAGTAGCAGTAGTAGTAGTAGTAGAAGTAGTGGAGATGATATAACGACTGCACTGGACGTACGGTGTTAGTTGCGGAGATGGGGAAATAGAAGCCACCCTGGACGTTGAGGGTATTGGTTAATTTCAGAACCTTCAAATTGATGACCAATGTCACCTGTATAACGATGGAAAAAGCACCAGAAACCGGGCCACTATCAGAAGAGTATGGCCTGTGGTTTAGAGGCATGTTAGTGTGCATTCCCAAACCCTTCACTAATCCGAGGCACTGATGTAACACACGTGTAACCATAGCAACAACAGTTGCAATTTAACCACGGAAGTCCGTGTGAGTGTCGACCTTGACACCACAACCAAATCCTGCCACATACAATCCAAGTTCAACCACAACACTTATGATGAAGTATTCTTGAAAATCATACGGAAGAGAACCAACGGCATATCCGCAAAACCTTTAAGTCATATGTAACGAGAATATATTCTTCAGTGTGTTGGAATGATTTCGTCATCGGTTTTTATCTTAATAAAGTTGAACATCGTTACCCTGGCAACGAAAGACATGTTTACGTTATGGAGAGATGCTGGTGCGTGTTTGGCGCAGGTTTTTACTGAAAAGTCTCAGGGTATATGGAAAGTGCCATGGCTTTCTGTTTGAAATTACCCCCGCCTCCTGGCTTTGTGGATTGTATATTTAACCCCTTTGACACTGGTCGTTCAACAACTCGCTCCCTCAATACAGTCCTCTGATACACAGTTGATAACTCCCGGCTGACCTTGGGACGTTTTATAGCATTTCATGACGTTGAAATCAGATCTACCCACTTTCCCTGTACACTTGGCATTCTTTTGTTCTCAAGTACAAAAGATATAAGAAAAGTTTTATTCAGTTGGTGTTATACATACATGGCACGAGCTGATCTAGCAAGACTCGGACAAATTCACACAACTGAAAATTAATTTGCACTGTAGCCAAAATTTTATTCTCAAATCTCACACACATTTGTGCCTGCGTCGTAAGCTATAGAAATTGTGCTGAAAGGGAAAGTTTGAGAACAAAAGCGTTTGCGTGGTTAGAACTATTAAACATTAAAGTGATTGTTATCATGCGACACTATAAATAAGTAAAGAAGCAGAAAGGCCGACGGGTCAAATTCCGCTTGAGGTGGGGTTGGGAACTGAAACCGACAAGTGAATGTCACGTGACATCGATCTAACCAATCAGTGTACATGGACGTGGATTTCGCTGATCGGCGGTTGTGCATGATTACAATCGTTTTCTGCAATAATTTGCATAAAGTTTCACTCTGCTTCCACCAGTTTCAGACTAGCTTTACGACATCGAGAAAACAGGCGACGGGAGAAGTCATCCCCCATCCGACGTGTACCAGGCCGGTTTCTGGGACGGGGCAGATGACGAGTCCGGGGGTGACTGTCCAGCCTCTATCACACTAACCGTAAGTATATGTACAATCACTTCGAATCTTTTGTGAGTTTTGCGAAATTTTAATTTTCCAAATTGGAATTAACATGTGTAAAACTTGGGGGTCAGAATTATGTAGACCAATGTTAATTATAGAAGTTATATATGAAATTATACCAAACTGTATCAACGTATAAATTCATACCATACATCTTCTTCCCCCTCCCCGTTCTGTTTGGAGTGATTGAAGTTATTTTAGGTTAATTTTCCTTCAGTTGCGATTTAATATTTGGAGGAAATCATTGTTCAATTAGTAATCAGCGTTCTGTAGTCGTTTAAGAAACGATTTTCTTATAACCATTCACTGAATTACTTATTCAGTTACGTGTCAGAGTGTTAGTGGAACCTATTCCAAGTTTCTCGCTGTCTACAGTCCATGTGTCTTTGATGAACATAGAGATTTTTCTGGGTTGCATTTTCTTTTTATTCTTGAGAACAACGTTTCAGGGCTTGTTCTGGCCCCATCATCAGGTAAAACTCAATTTACTTTGACGGTTTAGTGAAATCAGCTTGAAGTTAGTCAATACTGATATTCCCTATTTCTCAACATTCATACAAGCTGCAGCTGTTAACAAAAACCATTCTTGTTTGGAAATACAGTAATGGTAGAGAGCTATTGAAGCTTCAAGCATACATGTACTTATCTAGTAAGGTTCAAAGTTTCATTTAGTCATAGTGTTAATCTCTCTTCCAACAGTTATTGACTTGATTTGTGTCTATTCAATGTACACCTAGTTAGGGTTTAGTAAAACCAGTTATTGACTTTATTTAATTTTAAGTCTATTCAATGTATTTAGGGTTTAGTAAAACAAAAATAACCAGTGACACATTTGTTCTGACACAGAGTCGGTGTTTAGAAGACGTGGGGTAGGATGGCGACTTTTAAGATCGTGTCCGGTTGTCGCGTCATGTAATCTGTTTCCTTTAGATTTTGACAATTAGCATACCGAGAACCATCGCTTGATAACTTGGAAAACCAGTCTCGCAAAGGAGGCCAAAATATATGATGATATCTATTATTTGAAATCATGTATGAAAATATTTGCGACATAAATGCATGTTGAAAATAAATTCTTCAAAATTATGAGTTTGTAAAAATATTGTGTATAATTATTCATGGTGAAAGTGCAGAAATGGAAATTAGATGAAAATGATCTCTATCATGTACGTGCGTGTTTCCGTGAATTGTCCGGGGTGCACGAGAACATCTTATACATAAAACTTGTTTCGCTATGCGTAAAGAATATCAAAGGTTTTGCGAAAGGTTTACCTATTACCCCTATTTGAAAACACACATATGTCCCAATGTCCTGATCACAAATGGAATAGTTTATGGTTGAAATATTTGAAGTAAAACCACCCAGTCAGTATATCTATTTTATACATTTTATTTTTAATAAGACTTTGAGCATTGTCTTACAAAATGTACATAATGAATTCATGGCCGTGTGATTTATACTAAGGTACTACTGTAAATACTACTGCCACACACATTTCAAACGATTGCTAGTTGATCTTTTAAGGAATTCGTCTACAAATGACTAGTGTCAGGCACATATACAGGAGAGTACAATGTATTTTTGGTATTGTCATGTGACGCTGTGATAACCGGAGCACCAACACAGCTCCAAATAATGTCTTTGGCACTCTCGATGAAAACTCGTAATATTTCCAATACGTTTCCTTATGTTTTCGTACTCGATATAAAGGTGTGTGCCATCACGCACATGACATCTTTTGTATCTGAATCAAACTGTACGTAAATACATTAAGAATATGTGTGTATAAGTTCTTGTAACATGCAACAAATTATATCAAGGTGTTTGGACAGTGACATAACATCTTCTTATTAAGTATGAGCAATAAATTGACCCCAGAAATCACAGTAAGTTTTCCGATTATACTATGTCAATGTGCATACATGTTCATGATGTCACGAGTTACTATTCCCATAATATTAACATGCCACTGAACGCCAATGTGAAAGTTGTGAAGGCCTCTGTAAGTTGTGAAGGCCTCTGTGAAAGTTGTGAAGGCCCGTGTGAAAGTTGTGAAGAATGCAATGAGCCACCAATTGCTCCAGACCAAACGCTATTCTCAATGTCCCGTCTGTAGGACTGTAATAGTTGTTACAGGAAACTGTAAATGGCGTAGCGAGGTTGTTACGGGTAACTTGAGTGTTGTGAACGCTGGCGTGAACAGCCCCGGACAAAGGGGTACCCCCATTAGGCTGACTAATAACTGCCGAGAGTGTTAATGTCAACCAGGCACCTGATATGACGTCTTCCACGTCTAAATCTCCATAATGCGACATTATTAGAAGTAGGGAGCTTTCAGCCACTTTCCTTAAAGATTTGGGACAAAATCCATCAAAATACCGCACATCTGCATGTACATGTACATTAAAAACCCGTAATCTGCTTTGTATGTAGCCGCAAAAATGATTCGTTATTTTCTCTCAAAAGATAACTGAATGTCTTAGATGGTCTTTATTTCACATATTTCGATAGAAAACTGTTGTACATACACAGTTCTCGGCAAGTATTATTAATATTATTCTATGTTCATGGGTGTGCTCTGTACCGGATTGTATGTGGAGACAATAGGCCGTTCCTCATTCCTTTCTTACGCGCCACAAACCAGACAGGGATGCAACGTACCCTGAAGTAGCTATAAGCCGGAATAACGGCAGTAAGTACAGTCAAACACTATTGTGTCGAACTTGCCGTCTCAAAGCACAGACTATGTGCCTTCTGTAGTCATCATATGCGTTTGTGCCGAACCTGAGATAACTCGAAGTATTTAGGATTTTTCTTAAAGTTCGACATAACGGTGTTTGACTGTAAATCCCCAACAACTCTGTTGTTTTACTGGTCTGTAGGAACACAAACTTGCTGGGATTGGAGTTCTGGGGTTGACTGACCGTATGCATCGTTGTTAGATAATGAGGTTTGCGGAGAACCTAAAGACACCTCAACGTAGTGTGAACGTTAGCCTATTGCTAAATCCTTCTGGCGTCGTATATGTCCTAATAATCTTCGGTCAATCTGGCAACTGTAATCGTTTAACCGTTAACATTTCAATGATTATTGATGTCTCCAACTCACACGTTAATGATAAAGCTACACTCGCCTTCATCAAGAAACGTCTCAGTCAGTTTTGGTTGTTTAGTAGAAAAGAATTAGAATATTTAAATCAAGTCATCTGGGCAAAATATGTGTTGGTATGACCAGGACTGTTGTGCACACAACGATGCTGTATCAGCATAGCGTTCTCTGCATAAAATATGCCGATCGGTACCTCAGTCGGAACAAACCGACCACAAGTATAGTTCTGGCTCCAAGAACTAGCCTAACTCGACCCATGTGAATCCAGTTGAACTATCGCTTGTCAGATTATAGAATTTTTGCGATGTGCCTTCTCGAGTTGCCATTAAATATGCAGATCTGCCCATTTCTTCCCAGAGAACATCTCTTGGCTGCTTCTGACATTTGGCTTTTCGATATAATAGGCATTTGTGACATATGTACTTACGCATATCTCCTTTCAAACTGGCCTGATAACATTTCTTGTCGATAATGGACTATCGACTATCTCTTTTAAAATGCACCCAATGCGGTAGGTTTTAAAGAATTTATCGATATTTTTGTAAACTGTAAGTAATGGTTGTGTGATTAGGTTCAAGGGTTTGTCAAGGGTTCTGTCTTACCCCAACAGAATTAAATTAAAGAAATTAAATTAATTAAAGAATTTCAATTTCAGTCCTGTGAGGCTTGACTCTGGTAAAATGGTAGAAATTAGCTGTGTATATCAACATATACCACAATAAATTTCTGCAGGGATATTGTTTAAAGCGAAGTAAAACCCCAAGCTCTCACTTACACGTTAGTCTGCCACCTCCACGAGTGACTGAGCTTTGAGTTTGCATTGTATTTTAACATCAGTATTCACCAGGCAAAGAGACAGCCTATCACGATTTCATTCGTCACCGGTACATCGTCGGCAAGCATTGCAAGATGCGATACCCGATACACTTAATTTTACATCGATTCAAAAATAGCCTGATATCAGTTGTCCTTGTTGATCTCGCGTCGATATAAAAAAAACCACGCTCCCTATTAGATAACAGGCGATCAGAGCCGTGGATAATTAAGTCTTTGCCGAGTTTCACATCATGAAGTTCATAACACAGCCGTAGATAGTTAAGTCTTTACCGAGTTTCACATCATGACGTTCATAACACAGCCGTAGATAGTTAAGTCTTCACCGAGTTTCACATCATGAAGTTCATAACACAGCCGTAGATAGTTAAGTCTTTACCGAGTTTCACATCATGACGTTCATAACACAGCCGTAGATAGTTAAGTCTTTACCGAGTTTTACATCATGAAGTTCATAACACAGCCGTGGATACTTAAGTCTTTACCGAGTTTCACATCATGACGTTCATAACACAGCCGTGGATACTTAAGTCTTTACCGAGTTTCACATCATGACGTTCATAACACAGTCGTGGATAGTTGAATCTTTACCGAGTTTCACATCATGAAGTTCATAACACAGCCGTAGATAGTTAAGTCTTTGCCGAGTTTCACATCATGAAGTTCATAACACAGCCGTGGATAGTTAAGTCTTTACCGAGTTACACATCATGAAGTTCATAACACAGCCGTGGATAGATACCGAGTTAAGTCTTTACCGAGTTTCACATCATAAAGTTCATAACACAGCCGTAGATAGTTAAGTCTTTACCGAGTTTCACACCATGACGTTCATAACACAGCCGTGGATAGTTAAGTCCTTACCGAGTTTCACATCATAAAGTTCATAACACAGCCGTAGATAGTTAAGTCTTTACCGAGTTTCACATCATGAAGTTCATAACACAGCCGTAGATAGTTAAGTCTTTACCGAGTTTCACACCATGACGTTCATAACACAGCCGTGGATAGTTAAGTCCTTACCGAGTTTCACATCATAAAGTTCATAACACAGCCGTAGATAGTTAAGTCTTTACCGAGTTTCACATCATGAAGTTCATAACACAGCCGTAGATAGTTAAGTCTTTACCGAGTTTCACATCATAAAGTTCATAACACAGCCGTAGATAGTTAAGTCTTTACCGAGTTTCACATCATGAAGTTCATAACACAGCCGTAGATAGTTAAGTCTTTACCGAGTTTCACATCATAAATTTCATAACACAGCCGTAGATAGTTAAGTCTTTACCGAGTTTCACATCATAAATTTCATAACACAGCCGTAGATAGTTAAGTCTTTACCGAGTTTCACATCATAAAGTTCATAACACAGCCGTAGATAGTTAAGTCTTTACCGAGTTTCACATCATGAAGTTCATAACACAGCCGTAGATAGTTAAGTCTTTACCGAGTTTCACATCATGAAGTTCATAACACAGCCGTAGATAGTTAAGTCTTTACCGAGTTTCACATCATAAAGTTCATAACACAGCCGTGGATAGTTAAGTCTTTACCGAGTTTCACATCATGAAGTTCATAACACAGCCGTAGATAGTTAAGTCTTTACCGAGTTTCACATCATGAAGTTCATAACACAGCCGTAGATAGTTAAGTCTTTACCGAGTTTCACACCATGACGTTCATAACACAGCCGTAGATAGTTAAGTCTTTACCGAGTTTCACATCATAAAGTTCATAACACAGCCGTAGATAGTTAAGTCTTTACCGAGTTTCACATCATGAAGTTCATAACACAGCCGTAGATAGTTAAGTCTTTACCGAGTTTCACATCATGAAGTTCATAACACAGCCGTAGATAGTTAAGTCTTTACCGAGTTTCACATCATGAAGTTCATAACACAGCCGTAGATAGTTAAGTCTTTACCGAGTTTCACACCATGACGTTCATAACACAGCCGTGGATACTAAAGCTTTTACCGAATTTTACTTCATGAAGTTCTCCGATAGTTTATTTGACAATCCACCTAGCAAGTCCTAGTCTCCTGTATAGAAATGATGCCAGGAACGTGTGTAGGGAGGGGACGGTATGTGTGATCTGTTCACACATGTACACCAGTAGTGCAGCAGTCATGTTGCCCGTCAAAACCTTCTGTCGTGTTCAGGCCGAAACAACGGGTGGAACTGTACCGAGTGAGTGAGTTAGTATGGTTTTACGCCGCTCTTAGCAATATTCCAGCAATATCACGGCTGGGGACACCAGAAATAGGTTTCACACATTGTACCCATGTGGGGAATCGAACCAGGGTCTTCGGCGTGACGAGCGAACGCTTTAACCACTGGGCTACCCCACCGCCCGGAACTGTACTGAACACAAAGAAAGCATGCAAGAGGCCAAGAGGGAATATTGACAAATGATGGTTATATTTCGGACCTCCTTTAATGCATATTATTTAATGTGATGTTTACGCGATTTATGGCTTTTCCATTGGACCAGAGTTGGGTGACATGACCACAAATCTCACTTTCATAAGTGTATGAACGACACATTTTGACGTTCACGTGTGTTTCACGAGACTGTGTTCTTGAAGTGACATTGGCCATGACGGACTACTTCCATATTCCGGGGGACAATCTTGGGAAACCCCAAGCATGAATAAACACGGAAGCGTTGTTGCTGTATTTATTCTGTTGTTTTCCTTGAATCTTGGACTTACAGTTTTAGCATAAATTGGGATAAGTTTAAAAAAGTATAAGAACTGACTTTCACTTTGTGTGAGTTTACTTCAGTGTGAGGGCCAAACTGTATGGACGTCGGATTTTTTTCTTTGTTCTCCCTCGCAGAGAGAACCTCATACACTCACTCATGATGTGAGGAGAGGGTGTCACTCAGAATTCACTCTGTGACGATGTACACGGGCTGTGGCACCCTCTGAATAGCCGGTGTGTTTTGTTTCAAATTCAGTGTCCACTTCCTTTATTCTCAATCATTTCTACACTATAGTAACCAGAATGGTCTCATTATGGCGAACATATCAACATACAATTTAATGAACGGTCCAGCACAATAGACCTTCTACGAATCGATTTAATGTGTGGACGCTTCCATAGTTTCCCCTATGATGTTTAAATGTTATAGATGTGATATGAAGCCAAATCTCAACGTGCCTTTGCTTCCTCTGCGTGTTGTTTGACACAACCTGGCGACATCCCCTCAATGCAGATGGTGCTGACTGACTGACTGAGTTTGGTTTTACGCCGTGTTTATCAATATTCCAGCAATATCACTGCGGGGGACACCAGAAATGGGCTTCACTTTTTGTACCCATGTGGGGATTCGAACCCGGGTCCTCGGCGTGACGAGCCAACGCTCTAACAACTAGACTACCCCACCGCCCCGCAGATGGTGCTGAGTTAAAATGAACACATGCTGCTAAATTGTCTGGGAGTATGAGACACAACCTTGTATGAGTGAGGCGGACAATGAGTTTGAACTCACTTGGTGAAGTATGTCTGTTTTATCACTACCGGATTGCTGACACCCCAGTTAGAACCCTATACGAGTAAGGCGCACAACGCTGAACAATGTGACAAGGGACCTGAATCACAAACACACCCGAAACAGGAATATATAGTAACGTCTCAAGCAGGACATTTAGACACATTTAGTGCAGGCAACAGGATTCTCCTGTTCGGGGTATTTGATACCGGAATACCATCCATGCAGGGGTATCCAGGCCATTGTTTCAAGGAGAAGTAGCAGCAACTGTGTCTCATGCCAACTTTGTAAATCATAGCAGTCGTGATAAGTTTGTCATACAATCCACGAAGCGGGAGACATTATTTGCATTGAACTAGGAAGAAGAACAAAATTAGTTATTTCCCCGTCACGATTTGTGGAAAAAGATGAAATGACTCAGTTCATTTCAGTACTGGAGCATTTGTATCGGGTTGGCTGAGGCGTAGTTCTATAATTAAGGTTCAGTCGCGTCTGTTGAATAGCCGGACAAGAAACGCTCGCCACATACCGATTAAGGTTATTTATCACCTATCTTCATTTGGCCTGTATACGCTATGAGGTGAGTTGGATATTGTTTCTCAGTTCTTATAAGAAACGAAGTATGGAAATACAAACACGTCAACAGAATAGAACTAAGTTTGTCAACATACTACAGGCAAAACCCACTACGCTATGTTTGTGAGCCTGCCATCTAACATGGCCATGTGGGAACTACGGTGTTTGTACCGAGGGTATTTGCATATTTCATTTGAATTCAAATAGCATGCGGTATATTTTCTAGACGGTATCAAAGGGAATCTAGGCTTTTCCACGAAATCTGATATCTTACTTGACACGTGACGTAGGATTCGAAATTTGGACCCGCGGCATGTTTTCTCTGCAAGATATTAGTTTATGTGTAGGGTAGCTTGTGTTCAGCATTTAGTAAACCGTTGAATCTAAATTTGCATGCGCAAATGAATGCGCAGTGAAGTATTGGACCATCGCCGATTGGTGATGCGCGTATATGAGTTTAGCAGGATAAAGTGAGTGATTGTAATAATTAGCTAAATGCGCCATATTGTTCTAAAATATGATGACTTGTAACTTTTTTATTCTCGCATTATAGAAAGCAAGCAGTGAAATGCTTTTGCCTTCGTTATGTTTATCTATTGTTTTGTATCTTTAGCTGTTTGTTTTTCGGGTATGGAAACAGACAGAATATCTAAAAGAAAATAAACATATCGGAACAAAACACCGCTGTACTGTGAACTACAAGAAACTGAAAATACTTGAGAATTATTGCATATGTTTCCGTTACAGCATTCAATATAGATATATACTAGATATATACCAACCGTAATAAGTGCAATTATCTGGAATTTTCATGATAAAATCCCAATAACGTTATATTACGGTCTTGGCAAAGTTTGCCAACCATTATCTACTTTCTGCGGACCAATTGCTGACATTCGCTGAGACACTCTGTTGGTGAAGTATTCTTTGTTACCGATTCATGGCTTGGTTATGCCCCCAAAACCAGAATCAGGTATGTTTAAGAGTTTTATAGCAACAAAATTACATCGATCGCCATTATCGTATGTTATTATTAATTAATTGTAACCATACCTGATGCTATTCTCTTCCTGCCGTTACCTGTATGTAGGCACTAGCAACCTATGACCTTTTGTAGCCTATGTGGAACCGGTTTTTTTTAAGGAGAACGATTTTGAAGAAGCCAATCGGATTGGAAATAATTTCTACCCAGTTACCATAGCAACCAGAATAACAGTAAATGTCACGTGAATAATGCATGAAGAGAGATAGCTAATGGAGTTTTGTTCCTCGTCATGGCTCACATTTAATTCCTGTATTGCTATTGTTACTGTTAATAGCGTACATCAATAAGAAATAATTCAAAACCACTACATTAGGACTGACAATTGTGCATACAGATTAATTTTATCAAGAATTTATTGTATAATATTATTATTAAAAGTATTACTTCCATCAGAGTGCACAAGGTTCCCACGAAAATACCTTCGTTTGTCCTGTAACTCGAAA
Organism: Haliotis rubra; assembly: GCF_003918875.1. Taxonomy (NCBI): domain Eukaryota; kingdom Metazoa; phylum Mollusca; class Gastropoda; order Lepetellida; family Haliotidae; genus Haliotis; species Haliotis rubra. Next base: position 563,066 of record NW_025767111.1, on the reverse strand, counting down.
AATACATTGAGGGAAAATGAAGACCAAACTGGTTGAACTCGTTAATAGTAAGTGCAGCATAGCTTATATTCCCTGTTCCATTAGTCACTTGCTTTCGTATTTTGCATGTATTAATTACCCCTCGTATATCACTTCCTTTCAAATATTACCGAAACAGAATTTTGAATATTGTCCTTTTCCGTGATTAACACAACTACTGCAATACTTTCTTTGAGAGGCATTTTAGAAGTTGTATAGATGAAGGAAAACCAAGTTCTATGGATAGTCAGCTTCTTTCTTGCAATGACTGCGACGTTTCGGCGTAGGTACTAACACCGTTATCAAGCAAGTGCTCATTGCAATAAAGAAGCTGACTATCCATAGAACTTGGTTTTCCTACTGAAATACTATTACGGAGCTATGGAGAGTTACATGATAATGAAACAATCAAAAGGTATACTTTTGATAAATTGGACTGTTAACATTAAGCATGACTGATAAGATTGTCCAGCAGCTTGGGATGTGTGTGTGTGTGTGTGTGTGTGTGTGTGTGTGTGTGTGTGTGTGTGTGTGTGTGTGTGTGTGTGTGTGTGTGTGTGTGTGTGTGTGTGTGTGTGTGTGTGTGTGTGTGTGTGTGTGTGTGTGTGTGTGTGTGTGTGTGTGTTGACAGGTCGGTTTCCCTGTAGTTTAATGCATGTAAATAACTGAATTAAGCGTGTTCGTTCTGGAGTCCCTCACAACTGACACAACACGTTTCAGTTTATTATACCTATCGCCACTAGTGTTCATTGTGAGTGGTTAGATGTATGTACGATAAGCCTTACACAAGCTCCTTGTGTGTTGGAGGGGGCTTCCTGGTTCGACGTATATGCTATGTCAGTGCAGGCAACACACCCGGAGATACAAGAGATTTGGGACATACAATTAGTAAGCAGTTAAACTCATCAAAATTGATTTACTTTGAAATGCTGGCATCTTTATATTTATTTAACAATTTATTGTTTGTATGTGGTAAATCAGGTCTTGCGTGTATTTCAACTGTGGTTAGATTTTTGCATATATACAAGTGTCCAGGATACACACTGCTGTCTGGGCTGGGACTCCGTAAGCCGCTGGGACGGTCCACGTCCGGCTGTTGCTGTCATTTACCCCAGAAGCGAACAGTGTAACAATCAAGATGTACGTTATATGTTGGGTTTTGGACAGATACACATGATAATTACACAGGTACACGTGGAAATTACACAGGTACACATGCCAATTACACAGGTACACATGGAAATTACACAGGTACACATGATAATTACACAGGTACACGTGGAAATTATACATGTACACATGCCAATTACACAGGTACACATGGAAATTACACAGGTACACATGGTATTTACGCAGGTACACATAACAATGACATATACACGGATACACATGACATATACACAGGTACACATGACAATTACACAGGGACACATGTACAACTTCACAGGTACACATAACAATGACACATACACAGGTACACATGACAATTACACAAGTACACATGGCAATTACACAGGTACACATGACAATTACACAGGTACACATGACAATTACACAGGTACACATGACAACTACACAGGTACACATAACAATGACATATACACGGATACACATGACATATACACGGATACACATGACACATACACAGGTACACATGACAATTACACAGGTACACATGGCAATTACACAGGTACACATAACAATGACATAAACACGGATACACATGACATAAACACGGATACACATGACATATACACTGATACACATGACAATTACACAGGTACACATAACAATTACACAGGTACACATGGCAACTACACAGGTACACATAACAATGACATATACACTGATACACATGACAATTACACAGGTACACATGACAATTACACAGGTACACATGGCAACTACACAGGTACACATAACAATGACATATACACGGATACACATGACATATACACGGATACACATGACTCATACAGAGGTACACATGACAATTACACAGGTACACATGACAATTACACAACTACACAGTTGAGTGAGTGAGTGAGTCTAGTTTTACAACGCACTCAGCAATATTCCAGCTATATGGCGGCGGTCTGTAAATAATCGAGTCTGGACCAGACAATCCAGTGATCAACAGCATGATCATCGATCTGAGCAATTTGGAACCGATAACGTGGTAACCAAGTCAGCGAGCCTGACCACCCGATCCCGTTAGTCGCATCTTACGACAAGCATGGTTATTGAAGGCTCATTCTAACCCGGACCTTCATGGGGTCAATTACACAGGTACACATGACAAATACACAGGTACACATAACAAATACACAGGTTCACATGACGAATACAGGTTTACACATGACAACGCCATGTTTGTCTCTGCACACTAAAAGTAGTTTCTGCATGGCGTTTTATTTTTGCATAATCATTTATATGTAACGTAAGTGAACGGATGATGTTTAATGTAGTTATCCCACAGAGAAGCATATCCAGTGCATGGTAGTCACTACAGTCTGTGGAATCGGAGCTTTTTCTTTGGTACACGTGTTGTCTGTCTGGCAACAGTACGCTTGTCGAATAAGCTGGCGCGTTCCCCGAGACCCATAGGGATAGCTTCAAATGTAAATTTAACCTCAATTACAATCTGACCTGCAATATACTTTAGATATAATTAAAGGTGTTCAAAGAATGTAATTTGAAAGCTTGCCAGGTGTTTGAATGAGTCTGTTTGAACACAGATGTGGCAGAATGTAAGTTTGGAGTCACACCTCATCTCACTGATGAACACCTCGATGAACGCACCGAGTGTTGACTTAACCAGGGTTTGCCGAGCTCGTTTCGCAGCAAGCACTCACTTAGAGAGTTCAACACATTTACTTATCTGTTTGACCGTGTGTAAATGACACGGTTTGTTATGGTTGTACGTTATGCTTAGAGATGATGTGACTGACAGTACCCTGACCCCTGAACTCAGTCCACGCCTATTTATCACATTCCCGAATTCTCATTGTATTTTCAAAGGATTTGTCGTTTCGCAATTTCCGTTTTGGCATGCTATTCAAACTTGGCGTTGTTTCGCAAGGCTAGCCTTAGTCTATCATGTCAAATGTACAGACGTTATCGGTTCCTTTATGATTCTAGCTCACACAAGCCAGTGTATTGGAAATGTAGTGTTCAAAGTACTTTCACAAGCGCTACTGTATGACGGTTACTTGGTTTGTACAACGAAATGTCCATAATCGTGACCCCCTTATTCCGTGATAACTTTAGGCCGGAACTACTTTCAATGTGCCTCAACGACACAAGACACTGACACAACAACGAGAACATTTCGTCTTGTCATATAACCAGTTTATTTCATCTGGAGACAGTTTGACAGAAAATGCAAACGTCATCTAAACCAACACAGACGACATCGCCGTAACAAATCCGATTATCACTCAGAGCCGTCCGGATATTGGAGGTTGAACTGTTCTTTCATAGCGGATTCGGCCTCACGTTCTGGTAATACAACGAATATTTCAATTTGCCATATTTCAATTTTCAATGGTGGCTGTTTCAGCTGCAGTTTAATTTATCATGGTACACCACAGTCTTCTGTAATCTAGCGAGATAAAATTATCTTGCATGACAACACAAGTGGCGATCTTGTCTATTCAACTCCTCTCCAACAGACAAAGCAGTCTGTGGTTAAGACCACGCTTCTGTTTTATTTCATGGTTTACTGATCTTTTGGGTATGACAAATTAATTTCGGTAGGTTGAAATTAGGATGAAAAATGTATTTGTTCAACGGTTCTGTTATAGGTGCATGGTGATTCATTTTCTAGAGACTCTGTCTATAAAAATGAATAAATTTTGTTTTGTATTTAAAAATATGAAGTTAAAGGTAATGTGTTTATATTTTTTTATTTTGTTTTTGTGCCATCAAAGATTGAGTGAATGTGTTTATGTAAATAAATTTGAATTATTTGTTATTTTCTGGTTTGGCTCCATTCGATAGAGTCAGAGTAATGAGAATAAAACATAAGTGTCGCCTAACGTAATACATGGTACTTACATCAATATCAGTGATGAAGAATGCTTGCCTAAACTGAATATTTGTTGAGTTTATGCATGTACAACTACACTGAACCATTTAGGATCATGCCAGCTGCAGATTGCCAGTCGTCGATACCACCCACAGGTGGACAGAACATCCAGACGCTCAACTCGGAAGTATACTGCAGTCACTTGCACGTTGGATGAAAGGCTGTCTATTTTATGAAAAAATATATATACAATTATAGTACAGTGTGCCTTTGTATATCGGATCTGGAGCGCAGAGAAGATTACACGAGTACACCTTGCTCCCATGGTGATACGATGCAGAGTTAAGCAGTCTTAAAACCAAACCCGGATACAGCGCTGGTGTGTGGTAACGCCCAATCATTTCAAAAACTGCGCACATAGTGTCACAATACCGAAAGGTTGCACCGGTAAATTTGCCGGCTTGTTCGCCCAGCACAAAGCATATCCAAGTGTTATTATATCAAAACCATTGCGGTTAATTTTGTTGGTGTGATGAATCAATGGCGGCAGCTGCTGATCAGGCAACAGATCAAATGGAGTCATGCAGCTATTTATATGTTTGGGGAATTCCCAACTTTCAGTCCATGGGCGTAGGTCCAAGGACGCGACCCACATGCAGTACAGGACACGTCATAGTCACATGACTACATTCTCAACATAGATCAGGCACCACTCCTCATAGGGTACATGGCCATGTGACTTAACCTTGTGTGTTAGGCGGGAAACCGCATGCTTTTGGGGATCAATCGATGTGCACGGGTACCACCTGAGATTCGGCCTTGCAGTCAGTGACGTGGTATAGTGGGGTGAGTCGTTCCTAATTAATGTAGTAATTCAAGTAACAGAAAAAAAGACGGATTTGCAATGCGTTAACTGAAAAAAATAACATAAACGGTTAATTTAGGGATATTTAAAAAAAAATATGAATGTCATATTTGAATTAACGGTTGAAGATGAGGATGTTTGTGAACCATACGAGGGTAGACAGTCTAACCAAGGGTTCCGAGAGAAGGCGGATCTTCACCGAGCCTGTCCATGACACCAACAACGATGCAGTTATGAGTTGACTCGTGTTGTTCACAATGGTGTCGGCAGCTACTCTGTCGCATCGGAACATACGCTAAGTTTCCTAATTGACACAGCGTAATTGCATCTGCTCTGTACGTAAAAACACAACATGAATATAGATGTTTGTTAATCGCTATGTTAGTTAGACTTCATATTTAAAAACAACCCATCCACCTCACTACCTCTCACATACGCTACTTCCTCATCAGGTTGTATATGGAATATATAAACGTTCCATAGAATTGGAGGCGTATGTCTCGTCAAATGTTTCGTTTTTTGTTTAATTGTATTTAGGTATTTGTGGCTTTACAACATTTCAGACCATCACAAATATAGTTAGAGGAACGAATCATATCCTTTTCCTTTTTGTTTATTTATTTAATTTTTAAATGCCAGATTGGATTGAAATATGAATGTGGCGTTTGTGACAGATCTACCGGGGGAAGACCTGGAAAACCTGGCTACTAGGGCTATGGCCGCCATTAACATAGTGGTTATATGTCAGTAACAATAGTTAAAGAGTAAAAGAAAAAATGTTACAGTTGATGTTTCATTTTTATTATGTCATCTTATCATAAAGATGTGTGAAAGGACAGCTGTAAGGGGAAATGGGAGGCTGTATTTAGCATATTCTTGTATTTCAGACACAGTAATATATGTTTAAAGGTATCAAAATACCCTAGGACATATATTAGCGTGTCTGGAAAAAGCAATATTTGTCTGGAATAATCATGCGAAAATTATTGATTTTTTTACAAAAATGTGGCAACCCTGTGTATCCTGTCAAGTAACTTTACCAGAACTTGAGTTCTTCATTTTTAGAATTACAATCATTACAAAGATCTTTTTTGTCCCATACGTTTAGGGAGATTAGTGAGTAGCTTGATGTGAATACAAGCAGCCGGGGCTGTGTCAGATCAGAAACTCACTACCACTTGAAATATAAGACAATATTCATTTGGGAAGCTTAAAGAGATTCCGAAGACCTAAAAATGTGTCTTCAGCCCTCAGTATCTGCCCAGAGCTCTTTGCATTATTGATGTATCAGCGCTTATGTATGCTAGGAATTTACAGATCATTAATGTTTGATTTGGTTTCATATAACAATGTTTTTAGTAAAGTACAAATATGCACACAAAAATACAAATTGTCTTTCTCGAGACGTCTTAGACAGTTGATGACATAGTCAATATGTTACTGCATTTTTAAAGTGTATTTATTGTCATGGGGCTACAAGTAAAGGTACAATATTGTCACAGGAAATGACGTGCTCATTTGTTTAATAATATAGTACGTTCATATGAGTTTGTATGTATTTATGGGCACATGTTACACTTACGTTGGTCTTATATATGTAGTTTCAATGACTTGTTCATCTGACCAACAACACTCAATTTATCTCTAACGATTGCCAACTCCTGGAGAAAACCCCGGAATGAGCAACACTCTGATCCAAGATAACTTTGGTAGTATTTGTTTATTCTTCTTTTTTTCATACATGTAAGAAATTTAGCCCTTCGAAAATATCAAAAACAAGGCTTCCCGAGGCACTAAAAAATCAGCACTTTTTAACGTACCGTATTGTTCATATCACCTGGTGCTGGGTCGCTGTGTCTCCTTCATATACCAGTCCCCGTACTTTCATTTTAATATTCATCAACGTTATATTGTAAACACACAGATAAAGTCCGTTTATATTGGTATTTAGTGTGTACCCCGCAGTAATACGTAACAGAGGTCACTAAGCAGTCAGAGGCCGCCCATGTAGGACTGGCCAGACGTTTTCAGCTATATGTATTACTTAAGCCATGTATACGTTAAACAAATACAACATCGTCTCTTCCTTCTCAGTACATTTCCTTAGTGAATATATGCCCACAAACGTCTACCATGCACGGGCTGCGTACACACCAATGCTATCGTTTAAATCCAACTTTACACTCCACCGCATGCTCTCGAGGTTAGCTTGCGGCTAGAAACAGCCTGGTCTGAGATTCAAATTGCGTGATTGCGACAGCCGTTTCGCTGCAATGCTTTATTTCAATCCTTTATTTTCAACAGGCTATAAACAAGTGCGAAAGCAAGTGATGTCGAAATGGTTTATTACCGTTAACACGCAAAGCCCCCATCGGATACGTGTAATTTCGTGGTTTGACAATAATTTCAGCTAAGCCCCCTTGTGATATGAGTGAAGTTTGATCTGTAAAGTAAATCTTACATGTGATGCCCTTCCTGACACCGGGTGTTGAAATGGCAGTGTTTGTTACCGTGAGCTTACTGTATACACTGTTTTACTGTCCTCCTTTCGGGACAGTTGAAGTCAAGTGTGACCGAACTTGTATGTATGTATTTATGAAGTTTCAGTTGACACTTGTATTAAACAGCCGAAATGATGGGTCCTGTCTGTGTAAGCTCACACTAACTATTCATCATTTGCAGAAGATCAGAACAGTTCTTTTCATTCTGGTGAATAGTTGGTCAGATATACACCCATGCCACTTGGGCCACTCTTTTTGGATACAAATATTCATCCTTATCATCATCATCATCACCATCATCATCATCAGATATTATTCTCTTAGCATGTAATCTTTCTGTGTGTGGCCTCATGTCGAGACAGAAATTTGACCCCCACCCCCCACAAAGAAACAAACAAAAACAAACCAACCAAAAAAAACAACTTTACCAACTTGAATCTTAGAATGTTTAAAACGGTTGACTTGAATACTTTCCATATATATTTCTCCCCAGCTAATATATCGGTTTTGGTGATAGTGTAGATACAGTGTAGATCACGGTGAAGTCGACACAGATTTACGCTCTCGACATAATACCAAGGGTGCACGTATATAATGTATGTTTTGTAGAGCAGTCTGTTGTGGTAAGGGAACCTGCATCCACAAAGAAAATACACTAACAATTCCTTTAGAATAAAATGATAACAGATTCACATGTATATTCGTTGTGATTTATGTCCTACATCCATCTGATGGTGACTGCACATTGATGGGTCTAACATTCACCGTTAATTTTATCAGACACTATTGTCAGTATCTGCGGATAAATATAAAAAAATATATTTTATTTTACAGTGCAAGTGGAGTGCCCCTCCTTGAACACGGAGGAGCTTGTTGTGTCTCCCAGCAACCGATGTAAACTCCCCTCACTGGGGGTTTTGCTTGCCACTTATGTGTTGCGCCATCATACTGGCCTGCAAAATCCCAACTGAGGAGGGCTGAAAGCTGCTCGACCAATCAAATTGCTGGTTACAGTCAGGTATCCAATCAGAACGTGCAAAGTCACAGAACTGGACTCACATCTTCTAGGTAATTTAACCGAATGACTTCAGACTGAATAATGTCATGACATACAGGTTTCAAATGTTGGATCTTTCCTACGGAACTGCATACTGTAGTCGCTTAAAGTGCTTTTATTGGAGACTTGGGAAGGTTTCAGGGAATTGTATCATTAACGGGTATCAGGTAACGGCTGTGTCTAAAAATATCAAGGACGCTCAATAAATAGTATGCATATAGTCTTCTGTTTGAACGCATGTAGGGGAGCTGTCATTACTTTTTAATACCGTATTTCCTCTGTTAGATTCCTGGTCGTCTATTAATTCCGTGCCAGTCGTCGACCGAGGGTCTATTCTGTTTAATGATGGCACCCTTGGCGAGAAACTATACCTTACTGAATCCCAAATCCTACAGTTGTACAAAGGGTACATTTGCATGAAAGCAACAACATATGGCAATAAAAAAGGGAACTGTTATCTTAGCTTCTATTAGCCTGGCTTCTATTTTCTGGAAAGAGCGCATGGCCATGGATCAAGGAGAGATCAGAATGTATTATAATCTCAGCGTCTAGCAGAGGAAATACGGTACTCTTAATCTGACACATTCAGGTTTCAAAACACGCTGGAAACTGTTATGATTGTATAAGGAAGGAAGCGAAACATCCAACGCAGAATTTCGCAATGTCAGGATTCTCATGTATGTTTGTATAAATAAAACTCTTAACAGAATGTGTCGGCTTCTGTTTATACTATCCATATGAGGACCCGGATGTCGGTTAATAATTTTTAAAAGCACTTTCATTTGACCAATAAAAGTTTGGACCAGGTGTTCAAATGTCTGTTCTATCGAAGCTTCACATACCAACGTAAATGCAATCCCGCATTTAAAGTTGAAGATGTTCTTGTTCAAGACGAATGTCGCATATTTCCAACAGATTAGAAACAGACATTTTTCAACATTTTCGGCATTATTCCTCAGAAAATATACTGTGGATAATATATAGCATAACACGCACACATCTCGGGAGATAGGGTTACATCACAATGCATTCTTATTTAGGACAGATAATCCGTAATCCCTTGTAGTTTGTCGGTTATTCTTTGAATATCCAGGGTCAGATAACCTACTTTACAGTACAAGACTCTCAGGATACACGGACGTCATGCCACATCTACACTACCTACCTAAATATCCTAAATATCCCACCCACCTACCTAGAATGAGCAGCTGGGTCTAACGGAAATACGCACTGATATCTTGAAAAGAGAAAAACAGGCATGTAAGGGACCGTTCATAATTTTTAAACATATTTTTTTTGGGGGATGGGGTGGGGGCGATGATGATGATTTTTATGGAGAAGCATATACAATGTGAATCCCCCCCCCCCCCTAAATTTATGTACAAAATAAGTGACCCCGCTGCATGCCATGTACAAAATCAATGACTCCCTCCCCTTCCCATAAATTCTAAGCATAATTTTAAACATACAATTATGTACAAAATTGCCCCCCCTTGTCCTGAAAGTTTATTAAATGACCATTGAAACTCGGGTGAAAATGAAGTGAGCACCCTCCCTTTTCTCAATAGTGTGCGCACCCCACCCCACCCCCTTTCTCAAATAGCTGTATCCGCCCCTGATAGCAATACATGTTGGCATGTTCTCCACGCAATGTTCGCATTAACTTTTAAAGGACAGTTACTCTTTAGCAGGCATGTTAACTCCGTTGGTATACGCAGCAATTATACTACCCACACTTTGCTAAGGATCACAAAAGTTCACAAGTTTACTTCAACATAGAGTTTTAATTTGTAATTGTATCCATTTGAAACTGGATAAATAATGATATGGTAACATCTCTTTAGGCAAACAGCCACTTCAATCTAACCTTATGCACTTGATACATGAGTGACCATAAAAATGGTTTTCGTGGCACCAATCAACCATTTTGCAAATCATGGAACGAGTCATTGACAAGTACACAACACCTGTCAATAGCAGGTATGGGATCCACACGCTGCAATGACATACTGAAACCTAGGTTCCATGCTTACAACAAGCTTAGATATTTAAACCAAATTTGATCCCACATCATAGTTTTCTGGTGAACCAATGATTTGATCCTTACCAAAGTGTGAATAGTATAATATTTGCATGTAGCGCTTATAGGTCCAGTGTTAAAGGTTATTAAGAATATTAAGTTCCCTAGGTTGGCTGGTTATCAAACTGATTTATTGGAATATTGGTAATCGCATCTTTCCGTAACTGTATTACGAACACCACATCATGTATTGGTCGGTATCTAGCCACTCCAACCGCATGTCATTTCTTACGTCTGACGGCATTTAGAAATCTTCAGCGAAATGACTTATCTCACATAATCTGTCCGAGGGCATCGTAGTCCAAGGGATATAACTCATCCCGTCCTGTACAATAGGCAGGATGTTGTATGCTGTTTCCGGCAACAAGAAAGAAGAACGCGCACATAGGTGGATCCAGGAGAGGGGGCATTGAAACTCTCGATAAAACGGGTGAAAATAAAGTGAGCGCACGCACGCACGCACACACACCTTTCTCAACAGTGTGCACCCACTTTCTCAAAAAGCTGTTTCCGTCCCTGGCGCTTATTTCTACAGACTAATACTTGTTTCGTCCGAAGGCTTTGGAAATGGAGAATAATATTTTCTACGGTGATAATCGGGTCGTCGCCTACCTGTCATGGATTGGAGAACACTGGCTTTACTCCAGGAAGAGCAGGTTCATTCGTCACAAGCAGTGTCTTTCCTTAGCCGTGACATGAAGCAATCGTGACTAACTCTATTCGCCACCACTCTTACCTATCCGTAATTTACATGAAGCTGTCTGGGGACGCCACGAGTCGAATCGACGCAAGCTTATTACAATGTGCGTTAAGATAATGGTACTTCGATCGGTATTATCACGACTGTTAATATCAATTTAATGAATTTAAATTAAATTAACTTTGAATGTAGATTGTCATTTCTGCATCGCCGTGTATCCAGATAAGCGTAATATGTTAGCTGTAGAACTTTTTGGGACATTTAACGTGCATTTATTTAAATTAAGGAAAGGGTGACATGTTTTAATTGAGCTATTATTACACGTGGCTTTCAGTGTAATATCTATCTTGATAATATACCAATAGTTGATAAAATAATATTTAAAGTAATTAACTGATAACCGACTTCAACACAAATTGTTCACGTAACTTTTAGCCTGTAGTTTTATTATATTCCTTTTGCGGCACATCTACGATACACGGATTTATGTGTAACAGACTCTGGGAGCTAATGCTTATAAGGACGATATAACATGTTTTCATTTCTTTGATTAAAGTTTAGGCTGTAATTTATTAAAATTTGTAAGTAGACACTAATTTTGTAAGACGAGACGGAATGATTGAATTTTCTCACGTCATTTATGTTTCTTCGCGTTTTGTCATGTCAAAATTAGAATCAGTGAGTTAAACGGTATGGTCGCATCGACATTTGTTCTGCCAGAAAGCGACACGGCAAACTTTATACATACACGGCAAACTTTATACATACACGGCAAAGTTCGTCATAAATACAAGGCATGTTTGACAGCATTTGTTTGTCAAACTTAAACAAGGTGTATGTCTTTGGGTTAGCTGATATATTGTAAAGTAAAATATATTGAAAATGGTAATTGTCGTATAATGGTGCAATTGATCGTCTAGTTCTTTGCTGTTACCCATGCATGCATGTGTTCTGGCAGATCCGGGTCACTTATCTTGATTACGTTCAGCGACAACAGAACCAGACAAGATACAGGTTGACTCTTTGATTCCACAGGGCTTGAACTGTATAGGGACACATCGTGATGTCAACGGCGTTAAACGACGGGATACGACCCTTCAAAGTCCTGATTTGTCGTCCTTAATTGTACCATCTGTGCCACGGACTCTTGTCGTGGTCACAAACGGCCATGTTTCTTGTCATCATTGGCTGGTTTACTTGTACATGTTTATGTTCGGACTGTACCAGCTGGAAGTTGTAGTGGTAGGGGCTTCCGAATGGGATTTAGATCTCTAGTTTCAGTAACTTAGTATTCGTGGTCCGTCTTATCCTGGTTAATAACGTGCTCAATGAAGTGGAATGTATTGTAGTAAAAAGTATTTAAACATACTTTAATTCTTAATATTTCTTTTATTATTTGGAAAACACACAGTGATGTGTTCTTTGTAATAAATATGTTTGAATTTATATTAAAACACTGAACTTGTTTGAAATCTGAACAGATTACGAGGCTGATGTTGTATATAGTTGGCGTCTAGGCTGTGAGACCCTACCTCGTTTATATTAACTTAAAAAGTACAGAAACCAGTCATGTACTACGTGGAAACTCACGCGCAATGGCTGAGCGAAGGAGATGCATTTTCCTGATCACGTACCGCTTGCCAAATGGACAATGGACCACCTCTCACGCTTCAAGCCCCGATTCTGCGTCCTTGCTCTTGGTTTTGTTCATTTTCCATGGTTTCCTACTTGAAGTCATAAATGCTGTACAGAACACAGCTTCGAATCGTCTTTAAAATTTTAAGTTTAAGACAAATATCTGTCTTATGACCAAAAAGTGAAAAATTATTTACACGGGTATAGATGTAGATATTTTATAACACGTTTTCGCTATTTGTTAAGTATGACACGAGTAGCTGATTTCCCTGATTTAGTTAAGTGTACATTTTACAACAAACCTGAACAATACCCTATCCCTTGTGCAGCAGATTTGATATTTTAAAGAATTCTTACAATACATACCTGCAATATTTACATGAATAATTATATCATTTTGATTTTTTTTCAGTTGAGCGAACTACAGTCACCTTTTAAACATTCTTTTACACCTCTCAGGTGTCACGCAAATTCCAGACATATCTTATATCCTAAGCATTCGTTAATCCAGGTTCCTGCGAAAGAACTTGTTATTTGAATGTCTTGAATTTTCTTGAAATAACACTGGGTGGAAGTAAGCAGTGATGATTTCTTTTCGAACAGTGGTGACGGTTCCGCAAGATTGGGATGTCCTATTAGTTTCAGGTTTAGGTGTAAACAAACTGATAACATATTAGGCAAATATTTATAGATGGAACTTTACAAACTTGGCTAAGTGTAAGTAAACCAAGCGTCAAGGCTGACCAAGGCACGCTGTGTTTGTTGGACTGAGTATTGTGTGATAAAGGTAGTTTTACTGTTTTATAACAGAGAGAATCAACCAGGGTCTTAGTCAGGTGGTTTTCAAAAGTGACAGTTGTGTGCACCAACTTCACAAACAACGCAGAGTGGCGCCTCGATGATAGCTACTGTCGCAGGTTTTCATGTCTTGTGCCTTTTTAAATATAAACACAGCTCTTCGCCCTTTAAGTGAAATTGCTGTATACAAACGCACATCTGGGAGAGGTCACCAAGTGTTTCGAAGCTACCATTGTACCTTTTCTATTTAATGCATTTAAAATGCGAGAACAAAGTGAAAAAATGCGAAAACAAAAAAACAGAGATGCAAATAGACTCTGAAAGATACGCTATTGATTGTGATGTATTTATACCAAAAATCGAAAGATAATGTTCCTTGGCACATATTAGAATACACAAACTATCAATAGCCAGTTAATTATTTTCATTAAATGATTGAATCTATGGAGCTTTGTATCTTTACCGACGACGTCACTTGCTGCCAATTTAACCCAAGCCAGTTCAGAACGATGTTGGCAACGTACGATAACCTCAATATGACGAATAGGCTAGCATTTGCTGTCAATGGCCAGTCAAGGTTAACTTGGGGTCACGTCAAGACTGAACCTCGTCAAGTCTACAGGTAACCCTCTCATTCACTCCGAAAACACCATCCAGGACATTTTGTTTGCGTCAGCTGACCTACGGAAACTATGGTGATTATTAGGGTCATCAGCATATCGACCAGATACCGACATCAAGCAACACCTTACACCAACAGGACATAACACGTTGTATGTTTTTAAAAAAGAAATATATTGTGTTGAAATTACATAAATTGTGACAGAACATTTTTCTTTTATATTTGGTCTGAAGTCATTTCACTAATCAACTCAAATCCAACTCATTTCATCCCCAAACAAACATACCTAGAGACTTGTAAACAAGCTGAAGTTACAACAAATTGCCGGTCCTGCTTCAAAATATTGAAACATTCTGTTGAAATTGTTTATTAATATTTATGCTTTTTTCAATGCGGCTCGACACCGAATAGCTATATTATCAAAATTCGCCTGTGTTCGCAGACTTCATATTTACAATCAAAATTCTATATTTTGCTTTCTTGATTATATTGTTTACGGACCAGCTGCAAGCCACAGAAACGTACGTAAAATATTCGTGAAGCACCCTTGTTCGGACCATGCTCAGAGTCAGCTGTTTTTCAGTATTAAGGCGGCTTGACATTATAATTGTGACCAGAAACGATGCTGAACTTGTTGAATTATTGTGTGCATCGCTTCCTAGCTGGTGCAACACTTCCACCGGGAACCTTCAAGTGAGAGTAAGTCACACCGTTTGTAAACACAGTTAAACAAATTTGACGTTATTTCAGTCCTATTTCAATGTGTCAGCTTGCTGCGACAGGACAACACCAAGTGATGTATACGTGTGTGGTACAGACAGACCGTACATCATGTGGTAACTGAACCGTTCACAGGCAGATCCTGCCAACTAGTAAATCCTCCGACGTCATTGTCGTATTGGCACTATTGGGTTTCTCCTTGTCTTGAGTTAATATTCGATATAGATATGGTCTTTTTGTGACATTTTCTGTTGTTTAATTCTGCATACTATGTACTTCCTGATGCGTGGATAAGGATGGTGGTGAAGACTGCAAGGTTGTTTCTTTCTGGTCGAGTGTTCGAATCCCTCTGATACTTACTCCGCTAGTACAACAATACCCCTGACCTTTTCCTCCATAAACCCGACAATCTACAACATGACGCCAGACGCCGGACGCCGAGCCTTGTTAAGTGATATTCTAGGTCATGCAATGCAGTGAGTTCCACGAAATGGTTATACATGTATCAGTATTGAAATGTGTATTTATTGCATCATTTGACAAAACAAGAGCATATTTAGCTCTAAGCTTATGCGGGGTCTGGTATTGTTAGTGAAAACCCCAGTCTCATTCCTTTGTAGTAGCTGTGTGCACTGTTCTAACTTCGGGGCTCTTAGATTGGATATCGAAACAGTGGGGCATCTCAAATGTATCTGAACTGCTCGGATTAATTGTGCATTGACCCCTAGAATCATTTGCTCGTTTTAAAAAATACGTCCAAGCAGTATTACTAAACTGTTTATGTAAAACATTTTGAGATCGTGGCCAATTTGCAGAAATACTGCCAACAAAAGCCAATCCAGTGTCCCCACACACGGGGTACACACGGGGTCTGAGTGTCGTGTAAGAATGTGTAAGAACGATGAAACTATCCGGAAGACGGAAGCCACACACTCCTGGACATAATGACACTACTGTTCCGACTCGTCCTCGTGTGCTCGTTACGTGCACAAACTAATGTTACATCTATAAAATCACACTTGCTTTTAACCGAAAACGAATGTTATCACACGGAAGAGGTTTTTTCCCCAGGAATGTTTTATGCAAACAGCGTCTATAGTAGAATCAATAGCCACTGCCATGGCAACCAGTTTGTTGTCTCGCACACTGATGCCTGTGGTAACCCGGATGGTGGTAGAATATTGAATTAAAGCGATAAGACTCAATCAGTTGAATATTATATTTTCCGCCATTGCATTGGTATTAAGTACAAACAAATAGTTTTACATTAAGTGTTTGCATTTCATATAGCATATCGATATAACCTTGTGTATTTGGCATTCAGCATTTCCCCTTGAAATGAACCTAAGGCTCTGACCTTTGTATTGTGTTGTGGTTTCATTGTTATGTATAGCTTGACGCACTGGCGTAAAACCACATCTAAATCCAGGCCCAGTCCAAAACACCCAGACACACCTAGGCACCACCTCCCTGCACAGAATGCTACACAGGTGGTTTGCAGACTGTTTCAGCAGCCCGTTGTATGACTGGTAGCACGTCTTATGGGTTGTTTAAGACACGATGGGTAGGGAGACAGGTGTGAAACGTTCATCCCGAATCACCCCCAAAGAGATCATACATTGTGTGATGCTCACCATGTTGAGCTGCGAAGGGCAGGTTTGAGATCGACTAAGGTTACCGAGATGAATAATTTAAACAATTTCATTTCATAATTTGAACAGCTAAGTCTTGTAGGGGAAACTACTTCGGGGTATTTATAGGGACGACACACTGGTGTGTTGTTTACTTATATCAGGAAACTTGTTCACCGAAGTGGGTATGTGTTTGCTTGTTTCCATGGCGGCAGACAGTCACTCAGTTATACTTCACTGAGGTTTACATTTACTGTTTGAAAGTAAATGAACAATCACATCAACCGATCTTAATTTGTCTGATGGCTTCTGTCAAAGCATGGATGTATACTATACTTCAATCAAACCACTAAACAGCTCTGTGTGGTTACGGCTCATCCAAACTCTATCACACATATTACAGCAACATACATGTACTTGGATTCAGGAACTGTCAATACACCAGGTAACCTAATATGAGACGTGTTGAAGCCTTTTATAGTACACATTTAACTCTTTCTCTCTCTCTCTCTCTCTCTCTCTCACACACACACACACGCGCGCGCGCACACACACCAGTTAGTTTTTTATATCTTAGTGTAATGGGATATATAAAAAACACTGAATATGTATTCTCATACATGTGTGTGCATGATTCTTGAAATGTTACGTGTACATACAAACAAATGTGAGAGGTGATAAAAACGTTTTAAGGGAAAAGATGTTCATTTTCCATAAAGAATTAACATGTAATTGGGGGTTTTCCCAAACTTGTATTCAACACCGAGAAGGGTTCCTCGAGAATAGAGCAATATAATATGACCGTTTACTGCTCAGCTGTATTGAATGACACACCTTTGGGTATGGGTTATAAAGGGAAGGTATTTGTATGTGGTAAGTATCGCTGCTTATATGTTTTGTGGTGGTCTAAAAATACTGTTGATATTGTGTGTCTGTCTGTAGGTATGATTCGTCAGACATTATGTTTGTACATATGTGTTTGATATCTTCGTCTAATGACTTCACGACAATACAGACGGTATCATTCTCAATAAAGGCGAATCAAGGATGCAAAAACATAGCATCATGTGAATTAAATAAAACTTTCCAAATACATATCGCCGGAAAAGCGGTGTTACACTGTGTTAGAGGTTATTCATGTGCAAGGAATGGTTGTCCGAGAATAACTTAATCCCAAGCTACCAGTCGTTTTAAGCTTGGGGAACGTCTCCTGGTTGTGAGATAAACCAAGGTGGGAACAAACTGAAATTCACTTTGTGACATAATTTACCTAATCAAACGAAAATTTGAATTTGTAATACCGCAATCTTGTCGATTTCACAATCAAAAATATTCTTCGGAATTTAGTCGAACTTTTCCTTCCTCAATACGTTAATGGTTGATAGGCGTTGTTGATTGAACTCAGTGGTATGCTTTTCGGTACATCTGCTGATACCTTACTGATTTTCCAAAATGTATCTCACAATTCTGAAGAAATTAGTTGCAAAACTATGATAAGATGCATCATTAAAAGTTCGTTATTAATAATTTATAAGTAAGATCTAACTGTGATTAATATAAATCTTGATTCAGCTGAACGTTTGTATTACCTTTCACCTCAACTCTGTATAACGGTAAACTATAAATCCTACTAATTTTATGAGTATTTATCATAGATATTATGAATCTGAAGACAAATTGACCGGTCAAATGCCAAAGATCGTGTCAATGTCTTGACTGAGCTGCACAGGCGCGTCAGTATTTTCTGCCTCGTATTCAAGCGATATTTTACATAAACATATGAAGATACGAGTACATGTGGTAAGATCATAATATATACTGTCTACAGTATATACAATACTAAATGTATCTTTATAATATTATATGTAGTTTAGTCATGGTATATTTTGATTCGGTATGTGTTAAAGTGAGTCAAAATAAATAAATGCATATATATGATTCTTGGTTACAAACACTACATATATGTCGTCGAGTGCGAGTTAAATTTTAAACAATGTCGACGTTGTGAAAATACTATGGTGAATAAATCACCACTGAAAATCGATCAGTTCTACATATTTTTCATCTTTCCAAGATTGCTTTACCATAACTTCCAAGGAGGTGCTCATCTTAAATATATTTCCTCTCTCCTTATTTCTATTTGAATGGTTTTGAAATTTATGAACTTGTAAAACGCTTTTATATGAAGCAGAGAAAATAATAGGCATACTAACTCCCTGTTGGACTATTCCGATAATTATTGGTTTGCAATTATATGATCTCAAGAAAAAGGAATATAATTCATATGCTTGTTGCGATCTAAAATTGTCCTCTTATAACCCAAGAAACCCCTTATCGGGTGTCATACGGTATAAAGCCGTCTATATTGCAAATATCTACTTGGTGCACATGTAGTTTGTTAACAAGTTAGACACCGTTCTGCTACTGTGCTCAAATGAAGAAACGGAACGTTCAGATAGAACAACTCCCTTAACTTCGTAAGGTTTATAAATGACAAAAGTAAGGTTTTTTTAGAAGTTTTGGTAGATAATGCAAAGGTTTCAATAGCATTAATTTTACCAATAAGGGAAAGGGATGACTTATACCCGTAGTCTGTTAATGTCTCCTTCTCGTGCTGATTACCCAAAGACCTGACAATTGAATGTTAAATATTGCACACACTAACTTCACATTTCTTTATTAAATATTGCACGAACTTGCATTTCTCTATTAAATATTGCACACTTCTCATTTCTATATAAATATTGCACACACTAACTTCACATTTCTCTATTAAATATTGCACAAACTAACTTCACATTTCTCTATTAAATATTGCACAAACTAACTTCACATTTCTCTATTAAATATTGCACACACTAACTTCACATTTCTCTATTAAATATTGCACAAACTAACTTCACATTTCTCTATTAAATATTGCACACACTAACTTCACATTTCTTTATTAAATATTGCACGAACTAGCCTCACATTTCTCTATTAAATATTGCACACACTAACTTCACATTTCTGTATTAAATATTTCACAAACTAACTTCACATTTCTCTTTAAATATTGCACACACTAACCTCACATTTCTCTATTAAATATTGCACACACTAACTTCACATTTCTCTATTAAATATTGCACACAAACTTCACATTTCTCTATTAAATATTGCACACACTAACTTCACATGTCTCATCATTCCAGTCGAAACTAAAACCTCGGCACAGATTAATTGGATTACACATTATAGAGCCGAATTGGCTTTAGGCATGTCTATACTGTTATACATCTATAAATCACATCCAGCATTTACGGGGATACATTTTGAAATATTATATAGGTCTGCCGTAATATCGTGCTGTAGGTTATTATAATCGAACGTGAATATCAAATTCACACGCTGATATTGAGCAAGGCAAAATGTATTATTTTGATTATTTTGAAAAAGAATGGGTATTGAAGCGTAAAACTGAACGGGAAAATGAAAGTATACCACCTTGTTTGATGGTGGCTTAACATGAACAAATATATAAAAATAAACCAGGGATGGTGATCCGTTGGTCCATGAGTGTTTCGGACTAGCCCAGCAGACTTTTAAACGTTTGTAATGTGTTCGTCAAATCCATTTCATGAGAATAGTTTCTATTTCCTGGCAGAAGATTTGTTAAAAAGAACTGCCATTTAGTGGTATCCATTTAGAAGGTTTACAGATTGAAGTATTGACCTAGTGTGTCTCCATGCTAGTATGTACATAAGTCCTTGTTACTGTCAACACCGCGAATTTCAACGCCGGATAAAGTATAAATTTGGGTTGTCTTTGTCTTGTCATCCTAAAGCGGCTCCGCCTATACGTGGTTATTATTTCAAACGAAGTAAACCAAATTGATATCGGACTTAATACCAGTCAATATTCAACGAACAGTTGTCAGTTTCCGTAGGTCTGGTTTGATGCATTCATACGTAAATGAATCAGTGGATCAAATTTGTATTGTAAACATACCCGCCACTAGACACGGATTTTTATCCAGGAATCGAATTTCTATATTACCATTTCATTGTCAGTCCAGCAAACATTCCAGCCACACAGACCCTAACGGTTTTTGTTTATGTGTTGATAAGTACCTCCAACATGTTCCTTCAACCAAGGAATGGCTTCACACATTGTACCCATGTGCTGAATCAAACCCGGGCCTTAGGCGTGACGTGCTGACGCTTAAACCACTAGGCTACCCCACCGCCCGACTTGGATAATGACGATACGTACATCATGCCCATTACAGGGCTATAGGAATTGCACTCGATAATACCCAAGATTGTTTAGAATAATCAAACAAAGTGTTTTTCTTAGTTTGCGGGACGGTAATCAAAGTTAATCAAACTTTAGAGAGGAGAAAACAAGATGCAATTGATGAGACTGCTGAAAACTTGTCACAAAGTCATAGCCACAGTACGGTTACATGTTACACTGCTTCATAAACACAGCACTGTTACATGATACACTGCTTCATAAACACAGCACTGTTACATGTAACACTGCTTCCTAAACACAGTACGGTTACATGCTACACTGCTTACTAAACCCAGTACTGTTATATGTTACACTGCTTCATAAACACAGTACTGTTATATGTTACACTGCTTCATAAACACAGTACGGTTACGTGTTACACTGCTTCATAAACACAGTAATGTTACATGCTACATTGCTTCATAAACACAGTACGGTTACATGTTACACTGCTTCCTAAACACAGTACGGTTACATGCTACACTGCTTCATAAACACAGTACGGTTACATGCTACACTGCTTCACAAACAGTACGGTTACATGCTACACTGCTTCATAAACACAGTACGGTTACATGTTATACTGCTTCATAAACACAGTACGGTTACGTGCTACACTGCTTCATAAACACAGTACGGTTACATGCTACACTGCTTCATAAACACAGCAATGTTACATGTTGCACTGCTTCGTAAACACACCACTGTTACATGTTAAATTGCTTCATAAACACAACACTGTTACATGTTACACTGCTTCATAACCACACCACTGTTACATGTTACACTGCTTCATAACCACACCACTGTTACATGTTACACTGCTTCATAAACACAACACTGTTACATGTTACACTGCTTCATAAACACAGTAATGTTACATGCTACATTCCTTCATAGCCACAGTGTCGTTACATGTTACCCAGCTTCATAGTCACAGTAATGTTACATGTTACACTGCTTCATAAACACAGTACTGTTATATGTTACACTGCTTCATAAACCCAGTACGGTTACATGTTACACTGCTTCATAAACACAGTAATGTTACATGTTACCCAGCTTCATAGTCACAGTAATGTTACATGTTACACTGCTTCATAAACACAGTACTCTTATATGTTACACTGCTTCATAAACCCAGTACGGTTACATGTTACACTGCTTCATAAACACAGTAATGTTACATGCTACATTGCTTCATAAACCCAGTACGGTTACATGTTACACTGCTTCCTAAACACAGTACGGTTACATGCTACACTGCTTCATAAACACAGTACGGTTACATGCTACACTGCTTCACAAACACAGTACGGTTACATGCTACACTGCTTCATAAACACAGTACGGTTACATGCTACACTGCTTCATAAACACAGAAATGTTACATGTTGCACTGCTTCATAAACACAGCAATATTACATGCTATACTGCTTCATAAACACAGCAATGTTACATGCTACATTGCTTCATAGCCACACCACTGTTACATGTTACACTGCTTCATAAACACAATACGGTAACATGCTACACTGCTTGATAAACACAGTACTGTTATATGTTACACTGCTTCCTAAACACAGTACGGTTACATGCTACAGTGCTTCATAAACACAGTAATGTTACATGCTACAGTGCTTCATAGCCACAGTATCGTTACATGTTACCCAGCTTTATAGTCACAGTAATGTAACATGTTACACTGCTTCATAAACACAGTACTGTTATATGTTACACTGCTGCCTAAACACAGTACGGTTACATGTTACACTGCTTCATAAACACAGTAATGTTACATGCTACATTGCTTTATAGCTACAGTACGGTTACATGTTACATTGCTTCCTAAGCACAGTACGGTTACATGCTACACTGCTTCATAAACACAGTACGGTTAAATGCTACACTGCTTCACAAACACAGTACGGTTACATGCTACACTGCTTCATAAACACAGTAATGTTACATGCTACACTGCTTCCTAAACACAGAAATGTTACATGTTGCATTGCTTCATAAACACAGCAATATTACATGCTATACTGCTTCATAAACACAGCAATGTTACATGCTACATTGCTTCATAGCCACACCACTGTTACATGTTACACTGCTTCATAAACACAATACGGTAACATGCTACACTGCTCGATAAACACAGTACTGTTATATGTTACACTGCTTCCTAAACACAGTACGGTTACATGCTACACTGCTTCATAAACACAGTACGGTTACATGCTACAGTGCTTCATAAACACAGTAATGTTACATGTTACCCAGCTTTATAGTCACAGTAATGTAACATGTTACACTGCTTCATAAACACAGTACTGTTATATGTTACACTGCTTCCTAAACACAGTACGGTTACATGTTACACTGCTTCATAAACACAGTAATGTTACATGCTACATTGCTTTATAGCTACAGTACGGTTACATGTTACACTGCTTCCTAAGCACAGTACGGTTACATGTTACACTGCTTCATAAACACAGTAATGTTACATGCTACATTGCTTTATAGCTACAGTACGGTTACATGTTACACTGCTTCCTAAGCACAGTACGGTTACATGCTACACTGCTTCATAAACACAGTACGGTTAAATGCTACACTGCTTCACAAACACAGTACGGTTACATGCTACACTGCTTCATAAACACAGTAATGTTACATGCTACACTGCTTCCTAAACACAGTACGGTTACATGCTACACTGCTTCATAAACACAGTACGGTTACATGCTACACTGCTTCACAAACACAGTGCGGTTACATGCTACACTGCTTCATAAACACAGCAATGTTACATGTTATACTGCTTCATAAACACAGTACGGTTACGTGCTACACTGCTTCATAAACACAGTACGGTTACATGCTACACTGCTTCATAAACACAGAAATGTTACATGTTGCACTGCTTCATGAACACAGCAATATTACATGCTATACTGCTTCATAGACACAGCAATGTTACATGCTACATTGCTTCATAGCCACAGTATCGTTACATGTTACCCAGCTTCATAGTCACAGTAATGTAAGATGTTACACTGCTTCATAAACACAGTACGGTTACATGCTACACTGCTTCCTAAACACAGTAATGTTACATGCTACACTGCTTCCTAAACACAGTACGGTTACATGCTACACTGCTTACTAAACCCAGTACGGTTACATGTTACACTGCTTCATAAACACAGTACGGTTACATGCTACACTGCTTCATAAACACAGAAATGTTACATGTTGCACTGCTTCATAAACACAGCAATATTACATGCTATACTGCTTCATAAACACAGCAATGTTACATGCTACATTGCTTCATAAACACAGTACGGTTACATGTTACCCAGCTTCATAGTCACAGTAATGTAAGATGTTACACTGCTCCATAAACACAGTACGGTTACATGTTACACTGCTTTATAAGCACAGTACGGTTACATGTTACACTGCTTCATAAACACAGTACGGTTACATGCTACACTGCTTCATAAACACAGCAATGTTACATGCTACACTGCTTCATAAGCACAGTACGGTTACATGTTACACTGCTTCATAGTCACAGTAATGTTACATGCTACACTGCTTCATAGCCACAGTAATGTTACATGCTACACTGCTTCCTAAACACAGTACGGTTACATGCTACACTGCTTCATAAACACAGTACGGTTACATGTTACACTGCTTCATAGCCACAGTAATGTTACATGCTACACTGCTTCATAGCCACAGTAATGTTACATGCTACACTGCTTCATAAACACAGTACGGTTACATGCTACACTGCTTCCTAAACACAGTAATGTTACATGTTACATGAAAGCATACTCTATGCCTTGAATGTTAACGGTATTAAATTATCCGTTTCCTAAACCATGAAATGCATGAAAAACATGTGCATTACTTTAAAAAAGCCCCAGTTGAATTCCGCTCGTTTACCGATTACTATTTGTTTGTAGATTCAAGCAAGACTGACTGAATGAATGAATGACAGACTGAATGAATGACTAACTGACTAACGGACTGACTGAATGACCGACCGACCGACCGAACGAACGAACGAATGAATGAATATTCTGTTATGCTCTCATAGAAGCTAATGCAAATGGAGAACAAATATGTTACCATTATCAGTTTCGTGTCGG
This sequence comes from Haliotis rubra, assembly GCF_003918875.1. Taxonomy (NCBI): domain Eukaryota; kingdom Metazoa; phylum Mollusca; class Gastropoda; order Lepetellida; family Haliotidae; genus Haliotis; species Haliotis rubra. The sequence goes on along the minus strand of NW_025767111.1, from coordinate 537,953 downwards.
AAAGTTAGCTGTTTGTTTAAAAGCTTACAGCTACCCCACCATTCCAAACTGAAATAAAGGTTGGTTATATCTAAATATATGAACATTCATTTCTAAAGAATGTGGCTTCTATTAATTAAAATAACAAGTTGGATTGACCAAAGTTCTCTATGTACCTGTATGCTAGGCACCAAAAGAACTGTGACTAGTATTTATCCATGTTAAACCACGGGAATATATTAACACTAATATATACAACACTAATATACATAGTATAGACTTCCTTAGAGTAAATTATGATATTCAGAGTACACGGTATGTACATGGTATAATGGATTTCACCAATCCGGATAAAAGTTATGAATACATATAACGTTGATAATTACAAACTATATGACTGTACAACTAGATGCAAGCAGCTGGTTCACCAGCCTAATGCATAGCATCCCACATGCGTGAAACAAACAAACAAACAGTCAGTTGCTATAGTTATGACTTGAAGGGGCGATCATATTTTCACCTTCTTAGAACATGAACGTTACGTGAACCATGTACACTATGGGGTAATTTATAAAACTCTGTAATCAACGACAAACCATATTCTACTTTGTGGTGATTGTTAAATGTCTAACATATTTTCTTAGATAATGTAGATATTTGAAAGTTATTCGAACAATCTGCGTACCTCACTAAACAGCCTACAACTAGCTGGTTGACATAAGATTTACACTGCATCTTGGCGACACAATTTCTGAGGAAATGCGGGGGTCAGATGACATGAGATGAATGTTTGAACACGGAAACACGATTATATTCCCACAAGGAAATATTATCATATCAAAACATAACATAACGTAAATTCCCGTAAACATGTTCAGTACATTGACCACAGAAAAATATTTTCCCAAGAACACACATTTTATACAGCTAATAATTATTTCATAAAGAAATACTTCACTTACAGCGAGTCAATCTCATACCATTTTACTAATGTAAAACATTTAACGGTGACAGTGTCGATTCTTACATCCATGTGTAAAAGAAACGTTGATTCATCTGGTGTTCACAAACGTACGAACCGCCGTTTAATTATTTAACGCCTTTAAAGATACAATGGATAATTTATGACTATAGTTAACATACTCTCGATAGCACAAATATGTTGTTGATATTAACACTAAAACTAGCCGTCCGTCGTTCAGTGATATCACAAATTATATTCTGGAAAGAGGAAAACTGTGAATGTGACTTAACAAAAGAGACATTATAATATCAGGTAATCGATATTACATATCTTGTAATCAGCATAGTTTATTGTTATATAGAATTAAATCGATATTACATATCTTGTAATCAGCATAGTTTATTGTTATATAGAATTATATAGAATTAAATAGAATTTGTGACGTGCCAAACTCATTAATTGACATCCTAAAAATAAATAAATAAATAAATAAATTAATAAATAAAATAAATAAATAAATAAATAAATAAATAAATAAATAAATAAATAAATAAATAAATAAATAAATAAATAAATAAATAAATAAATAAATAAATAAATAAATAAATAAATAAATAAATAAATAAATAAATAAATAAATAAATAAATAAATAATGTTTCGTTTTGTTTAGACATATGAATGATGAACATCGTTTGTCCCTGCGAATTCCTTTTTTTGTAATGATTTTGTGGGTTTGTCGAACCTCAGATAACTGAAGTAATTTACGTGGAACCATCGACATTCACACAGCGGTGATTGACTGTAGTTTCTTGGACAAGTGTAACATCGCTAAATGCTGACATCTGATTTTTAGAGCGGCTGCACCTGTGGCAAGTAGTGTTCGTCTGTATTTATAACGACGTGGATTATTCTGTACAGAGGTCGGTATATTTATTATCGTTGTATAGGAAAGTCGTTTAAAGATGTCTAACAAAACTCAAATAAGTGATCTTGAAATAAGATGAAATAAGAATGTTGATTTCAATTATAACAAGCATTGTCACTAAGGTGACATAATCCCCCGCCGCAAATTATCAAATCAAACTTATAAAGTAATGAAAGTTTAAGTTAAATGTCAACAAAAACATGACCAGCCAACCTATCTTGATATCTTGCTCTCTAGGTGTTCAAACACACACATATTTTCAAGACTGACTTTGACCTTGACTTGAATGTCTTAGTGTATGAAATATGCAAAAATAGTACTAAAGAAATTGCTTATTGAAGAACATTCAAGGGAAGTCTTGAAAGTCATTGAAGAAAATCCAGTGAACCGTTCTTGAAATATCTTGCTGACAATTCAGGTTAATATGCTGAATTCTTCAAAGTGTCTCTGTGACCTTGAAAATTAAATGAAGGTAACCAAAATTGACTGGGCCCTGAGCCTTCCCTAGATAAAGCTTGGTGTCAAATATGAAGAAAATCCAGTGAACGGTTCTTGAGATAGCTTAACATGCAGGTAAAACGTTAAAGTCCCCATGTGACATTGAAATGAAGTTGAAGGTCACTAAACCTGACTTGGACCTTTATTATACTGTGATGAACCTAGGTACCAAATATGAAAAGAATCTAGTAAACAGTTCTTAAGATATTCCAATTCGTACGTACGGACGGACGGAGCCTAATACTATATCCCCGCTTCGCGCTAAACGCGCGGCAGTGGATAATTAACTAAACCTATAAACATCAATAAATGTATTTAGTTAATCCATATGATTTAATAGAGACTATAAAGCAAAACGGTACCCCACATACATTACGAAACATTACTATACAATATAATCCGTGGAAATATTATTTCTGGGAATAGTATAAGCTTTCATTAAAAATGCGTATTCCTTGAGGTAAGAGAAGGGTACAACCATGCTCTGCAGCAGTAAACCCAGTGATGGTGCCGATCAGAATACCCTATGGCATGGTACATGTCCTAGACAGTAAACCCAGTGATGGTACCGATCAGAATACCCTATGGCATGGTACATGTCCAAGACAGTAAACCCAGTGATGGTGCCGATCAGAATACCCTATGGCATGGTACATGTCCAAGACAGTAAACCCAGTGATGGTGCCGATCAGAATACCCTATGGCATGGTACATGGCCAAGACAGTAAACCCAGTGATGGTGCCGATCAGAATACCCTATGGCATGGTACATGTCCTAGACATTAAACCCAGTGATGGTGCCGATCAGAATACCCTATGGCATGGTACATGTCCAAGACAGTAAACCCAGTGATGGTGCCGATCAGAATACCCTATGGCATGGTACATGTCCAAGACAGTAAACCCAGTGATGGTGCCGATCAGAATACCCTATGGCATGGTACATGTCCAAGACAGTAAACCCAGTGATGGTGCCGATCAGAATACCCTATGGCATGGTACATGTCCAAGACAGTAAACCCAGTGATGGTGCCGATCAGAATACCCTATGGATGGTACATGTCCAAGACAGTAAACCCAGTGATGGTGCCGATCAGAATACCCTATGGCATGGTAATGTACATGTCCAAGACAGTAAACCCAGTGATGGTGCCGATCAGAATACCCTATGGCATGGTACATGTCCAAGACAGTAAACCCAGTGATGGTACCGATCAGAATACCCTATGGCATGGTACATGTCCTAGACAGTAAACCCAGTGATGGTGCCGATCAGAATACCCTATGGCATGGTACATGTCCTAGACAGTAAACCCAGTGATGGTACCGATCAGAATACCCTATGGTATAGTACATGTCCTAGTAAACCCAGTGAATCAGAATACCCATGTATAGTACATGTCCTAGACAGTAAACCCAGTGATGGTGCCGATCAGAATACCCTATGGTATAGTACATGTCCTAGACAGTAAACCCAGTGATGGTGCCGATCAGAATACCCTATGGTATAGTACACACAAATACTGGACGATTATTCGTGAACAGTCCCATGTATACAGCAGGACCTCAGAGAACAAGACTGTACCTTTCCGTGTTAAAACGTTTAAATACACGCATAAATTAAAATCAAAAAGTGTCGAGCTATATGTATTTCTAGCTGCTTAGACATTCATAGATTAACAACCAGTCTCTGAAATGAACATATTTTATAGAAAAAACAATTCATAACATACACACACACACACACACACATACACACATACATACATACATACATACATACATACATACATACATACATACATACATACATACATACATACATACATACATACATACATACATACATACATACATACATACATGTATATATATATACATGTATATATATATATATATATATATATATATATATATATATATATATATATATATGTAATATGAAAAGGAGCCCTGAAACTTTCTTCATTTTCAGAGACCCTGAAATCTAGACTTGCCACGTATTCTAGACTTGCATGGGCTTTTTTGCATATATTTGTTTCAGGGTCTGTATGACGGACTAAGACATCCCCAGCTGACGGGATTCCCTAAAAACGAGGTGTCACTGTTAATGAACTTGTTACCCTGAGCGTAATAATGTGCTCTCGTTACTACAATATGTTTTAGTCAATAGCTTGCTATTGTTAGTATCTGCTGGCAAATTGATCTTTAAAAATTGGTGAATTTCTGCGATATATTTCGAACAAGTAAATGTAAAAGCATCAAGAAAATAACTAATGTTTGACCATGTAGGGTATTGGATTGACCACACCAAACAGAATTTCGTTCTTCATCACGTGACACAGAATAGTCATGTAACAATGCAATTTTGACTAACAAAATTTCGAACAAATTGACTTCTCCTGTTTATGTGACCTAAATTGGAAACCCAGCCATAAGAAAGAAAATTAATATTCCATATGAGCATTCGGGGTTTTCATTCTACTCAGTGAAAATTTGAAATCACGTGACGATATTTGAATTCCTGCCTAAGGCGGCTGATGCATGTCCGTACATGTAAGTAACAATACGCTATTAAATAACACAAAAAAATCAATGGGAATGGTGAACGCCACTTCTTGTTCTATTCATGACGAATACTGAATTGTGTAGAAAACGTATTATGGAATCGATACCAATAGTGGCGAATATGCATTTGCATGAGATCGATTGATCCATAGGGGTGTGTCAGGTTGACATTAAAATATCATTACATTTACATTTTTGTGTTGTATGTTTTGTCCATTTTCCGCGACTTTCGTTGGAGAAACATATTTTATACGACATAAACCTTGGAGAAACAAATCAACGAAATGTATATATCGTGGTTAACTTACAATATACATTTGAACAGTTGTTGTGATGATAATTGTTATTGTTATTAGTAGGATGTTGTGTATTGTATATGATGGGAAATAAAATTAACTGTTTACAAAATTATCGATATATTTTAAGCAAATTTTAAACAATAAAGAATATGACTGAATGGCTGTAGAATTAAAACTGTACATTAACATTCACACATGTGAGCATGAGAGAGTGTTTGTGCAGGATATCTCCTGATGGGCAATACTGTCGTGAACTGTTTTCTGAATTCTGTTTATGTGTAATTATATATTGATGGGTGTAGAAACAGTCTTCATCTTTTACATGCTGATGTATAAACACGCCAAAGCACACACACCCAAAACAGCAACAAAAAAGGACACACACACACACATACACCCCACCCCCACCACAAAACAGCAACAAAAACGACACACACACACACACACACACACACACACATCACACACACACTCACACACACATACATACATACATACATACATACATACATACATACATACATACATACATACATACATACATACATACATACATACATACATACATACATACATACATACATATACATACATACATACATACATACATACATACGTACATACATACATACATACATACATACGTACATACATACATACATACATACATACATACATACATACATACATACATACATACATACACATACATACATACATACATACATACATACATACATACATACATACATACATACATACATACATACGTACATACGTACATACGTGCACACATACATACGTACGTACATACATACATACATACATACATACATACATACATACATATATATATATATATATATATATATATATATATATATATATATATATATATATATATATATATATATATATGAATAAGGAGCCCTGACTTTCTTCATTTTCAGAGACCCTGAAATCTAGACTTGCCGCGTATTCTAGACTTGCATGGGCTTTTTTGCATATATTTGTTTCAGGGTCTGTATGACGGACTAAGACATTCCCAGCTGACGGGATTCCCTACAAACGAGGTGTCACTGTTAATGAACTTGTTACCCTGAGCGTAATAATGTGCTCTCGTTACTACAATATGTTTTAGTCAATAGTTTGCTATTGTGAGTATCTGCTGGCAAATTGATCTTTAAAAATTGGTGAATTTCTGCGATATATTTCGAACAAAGTAAATGTAAATTGACCACACCAAACAGAATTTCGTTCTTCATCACGTGACACAGAATAGTCATGTAACAATGCAATTTTGACTAACAAAATTTCGAACAAATTGACTTCTCCTGTTTATGTGACCTAAATTGGAAACCCAGCCATAAGAAGGAAAATTAATATTCCATATGAGCATTCGGGTTTTTCATTCTACTCAGTGAAAATTTGAAATCACGTGACGATATTTGAATTCCTGCCTAAGGCGGCTGATGCATGTCCGTGCATGTAAGTAACAATACGCAATTAAATAACACAAAAAAATCAATGGAAATGGTGAACGCCACTTCTTGTTCTATTCATGACGAATACTGAATTGTGTAGAAAACGTATTATGGAATCGATACCAATAGTGGCGAATATGCATTTGCATGAGATCGATTGATCCATAGGGGTGTGTCAGGTTGACATTAAAATATCATTACATTTACATTTTTGTGTTGTATGTTTTGTCCATTTTCCGCGACTTTCGTTGGAGAAACATATTTTATACGACATAAACCTTGGAGAAACAAATCAACGAAATGTATATATCGTGGTTAACTTACAATATACATTTGAACAGTTGTTGTGATGATAATTGTTATTGTTATTAGTAGGATGTTGTGTATTGTATATGATGGGAAATAAAATTAACTGTTTACAAAATTATCGATATATTTTAAGCAAATTTTAAACAATAAAGAATATGACTGAATGGCTGTAGAATTAAAACTGTACATTAACATTCACACATGTGAGCATGAGAGAGTGTTTGTGCAGAATATCTCCTGATGGGCTATACTGTCGTGAACTGTTTTCTGAATTCTGTTTATGTGTAATTATATATTGATGGGTGTAGAAACAGTCTTCATCTTTTACATGCTGATGTATACACACGCCAAAGCACACACACCCAAAACCGTAACAAAAAAGGACACACACACACACACACATACACACCCACCCACCCAAAACAGCAACAAAAAACACGACACACACACACACACTCACATACATACATACATACATACATACATACATACATACATACATACATACATACATACATACATACATACATACATACATATACATACATACATACATACATACATACATACATACATACATACATACATACATACATGCATGCATACATGCGTACATGCATGCATGCATGCATGCGTACATGCATACATACATGCGTACATACATACGTGTAGCTTTATTCTTTTAAGGGAGACAATAAAAATATTCTCAAATTCAACCACAAAAACAATAATTATTACCTGTGAAACGTTGGCGTTTCATTGATGTGTTAATGATTTTTTTTACAGATTACTCAGGTAAACGGTCTAGTTGTAGGCTGTAGGTATTTCTATTGAAATAGAATGCGGAGTCCGAGCTTGTCCGGCATGGTGGCTAAAGGGTGGGACATCGTGACAACACCTACTTCAATACTAGTACTTAAAGGCCATTACGTAACGGTACACTAACGATCCCAAAGAAAGGTAAAAATATGTACACTATTCCGTGGCCTTTCACTGGTGTTATTCAAGCCCATTGTATTGAAACCAGACACAAATCAATTGTATCGTCCATAGATAGGTGGTACATACATGATCTACCGCAAGTACAGGCTTACGTGACCCAGACGCCGCGTCCTGCTCTACTAATACGGGGTTAGATTGCTATTACAAATCTTATCGGCAACAGGTAGTAATATGGAGACAACTCGTTCCCGAGAAATATGTTTTTAACGCGACGACTGAGAGGGACTGAAATAGCACAAAGATCTTAAGGGGAGAATGGGGAGTGTCTCTCAAGTCTTTGATCTGGGACAAGCTCGTTTTCAAAGCATTTCACGTTGCCAGCGTTGCGAGTCGCCGATCATGCATAACCACCTGTACACGTTTTCAAATGCAAAAATTATCTGGACCATTTTTTTATTTGCAATGTCTTCATTTTATTACCAGCATATAACGAAGCGATCATTCTGCGCATGCCCAGGACAAATGTCATTAAACGCAGGTTGCAACACATTTACAGACAAGTTGCAGCCCGTGCACTGAGTTCCTGCACTATTTCAGGTTGGTCTTGTTTTTTGGGGGTAAAATTAGTTTAAATGCACTTTCAGTCTCAATTCCATTTGCATTGTCAGCAAGTTGAATCAGATACGGTGTAGATACTGTAATTTCTACTATGCGCTATATGTAATAATGAACGGATAGCGTAGGGATATTACATAACTGATCTTCACCACATCACTGATATATAGCCTCTGGTTATTTGGGCATCAGCTGTTGTGTGTATATACATTTATATAGATATAGGACATGTCAGACATGCATCTATCAACATTGTCTTAACATACATGTGAGTTGTGAAGTAAACATCGTTCATGCTTGCACAGGACTGTTACTGCTGAAATTGAGGTCACAAAACAGTAGTGAAATCAAATCCTCATCTTGATATCAACTCTATTGACTCGTTACTAATACTCTCGAGTTTTCTGTTAGCCTTCAGCGCTTTGCGTGTGCTTCCTTCTCGCTTTTCGCGTTTGTTATGGGCAATTGTTTTTCAGTCTTTTGATGTCTGTATTAAAATATTAATGGTTTCAAAAAACCATTGTAACACATAAAGTCTAACTCACAATACGCCATGAATCGTAAAATTAACAAAAGTGATGAAGTTATTATCAGAAATAAAATCCTTCAAGCGAAACCATGACAATCACTTTACTTTAGAAAGCGGAACACAAGCGTTCTGCATCTCCAGTGAAAGGGAAGTGAGATAATGCGATTCGGAAAAATGTCATCTTGTACCACTCGCTTACTTTCATAATGTTTCTTTTAAAATACAAGTTTTAAAATACACACATATATATATGGACAATTATCGTTTAGTAAAGGACATTTCAAAGCCATATTGTCTTGATGATGAAGTTTCATGTGTGTAGTTTCGAAATGGTTCAAGAGCACTTGAGAAATGTGCTGCATGCTGGAGTTAGCTGAAGAGTGTACAAGTTGAATTTGAAATTATTTATTTGAAACAGAGCTATTTGCATGGAAGATAATTAACCTGCATCTGTTATGTAGCAAGTAACTTTCTGTAGAAGGGTAAATTATATCCATATGTTTTACATATTTATCTATATTTTTATTTAGTGAAGAAGAGTATAAAGTAACTGGAGAAATGTGTAAAAATAGCAGTCTGTAAAATTCTAAAATGTACCTATAAAAGTAAAATAATAGCTGAACAGACTAGAGAAGAGACCAGAAAACAACATAGTAATATATTCAACTCATCCGAACCACTATTCTGATGACATGTTCATTTCAACTAAATTTCTTGTTTCTGCAAGGATGTCTTTTTGTTAATTTGAATTTTAAACAGAGCTATTTGTATGGAAAATATCTAATCTGCATTTGTCATGCAACAAGTAACTTTCTGTGGAAGGTTAAATTATATCCATATTTTTTTACATTTCTATCAATACTTTCATTTAGTGAAGAGGAGTAGAGAAGTGTATAAAATAGTATGAAATAGTAAATAAACAAATATGTACAGTCTTTAAAATTCTAAAACGCATTTATCGCTGAACAGACTAGAAGAAAGAGCAGAAAACAACACAGTAATCTATTCAACTCATCTGAACCACTATTCTGATGACAGGTTCTCTTCATCTAAATTGTTCGTTTCTGTTGGGCTTTCGGGGTACATATCGACATGAAGCACTGGCAAATGCAAAAATGATCTACACAGTGATATAAGGGAATATGCAAACACACTAGTAGTACTGACAAATACTGCTATATATTACAATGTATGCAAGAACAACTGCGTAGAAAACACTGACAATCATTAGAGGACAACTGTTGATATTTAACCCGGGACACCGTTAGGTAGTGGGAGACTAACATATCCCACCACGCCTAGCATCTCAAGGTAACAAAGCAATTATATCTGTACAATGTTTTTAGTGAAATATGGGTAACATGGTTTGCTAAATTCAAAATGTTTGATTCAGTGATAGTTCCCACACTCTGCTGTGGTTCTGAACATGGGAAATTATTACAGGTTGTAAACTTAAATTTGTCAACACTATCTTAAAGTGAAGAGAATAACCTTAAACGGTATGGTTACTGGTGAGTTTGGCAGACTCCTTGTAAAATATGTTTATATTCCAAGGGAAGTTATATTAATTACATACTGGTGAAGACTTATACGCTTACAAGTTTCCATGTAAGTTTCTAATGTTAAGATCTTTGGTACAGGATATAGGACATATTACTTGGGCATCTTAAGTTAAGAAAATACCTTTTCGTTACGGTTTTAGTTTTGTTTGGCTTTGTCAAGAATTGGAAATGCAAAGTAATTTTTGTGTTTATTTCAGCTGGGATTAGGCGATCATTTGAAACAGTCATGGTATTCATCAGTTAATGTATCTTTAAAGTGGGTATTGTATGCAGAATATAAGGCTAAGTATTTGTTGACAGATACCTTTGATATTCCGACACAGTTAAACATTGTTATCTCTAAGTTCAGATGTAGTAATTATAACACTGTACTGAATATAATGAAATATTGTGTCCAAATTGCAAATGCTTGGGCCAATCTTATTTTGAAGATTCATTCAATGTTTGCGGTACTTATAATATATGAAAACCACGAAGCCATATATAATACTGGTTTATTTCTGTATTATATCTCTAAAATTATCAATGCTTACAATTATAAAGAGAATAATCTGAAAACAGGATACATTTTAGCAGGGTATCACACGGTACGGATCGATATTACATATGTCTGTATTTTGGCCCAAAGAGCTAATACCGAATACACTTGTCTGCCTGTCTTCTAAGTCGTGCGGGAGTATAATACATGTATAACAATAATTGATCAAATTATTTTAAAAGTTTTTTGTTTTTTAAAAAAACGCCATATAGCTGGAATATTGCTGAGTGCGGCGTTGAACAACACATAAACTATTTGAAGAACAATCACAATTTTTATACGAGACAACCTAAGCTAGTCATTGTCGTCTTTTGTCTCAGTAATGTCACTTATACATCACATATGTCATCAAGTAATCATAAAAAGGTGAATAACTATAAACATTTACAAAAAAGTATCTAATTGATATATCTGGCACAGTGTCTGAAGTTGGTCCACGCAAGAATAGTCAAACTCGATACTTTAAGAAAACATTGTAGCACACATTCTACTGATATAGTTGATCTAAATCTGATACTATTATCAAAGTAATTTCGCTTACACCTGGAGTGTTTATTGTAAACGAGTGTATATTTCTGTGTCCCTCCAATATATTGCTAGCTATTTAGTTTTGACTCTATACTATCATGTGGCAAATATTCAAAATTACCACAACAACTTTAAGATGTGATGCCTCGGATTGGGATAATTGATGAATGTTTTTCAAGAAATGTTAAGAACTAGGAGAAAAAGCCGGGAATGTTATTGGCGGGTATAACATCCGTTGTCTCCAGACATCGCTGTGTACCATCTACCAGACGCTGGATCTGACGTGGAGCAATCCTCGGCCATTTCCGCAGTACCAATCGTATATATTCTGCGCTGGTGGGTGACTTATTGCACGCCCAAGAGTGCCCCATGGGTACCCGATGTGGTTTGAGATTCAGCATTCAGTTCTAGGAAGTCCCACTGATGCTTATAGTTCCTTTATGTGTTCCAGCTTTCTGCGATGGTAACTGCACTCCCACACCATCACCGATCATCAACAGTTCTCGCAGGTATGGCTCTACCATTCATCTCCCAACACAGTTCTGTGCTTAAATGATGCAACAAGAACCAGCTGTATTAAGGTCTCCAGGGCAAGTTCTGTGCCTGGTGTGTCCACTTTAAATAGGGTGTCTAGTAAGTCCAGTGCCTAGCGTGTGCACCGAATCTGTATCCGATGTGCATTCCATAAATAGGTTGTTTAGTAATATGTGTATAATTGTGTCCATTACTTAAGGACGGCAATATGTGTATAATTATGTCCACAACTTGAAGGACGCCAATGTGTGTATAATTATGTCCATAACTTGAAGAACGCCAATGTGTGTATAATTATGTCCATAACTTGAAGAACGCCAATGTGTGTATAATTATGTCCATAACTTGAAGGACGCCAATGTGTGTATAATTATGTCCATAACTTGAAGGACGCCAACGTGTGTATAGTTATGTTCATAACTTGAAGGACGCCAACGTGTGTATAATTATGTTCATAACTTGAAGGACGCCAACGTGTGTATAATTATGTTCATAACTTGAAGGCCCCCAGTGTGTGTATAATTATGTCCATACCTTGAAGGACGCCAACGTGTGTATAATTATGTTCATAACTTGAAGGCCCCCAGTGTGTGTATAATTATGTCCATGACTTGAAGGACGCCAACGTGTGTATAATTATGTTCATAACTTGAAGGACGCCAATGTGTGTATAATTATGTCCATAACTTGAAGGACGCCAACGTGTGTATAATTATGTCCATAACTTGAAGGACGCCAATGTGTGTATAATTATGTCCATAACTTGAAGGACGCCAATGTGTGTATAATTATGTCCATAACTTGAAGGACGCCAATGTGTGTATAATTATGTCCACAACTTGAAGGACGCCAATGTGTGTATAATTATGTCCACAACTTGAAGGACGCCAATGTGTGTATAATTATGTCCATAACTTGAAGGACGCCAATGTGTGTATAATTATGCTCATAACTTGAAGGCCCGCCAATGTGTGTATAATTATGTGTATGTGTATATTATGTTCATAACTTGAAGGACGCCAATGTGTGTATAATTATGTCCGTTACTTAAAGGAATGTTATGATGTGTATAATTATGCATGAAACTGACTCTCTTCTAACAGTGAATCTTGTCATTTAATTATATTTATGGACATTTCTGTATAAAGAACATGCCTTTAGTGTACGATGTTCTTCCAAATGCAAAGAAAAAGCAAACTGTTATTCTTATCTGAAGATTCTCGGTAGCACTTTGCTCGATGTGAAGATGGTTAAGGACTAGATACGAGATGTCCATCAGGAAGGGTATTTCAACCCTAAGATTATGGTCTTCGTTGGCGAACGTCAACAGCGGCACAGATCATTTCTGGACTGGACCCATAACATAAACTGTATCTAGTTTTCATTAAAAAGTTTTAAAAAAACAACTGTGAAACATTGAAACAATCACGGTCTGTCTGTAGAGGTCTGATGTAACCTGCACACATAACTTACGGGATTATATTTCTAAGTGTGTAGAATGTGGTTACTCTACAACAGAACGTCACTGGAAACATCCTAGTTACGAGATCCACACCACGCCATGACAAACTAATATAACCATACAAGCTATCGTGTTATCCTGCCTGGATACTGATATCAAAGAGTTCACATACGAGAAATATCTCATATCTGATATATTGTATTATTCAGGTTTTTTATAAACGTGATGCCAAAAATTAATTTCTCAAAAGAAAACCAAAATATCCGAAAGCATGCTCTTGATAATAATTTTAATCATACTCAAAACTGAATACAGTGTCACAGCAGAGCAACTGATTTTCGCCAGTGTGTTCTCTCACTGAAGGCTTCACTGGGACAGAGGGAGATGATGATGACACGTGATCATGCTATTTATTTCTAAAGCAAGGAAATAGAAACTATTCATTCTAATTTGCATATCGGATACTGTGATCTATAAACAGCGAGGTGAGCAGTATCGGGAAGGAAGGATTCTTTAGAACTGGGGAGGTGTTTATCAATTTCATCTGAGAGCTGATTAAACTAAATCTCTGTATTTACAGCAATAACATCGTGTACGAGACATATGTGTTCGGTAAATGTAGAGGTGGAACAAAGTTTGGTCTTAGATACATGTACTGGTAATCATGACACGGAGTGGCAAGTGTAATGAGCACCAATCCTTTGAGAACCGACCAAAAATATTCCATACTGTGATATCCTCCAACTATATGGGGTACATACATATGAATATTATGTATGCATACACATGTTTATGTAATATTACATACAGGGTTTGTTCGTGTGGAAATTACATACTGTGAACCTAGTTCCCCTGATAAATCAAGAATTACTCTGTTTCTCCAGAGACAAATCAGCCGAGATCACTTCAGCGTGAGTGGCGACATTGGTCTGATGATACATTGTAATCGGTGCAAGTATAGGCTCTGCTGATACATTTCAATCTGTGCAAGTATAGGTTCTGCTGATACATTGCAATCTGTGCAAGTATAGGCTCTGCTGATACATTGCAATCTGTGCAAGTATAGGCTCAGTTAATACATTGTAATCGGTGCAAATATAGACTCTGCTGATACATTGCAATCTGTGCAAGTATAGGCTCTGCTGATGCATTGCAATCTGTGCAAGTATAGGCTCTGCTGATACATTGCAATCTGTGCAAGTATAGGCTCTGCTGATACATTTCAATCTGTGCAAGTATAGGCTCTGCTGATACATTGCAATCTGTGCAAGTATAGGCTCTGCTGATGCATTGCAATCTGTGCAAGTATAGGCTCTGCTGATACATTTCAATCTGTGCAAGTATAGGCTCTGCTGATACGTTTCAATCTGTGCAAGTATAGGCTCTGCTGATACATTGCAATCTGTGCAAGTATAGGCTCTGCTGATACATTGCAATCTGTGCAAGTATAGGTTCTGCTGATACATTGTAATCGGTGCAAGTATAGCCTCTGCTAATACATTGTAATCGGTGCAAATATAGGCTCTGCTGATACCTTGTAATCGGTGCAAGTATAGGTTCTGCTGATACATTGCAATCGGTGCAAATATAGGCTCTGCTGATACATTGTAATCGGTGCAAGTATAGGCTCTGCTGATACATTGCAATCTGTGCAAGTATAGGTTCTGCTGATACATTGCAATCTGTGCAAGTATAGGCTCTGCTGATACATTGCAATCTGTGCAAGTATAGGCTCTGCTAATACATTGCAATCTGTGCAAGTATAGGCTCAGTTAATACATTGTAATCGGTGCAAATATAGACTCTGCTGATACATTGCAATCTGTGCAAGTATAGGCTCTGCTGATGCATTGCAATCTGTGCAAGTATAGGCTCTGCTAATACATTGCAATCGATGCAAGTATAGGCTCTGCTAATACATTGTAATCGGCGCAAATATAGACTCTGCTGATACATTGCAATCTGTGCAAGTATAGGCTCTACACCTATATATTATTTAAGTAGCATTGTAGTCCTTTATGGAATCTCTAAATTGCGATGTATTTCTCATCTGTCATGCATGGCCATGGTGTATTTAATGAGATATGTTGTGTGAATACTGAGCTAATACTATACAATATTTAATAAAACTGAACAACTTCATATCTCTCAAATGCGTGTTATGCTGTTTGTCGGAATCACATGGCATTTCCTGTGATTGCTGGAAGTGTTTTCTCACAAAACCATTTCCGGGAATGAACAGAATTCCGAGCGTTCTTAGTTGCAAAATCCTCTCCAAGTGAATAGAAGATATAGAACATGAGTACGAAAGATTACTTGGTCCTCGGGAAAAAATTCCGTTTTCCGTCAAGGGGAAACAGCTGTGAAAATGACATGAATGGATCACTGGAAATCAGTGATGACACCAGGAGTTTGCGAATAGGGTTAGCAATACTGTCCTGCCCTACAGGTAACGACCGCTCTTCAGAAAATTTGCCAAAAATGGAAGTATATTTTGTCAGATCAGATCCATAAATATACGTTAATTTCAATGTAAAAAACCCGTTTATTTCAATGTCAAAAAAATGTTTATTTCGATGTCAAATATATGTTAATTTCAACGTCAAATACATGTTTATTTCGATGTCAAATACGTGTTTATTTCGATATCAAATATGTTAATTTCAATGTCAAATACGTGTTTATTTCGATGTCAAATACATGTTTATTTCGATGTCAAATATACGTTATTTCGATGTCAAATATATTTTTATTTCGATATCAAATATATGTTAATTTCAATGTCAAATATATGTTTATTTCGATGTCAAATATATGTCGATTTCAATGTGAATGTTTATTTATTTCTGTATCAATGTATGATTAAGAAATAGTTATGAGTATGAATATTTGCTGAACAGTTACTGGATATAGTGGATACTGCAGTTAAGCTTTATGTATTAAAATGGTGTTTAATTAGCTTCTGATAATAAGAGGTTGACATTGGGATCTTTTTTTAAATCTATTTATATATGTCACATATTATGTTAATTTTTTATATTCAAACCTTTTAATAATGCATACGTTAAACTGATTCTAAGGAGCTGTAACTGTATCTAAGACATTTAGTTAAAAACGTGCACGTATTCTAATAATGATGAACAATAGTGACATATCTGTTACATAGTTTGGCAACATTAATGATGCCATTAGTTAAAAATAGGCCGAGTCATATTTTCAAATGCACATGCGCAACAGTTTCCACTAATGATTGACAACATGCCCTGTAACCATGACTGAAAGTACAAACACAACTGGGTATTTCTAAAGAGTTTATAAATAGCCCTGATGCTAGCTGTCGACTCTACATGTTTTAGTTCCCACTGGCTATGGTAGTCAATGCCTTCACCACCCGACCAATAAAAGCATGTCCAAAAAAAGCGAACTATTTGGAACATTACAAACAGGCCACAGATAGTCCAGCCAGGCGCGGTGTTCTCCTTTCGGTTTGATCATAGTGTGTATTGCACGTTTCTCAGAAATCCATGGCATGTGTCCAGCGGCCAATCCCCGCCCACATGTATACAATACAGTGGTATATATAAACCTGTATCTCTCTCATACATCCTGTTACAAGATCACGGGAGGTAACGCTCAACCGGGCCTCGCCTAATGTTGTGCAGCCTTGCATATATGCATAGTACATCGATCTGGCATGCATCATGTCGGGACCTGTTACACCCACAGTTGCATTTCCGAGGAACGATTGTAATTTCGGGGAAACGCGGTTATCGGGAACAGTGTCGACTGCTCGGCTTGTAAACTATTCGAAGGACCTCAGCAATTGCCACACAGAGAAGAGATTATCCGACAAATTTAGGCTTTCTTGGAGCATTCGTGAAAGTTTCCAATGCGAAAATGCCCCCAGAAATCCTAAACTAAGTTGGTAATATTCAGCAGAGCGGAGAATTGGAGACTCTTCAAGGGAGACTCTTCAAGGGAGCTTGGGACCTATTTGGCACAGTAAGTATTTTTATACATTTGTTCTGAATAGACAAGTATTTCACTTAATGTTTTGCCTATAATATTGTAACAGTTCTTTTGTTGTTTCTTTAAATAATTGTCTCATAGGTCTTATCCGTAGCCAATTAGGTTACTTCCGGGTTGTGGATGAATGTTTCGATTCCATCACAGCAGTTATTGCCCTTTGGACAATTGAGAGCGCGACATGTTTGGAGCCGATCGAAGTCTGATATAAGTCAAGATAATGCGACTTACAGCGTTATAAAGAGGGCCCTAAACCTGACAGTGTGTGTAATCTGCACGAGGGCGTTATGGAAACTAAGCTGGTGCAGTGTAAACTTAACTAGGTTAAATGTCTTTCTTTCAACACATAGATTTACATTAAGAAGGGTAAACTTCCTTGTTGAAAGGAATGACACCCAGCCATCCAAGGGCCGGTTCCTGATTTCAGTGGAGTATTGTTAACAAGATAAAGCCGAGACTTTGTGTCTTAGATATATTTTTCTGTTATTTTGATACAATAATCATGGCAACACTGATAGTAAATATACAAAAAGAAATCCTGTGTATGCCCGGTGTTAGAATCTGGTTGTTCTCTGATTCCGAAAGTTTTCATAGAAATCATATTTCCTAAAAGTTGTTACTACAAGGCTCTAGATCTGTTTCTTGGGAAGAACGTTGTTGTCGTGAAAATGATCCTTGACCACACAGATATTTATAAACATGGATATAAAATAGTTGTTGGTGTTTTTCATAAAACATAGAATGAATACTAGATGTATCAGTATTGTATTATAGACACTACAGACGGGGAATTCATTAATCATCATTAATTCATTAAACTGACAACAATATAATATTTCACTGGTGAAAATGGCATAATTGTCTATTTTAGAAAATCGTGAAACAATTGCAAAAACAATTTGAAGCTAACAATATGTCTGATAAAAGTAGCAAATAGTTTTAATCCATATTGTTACAATTCAGTAATATTCTACCATCGACCCGTGAAACATTATAAGGACCGTGTCTCACAGTTTTCTATACAATAGAAAACCACGACTAATTTTCATGATATGAAGAATGCATTTCGAATATATATTCATTACTTTCTGTTATTCTATGATCTGTAAAACGATATGAATTTATGAAGATCAGGGAAATTATTGTACACTTTGACGTGTCGATAGATAGCAGGAGGTAAACCCGTGAAATGATAGAATATTATTACATTTAAGAGGCAAAGTCTGTGCTCATGCTCAAAGCTCATCTACATCTATGATGTATTTTATCCCAAGTCACTCACCAAACAAGCATATTTCAGGTAATACAACCACAATAGTTAGATGCAATTATTTGTTGTTCATCCTATTTATGACTATTTACGAATGTGATACACATTCTAAATCGTGAAACAAATATGTGTAGATATTGGCCTCATGCAAAAGGTATGATCACTTATATGGCTTTATAGTTAGGACAGAATGATGTCTCCCATTAACAAATAGAACACTTACAGCTGAACACATTAAGCTGTTGATACATTATGAATATTACACCTACTGTTTTAGTACTGTTATGGTTTGGGTTATTTTTGGTCAGTTTCGCTTCCCATCGTAGAATCTTTATTGATAAGTGTACACAATGTCATTTTAATTTGCTTTAAGTGCGGAAACGCAAGTAATGAAGACGCGAAATATGTTATAGAAGTATTGACTGTATCTGTATATCAAATATTGTGCTGCTAAAAATATAGTTCAAGAAGTTAAATCAAAAGTTTTGTTTACATAGAGTTAGGATATTCTTTGGTTAAAATACAAACAATACAATGTTTCTAAACTTTAGTATGTGGTTGGAAATAGTGTAAATGTTTACATTTACTGACTTTAACGTTCGTGCACGGATCAACACAGACGTTCTCTCACACAAGTCAGTCGTGGTGTGCACAATGTAACCTCCTTGTCCTCATTGAAACGAAGACGAAACATGCTTGTATATCCAGCAACCCAACAAAACAGACTTTCAACCAGCGATATTTAAGCAGGTAATACTGTACTTGGCAGCGACTCATGCGTGAAGTGAAATTACACTAATTGATATCACTGTGGTAAAGATTAGTCCTTGGCGGAGCTAGATATATATGTATTCTTGTACCTAGGCGTGCCGGTGTAGTTGAGTATAGACACAGTCGATCACATGCTGAAGTGAACAGCTTAAGAGATTGTCTAACAAACGACATGCACAACTTCATGTCGCGATACGATAATGTCGTCGGCGCAGCACATATGAGTAGTGGCATTCATGCACAGACACAAAGCCTGCATGTGGACCTACATATCATGTATCGTTCTCACACAGCGTGGCCTGTACTTGGAGGTCGCATGCCATGTAGACGTTACAAGTTGTATAATTGTTGACTTTGTAGGCAGCTGAAACACGTTTATTATTGACTAGTTCGCCACAAATAATGCTAAATCTAGTGTATTCCAATGTTAAAAATTATTTTCACTTGATCAAGTTTCCGTCATGGAAACGGGAACTCCTATATCAACACTTATCTTGACATATGGTCAGGTGTCTAGCCTATATAACACACGTGGGACTTCTTAACATGTACTTGTAAATATTATGTCACATAATGTCACATACATAAAATATACTGACCACGTGTAAAGACATTAAAGTAAACTATTATTTTGTATTTTGTGTTTTCGTCATAAGTACTTCAATATGAATTTCAAGCTATTGCACGAAGTTTTGTTTTAAGTAAAACATATATTAGCTAAATAATTGCAGCTATGTAGGAAAATGGATTAGTCCCAAGTGTCACACTTACCAGCTTTTTGTCAATTCATTCCATTAAACTATGGTAAGTGAAAAATTACATACAGATACAGGTACCTTCTCTCAATTATGCACATATTTACATGATAACATGTATCTTCACATATATATCCATGTATAATTATACACACATTTACATTGATGCATACACATGCATGCCTTTTACATCATGCACATGATACATTTAGATTCGTGCAGTGGTACATCTGGTAGAGATATTTAACGTATTGACAGCTGTTTTAAATGATACCAGTGATGGATATTTAGAATTTAATTTAAGGATGCGGACTATAAAATACTTATATATTTTTCTATTTACACGAAATATTTTAAATTTGCATCAAGACATAGCCACAACAAATGCCAAAACTAATATAAGTACAGCTAAGACTAATTTGTTAATTCCTATACGTTGCATTAGTTCAGTGATAAATATTGTTGCCCCTGTGATATAATGCTTGAAATAAGGTCGGGGCTTTTCTTCTGTTACACGTGTGTTTGAAGGTGCTCATACACTCATCAATCCTTGTGTTCATCCTTACATCGGGGAAGACAGACAGACAGACAGAAGTTATATTTACGTCTCATACATCCGTGCATCTTGAAAAGAATAAATATACAGTACAGAAAAGACTTAATACAGTAAGAATATGTTACAGCGACACTCACAATTAGTTATGATAGACGGTAAAAGCATACACGAGCAGGCATTTATACATATATCAGAGCCACAGTTTATCTACATGAAATATGTCTTCTACGTTTCAATTATAGTACCAAAAAAGCAGGTTTAGGCAGTAAAATACAACTCGTGTTTAAAAAGGACACATAACATTTCGTAGTTTAACAAAGTTGAAAAGTTGGGACACTTCAGCAGTAACATTTGTAAAATGAGCTATTCTAAAATCATCTTATAAGGGCCACTGCAATAAAACATGCTCTTCGTCTTCGATAAATTCATTACAGTTAAAACAAACATTTAAATTTTTATTTCTTTCCTATTCTTAAAGGCGTAATACCACATGTAAATTTTGCAAGGGCGGAGCGGTACATCCGGGGCATAAAACGTGCTGACATAACTTGCACAGCAATACAAATCTTTAAAAGATCTGTAGTTACGGAGCTTACATCTACTATTCATATCATTATCCATCTACTATTCATATTCCATAAACGTTCTTGACAGTGCCTACACAATCTGGGATATTTCAGGTTTGATATTTATTGGTAAACACATAGATAAACTTAAGTATAAAATGACAGTGCCAAAACGAACATATCCACATACAATAATCATATTGTGACTTATTCTTGTAACTTTAGTAATTCCTTATATCCATTTCGTCTGAAGATGAGCGATTATGGACTTCGTGCTGTGTCGGGGAAAACGTTGTTGTTTTTCATGTCGCTGGTATATAACTCCCTTTCAAGTTAATGTCTCTACAGCTGACTGACTACACGGCAGTATGCACCTTGACCTTTCATATGATAATATGTCAGTGTTTTCCTGCGTCCAATATGCATTGATGGTAAACACAAATGCTACGTTAGGAAGATGTCAGTTTAATAAAAATAACTAGTACAGCTATTGCAGAATATATGATAAGGATTGGGGCGGACCAGGAAGAGGAAGCGCGTGGTTTGTATGGCCCAGCCAGACATCACCGTCAACATCCTTCATACACAGAAACGGAACAGAGCTGATACGTTCTCATGGACGTTAATACGTAACACAGATAGCGGTTAGGAATACATGCGAGTATTGTCAAATTCAAAACAGCTTGTCAAAAAATGTGGAGGCCACAATTGAGCATAGACACGTTACTGGGTGATTCTGGTGTAAACTACATGCGTTTTGAAGTATTTCTTCATCTGTAGTATAACTTCATTACTTTAACTCATCGCTTTTTACTCTCGTGCTGTTCACCTATAATCATAACTTAATGTTATAACCAAATTATATTGTATATGAATAACACGAGCGTAATACAGAGGTGAATTATAGTAATGACAAGATAAAAATGGGCACATAGTCGCTTGCAACGGACGCCTATGGGAGGAGGTAGACCTGAATTCGCTTAAAATATATGTGTTAAAGTTGTTACACTAAAGAAATACCTATGGGCTCCATACTTATTGACAGTACACTGCTTGTCCCGAACTCCTGACTACTCGATGGGTTTTCAGAGGCTGTGAGTTAACGAGGCTCAGTCGTGTACATACATTTGTAGGGGTCTTCATATCGTGGTAGGTTTACTCCCAAAAGTTAGACGTCCCAAAAGTCAGACGTCCCAAAAGTCAGACAAATCAATCCGGCGTGACTGTGATTAAAACCTAGTCTTACCCACTCATATAATGAACCTGCCCCATACACTAACGAGATGGTTTTCACGTTTGTACAGAAAAACTTTGATCAGAATGGTAATGTTGACTGGCTTACTCAGACAGACACACAGTTTTATTCTCAAGAGAACCCACCAACGGGGGTACATGAGAAAAGTACAATATACATTCGCATATGATAATATAATCAATCAAGATGACAGCAATATAAGGTAAATACATATATATAGTGAAATGTTCAATGAAATATGACAAAGTAAGTTAGCAATATTCTCATGCAGCTGCAACTAGTCTGAAGATGATGTTGATGAATTTAGACAGGTTTTTCACACTTTTTACTCTGGTGCTAGATAAACATTTTTTTAGCTTGAACATATTAGGCCATTCGTAGAGATCTTTACGTATGTGTATAGACCGCGGCTGGAGAAGGGCTTCACACCTGAACAGGTAGTGGAACTCATCACCAACCGCCGGGGAATTACATAGATGGCACAAACGTTCCACTCTTGGGGTATCACACCAGTGTCCGGTTTCAACTGGTAAGTTGTGATTTGTTGTTCTAAATTTCAAGATTGGATAATAGACGTTTTTAGGTAGATAAAGGTATTTTTTAAAACTTATATTTTCTTTAAACATTTTATAGTACACACCTTTCGGGCTTTCAATAATGGAACTATGCCAGTTCTGCGGGAACTGGTCTTTCAATATTTCTTCAACTTTTGAAGCTAGCCACCGTGAAGAGCACATAAACGGATTGTCAAATATATCACCTAATCCACAGTTATTTAATATTTTCTTAACGAACGTTGTCCATAGTAGTTTTTCAGTGTTGTCAGTGAAATTACTGGTGATAAATCTGTATATAATATTTGTTAGTTTTGGAGTTTCATTATAACTTGCCATTTTGTGCCAGAATAGAATAGCACGTTTATATATTTTGATGTAGAGGGGTTCCCTACCAAGTTCTCCATAAATCATATAGTTTGGTGTTGAATTTCGAAGACCTGCTGCCAATTTAAGAAATTTTAAAAGAACCTTTTCAATTAGTTTTATGTTTTCAAATGCCCAGATTTCAGAGCAGTACATTAGGATCGGAGCAATCAAAGTGTCAAATGCCGATATTAAACAGTCCAACGGTAGATTAACTCGTCGTGCTTTTTTTAATAATAAGAACATAGCTTTTGTTGCATTTTCTGCTAAGACTTTAATGGCTTCTACAAATCTCCCGTTTCTGTGTAACTTTATTCCAAGGTAGGTATAAGGATCAACTATTTCGATAGTTTGATTGCCGAACGTGAATCTATATTTTAGTTTACTGTTTTTAGCAGGCCCGCTTCCAAAACTATTATTTGGGTTTTGGACAAGTTTACTTTTAGTTTCCATCGTGAACAATATACATGAAAAGTTTCAAGTGATTGTTGTAAGTCTTCAAGGTCTTCACTGAATACGACAGTATCATCTGCATATAGCAAGACAATAAACTGCAGGCAAAGTATCAATTCGGTTTCGGTTTGGTATTCTAGATTAACACCTTTACTTCCTCGTTTCAGTAGAAAGGGCTCAATATCATTTATAAAAAGTGAAAACAGAAGTGGCGATAGATTTTCCCCTTGTCTTACTCCCGAGTTGCATGGGAAGAATGAGGATATTTGATTATGTAACATGACAGTGGATTTTATATTTTTATACATGTTCTTTACTAAGTTAAGAAATTTACCAGATATTCCACGGTTTAGCAGTTTATACCACAGACCAGCCCTCCACACAGTGTCGAACGCTTTTGTGAAATCAACAAAGACGCAATAGAGTTTTCGTTTTGTTTGTTTTAAAATTCCCCTAATAGCATGTAGAGCATATACATTGTCGCTTGTAGAGAAACCTCTTCTGAATCCTGCTTGAGCTGGAGTTAAAATATTATTTACTTCGACAAACTTAGTGAGCCTCGCATTAAGTATACTTGTGAATAGTTTACCGAAACAACTGAGAATTGTTATTGGTCTATATGAGTTTGGATCTAGGTGTTCGCCCTTTTTCTTATATATCGGTCTGATTATACCCTTTAGCCAACAGTCTCGTACAAATCCGGAACAAAGTATCAAGTTAAAGAAATGGGTTAGGAGTGGTATTACATGTGTGGAAGCATCAATAGAATAGTCATTTTCAACAAAGTCTAGTCCAGTAGCTATATTTCTTTTAAGATTTTTAATTGCTGAAAGGATTTCCTCACCCGTTATAACCTTATTTAAGACATCAGTGTCATATTGTTGATCATCTACAACATCATCTGATATATCCTCATTAGATGGGGATTCATTCATGTCTTTATAGAACTCAAAGAATGTTTCAATATCAGGTGTATTATCATATTTAGTGATATCCCCTTTACTCAGTAGCTTCCAGTATTCTCCAAATATGTTTTCACAATGTTCAATTTGATCATAACAGGATCATAGATTTTGCATACTTGTTTTCACAACGTTCACTTTGATAAAAACAAGATTATGAATTTCGCATACTTGTTTTCACAACCTTCCCTTTGATCAAAACAAGATTATACATTTGTTTGATGTTGTTGAGTTTCCATCAACCTAAAGGAGTTACTTCCTTCCTAGCATTGTGTTTCCAGCATAAACAATATAAAATATAGAAAGAAGTACAGGGTGTTGGGTTAACATTCAATTATAACTGGCAAATAATAGGAAAACATTATCCACTCTACCAAATTCAACACTATCTACACAAAATCAACTTTAATCCAAACGGCAAATTTATCACTTGCCAAATTCCTGAAACAATAGCCCACACTATCTTAATTGCTCAAAACATAATAAACAAAGAACCCCATTAACCAATGCTTTAAAACAGTACCCCAATAATGCGAACTCTTCTGATCTCAACATTCTAACAAACCCCAAATTAATTAAAACAATAACTAAATATCTTATTCATACAAAATTATATCAAACAATCTAGAAACAAAAACAATAATACAATAATTCCACTTTTTACCATTTTAAGAATTGTTATAAATAAGTATATATGTTCTTTTAACTTTCACTCATTTTTTAACCTTTTCTTATGTTCATCATTATTCACTTAATAATTATATTTTTAAACATAGGTTGGTTGTAAAGCAACATATTAACAAAAATACAAATTGTTTTGTTTCATGTCAAATAAAGTCATTGTCATTATCAATAATCTCTTCTCTTTGTGGTTAGATTAGTATGTTTGGAGTAGTCCATTAATTAACGAAGGTAACAGTGTAGTGAACCTCCGAGCAACCAACCATAACCTTTGTTGTTTTAACGCGTCTAACTTTTGGGACATCTAACTTTTGGGAGGTCACCTCGTGGTAGGTTTATCGTTCAGAACGTCCACACTGAATACGCTTCATGCTTTAGTAACAAACTGTTAGGTAAAGACCAATGATATGCCATGACACCCGGTGTTCTGAAAGACAAACTCCTTGCGTGAGTCACGTATATTCCGTGTTCATGGGTGCAAGCCGATAATCTAGATGTTATCTACAACTGTATTGAAACATACACGCTTTCATATCAGTGAGTATTGTATTATATATAGTTGAGTAGTATCATTATGAAGTCTTACAGTATCAATGTTGAGTCCATGTAGATGACATTCAGTGCAAAATCACGTGGCTGATTCCCTTACACGAGATTCCCGTGCTGCACGTGCGGGAAACATCGACACGCATCACAGCGTGAGACAGTTGTTCCTATTAAAAACCACACGTCAGAGATTCTCGGGGAAAATTAAAATCACAAGATTAATAGAATGACGTTTTGAATTGTGTCAGCATTACATGGATAATGATTAAGCGTCTACATTTAACACAGAGAGATTTGAAAAAATAACACTTAGCCTTCGTCACGTGACAGTAGCATACTATTTGTAGTATAAAAGTATTCATGTGTTTATTTTTTTAGACGAATCAAACATTGACAATTGAAACTCAAATCGGAAAACGCTAAATTGGTATTCAAAACATGACCGTTAGGTACAAAGGGTGCTATTACTATTAAACGTTACTTTTATTCAACAAGCAAGTCAGACATTGTAAAACAGGAAGTGATATAACTCTTAACGTATTCACGTGTTTAAAGTACGATGTCTGTGTTGTCCTGGAGATTGGGTGTGCTTCATAATGACAACTATCGTCTGCGGACACGATTTATCCACTCATTACTTGGATGACTATACAGAATAACATGTGAAATAGTGAAATTGTCGATAACACAAGGCTAAATTATATATGCATGAGTGGTAGATTCTTGCTATCAAGGCCCGATCGCTATTTCTACTTAATGGTAAGCAAACGCGACAAGCGAACAAAAACAGCGCCAACTGAGGTTCATTATACCAGTGTTCTGTTTGAAACGTTTGGTACCTTCGTGGTTTTACGCGATCGCTTATCAGATCGAAAATCAGCGTTCGATTCCCCATGCAGGTCCTATGTGTGAAACGTTTGTTTAAATGTTCCCTAAAACCCATTCACACATCTACTGTTCTGGGCTGTGTTAGGAAGATTCGAATGCATGAGTCAGTTTCATTACATAAAGTGCTGCCTTTTAATGATGTGTACAGTGAATCCCATTAATCCGTAGGACACATCTCACAGCTGAATCGTCTGGATTAACAGGTCTCTGGATTAACGAATCACGTCCTCTTGGCAACTTCCCGAAAGTAACCGGCCGGTTTGCGGGGTTTCTGGAGGAGTACAGTTTGTAAAAGTCAATTCTTGTTTACCCCTGTCTCTGGATATTTGTTTGTTTGTTGGCAACAGTATTTCATCTACATCACGACGAATTGGTCCTCAGTAACCCATGTAGTAAGAAGCCACTAACGGGATCGGGTGGCCAGGCTCGCTGACTTCTTCTGACTTCTTCTGATGCATGCCATCGTATACTAGTCGCGTAGATTAAAGCTGTTGATGCCAATCACTGGACTGCCTGGTCCAGGCACGATAACGTACAGACCGCCGCCAGGTTGCTGGACCACTGCTGAGTGCGGCGTTAAACACAAAACAAGCAAAAGGTCCATGTGGCGAGGTGTCATGACAGCATGTGTGTTATCCAACTTGTCACCAGGTTTATGGTTCACCTTAAGTCGCTGTATAGGAACAAGTGTCATGACAGCATATGTGTTATCCAACTTGTCACCAGGTTTATGGTTCACCTTAAGTCACTGTATAGGAACACGTGTCATGACAGCATGAGTGTTATCCATCTTGTCACCAGGTTTATGGTTCACCTTAAGTCGCTGTGTAGGAACAAGTGTCATGACAGCATGTGTGTTATCCAACTTGTCACTAGGTTTATGGTTCACCTTAAGTCGCTGTATAGGAACAAGTGTCATGACAGCATGTGTGTTATCAAACTTGTCACTAGGTTTATGGTTCACCTTAAGTCGCTGTATAGGCACAAGTGTCATGACAGCATGTGTGTTATCCAACTTGTCACCAGGTTTATGGTTCACCTTAAGTCGCTGATAGACGGTAAAAGCATACACGAGCAGGCATTTATACATATATAAGAGCCACAGTTTATCTACATGAAATATGTCTTCTACGTTTCAATTATAGTACCAAAAAGCAGGTTTAGGCAGTAAAATACAACTCGTGTTTAAAAAGGACACATAACTTTTCGTAGTTTAACAAAGTTGAAAAGTTGGGACACTTCAGCAGTAACATTTGTAAAATGAGCTATTCTAAAATCATCTTATAAGGGCCACTGCAATAAAACATGCTCTTCGTCTTCGATAAATTCATTACAGTTAAAACAAACATTTAAATTTTTTATATCTTTCCTATTCTTAAAGGCGCAATACCACATGTAAATTTTGCAAGGGCGGAGCGGTATTTCCGGGGCATAAAAACGTGCTGACATAACTTGCACAGCAATACAAATCTTTAAAAGATCTTACATCTACTATTCATATCATTATCCATCTACTATTCATATTCCATAAACGTTCTTGACAGTGCCTACACAATCTGGGATATTTCACGTTTGATATTTATTGGTAAACTCATAGATAAACTTAAGTATAAAATGACAGTGCCAAAACGAACATATCCACATACAATAATCATATTGTGACTTATTCTTGTAACTTTAGTAATTCCTTATATCCATTTCGTCTGAAGATGAGCGATTATGGACTTCGTGCTGTGTCGGGGAAAACGTTGTTGTTTTTCATGTCGCTGGTATATAACTCCCTTTCAAGTTAATGTCTCTACAGCTGACTGACTACACGGCAGTATGCACCTTGACCTTTCATATGATAATATGTCAGTGTTTTCCTGCGTCCAAGATGTCAGTTTAATAAAAATAACTAGAATAGCTATAGCGGAATATATATGATAAGGATTGGGACGGACCAGGAAGAGGAAGCGCGTGGTTTGTATGGCCCAGCCAGACATCCCCGTCAACATCCTTCATACACAGAAACGGAACAGAGCTGATACGTTCTCATGGACGTTAATACGTAACACAGATAGCGGTTAGGAATACATGCGAGTATTGTCAAATTCAAAACAGCTTGTCAAAAAATGTGGAGGCCACAATTGAGCATAGACACGTTACTGGGTGATTCTGGTGTAAACTACATGCGTTTTGAAGTATTTCTTCATCTGTAGTATAACTTCATTACTTTAACCAGGGATACTCTACAGCCTTATATAGTCTCCCTGCTTTAACTCATCGCTTTATTCATCTCGTGCTGTTCACCTATAATTATAAATTAATGTAATAACCAAATTATATTGTATATGAATAACACGAGCGTAATACAGAGGTGAATTATAGTAATGACAAGATAAAAATGGGCACATAGTCGCTTGCAACGGACGCCTATGGGAGGAGGTAGACCTGAATTCGCTTAAAATATATGTGTTAAAGTTGTTACACTAAAGAAATACCTATGGGCTCCATACTTATTGACAGTACACTGCTTGTCCCGAACTCCTGACTACTCGATGGGTTTTCAGAGGCTGTGAGTTAACGAGGCTCAGTCGTGTACATACATTTGTAGGGGTCTCCATATCGTGGTAGGTTTACTCCCAAATGTTAGACGTCCCAAAAGTCAGACGTCCCAAATGTCAGACAAATCAATCCGGCGTGACTGTGATTACAACCTAGTCTTACCCACTCAAATAATGAACCTGCCCAATACACTAACGAGATGGTTTTCACGTTTGTACAGAAATACTTTGATCAGAATGGTAATGTTGACTGGCTTACTCAATCACTGGGTTCTCCAAATATGTTTTCACAATGTTCAAGTTTATCATAACAGGATCATAGATTTTGCATCCTTGTTTTCACAACCTTCCCTTTGATCAAAACAAGATTATAGATTTTGCATCCTTGTTTTCACAACCTTCCCTTTGATCAAAACAAGATTATAGATTTTGCATACTTGTTTTCACAACCTTCCCTTTGATCAAAACATGATTATACATTTGTTTTATGTTGTTTCCATCAACCTAAAGGAGTTACTTCCTTCCTAGCATTGTGTTTCCAGCATAAACAATATAAAATATAGAAAGAAGTACAGGGTGTATGGTTAACATTCAATTATAACTGGCAAATAATAGGAAAACATTATCCACTCTACCAAATTCAACACTATCTACACAAAATCAACTTTAATCCAAACGGCAAATGTATCACTTGTCAAATTCATGAAACAATAGCCCACACTATCTTTAACTGCTCAAAATATAATAAACAAAGAACACCATTTACCAATGCTTTAAAACAGTACCCCAATAATGCTAACTCTTCTGATCTCAACATTCTAACAAACCCCAAATTAATTAAAACAATCACTAAATATCTTATTCATACATACTTATATCAAACAATCTAGAACAAAAACAATAATACAACAATTCCACTTTTTTACCATTTCATAAATTGTTATAAATATGTATATATGTTCTTTTAACTGTAACTCATTTTTTAACCATTTATTTATGTTCATCATTATTCACTTAATAATTATGTTTTTAAACATAGGTTGGTTGTAAAGCAACATATAAACAAAAATACAATCAAATTGTTTTGTTTCATGTCAAATAAAGTCATTGTCATTATCCATAATCTCTTCTCTTTGTGTTCGGATTAGTATATTTGGAGTAGTCCATTAATTAACGAAGGTAACAGTGTAGTGAACCTCCGTGCAACCAACCATAACCTTTGTTGTTTTAACGCGTCTAACTTTTGGGACATCTAACTTTTGGGAGGTCACCTCGTGGTAGGTTTATCGTTCAGAACGTCCACACTGAATACGCTTCATGCTTTAGTAACAAACTGTTAGGTAAAGACCAATGATATGCCATGACACCCGGTGTTCTGAAAGACAAACTCCTTGCGTGAGTCACGTATATTCCGTGTTCATGGGTGCATGCCGACAATCTCGATGTTATCTACAACTGTATTGAAACATACACGCTTTCATATCAGTGAGTATTGTATTATATATAGTTGAGTAGTATCATTATGAAGTCTTACAGCATCAATGTTGAGTCCATGTAGATGACATTCAGTGCAAAATCACGTGGCTGATTCCCTTACACGAGATTCCCGTGCTGCACGTGCGAGAAACATCGACACGCATCACAGCGTGAGACAGTTGTTCCTATTAAAAACCACACGTCAGAGATTCTCGGGGAAAATTAAAATCACAAGATTAATAGAATGACTTTTTGAATTGTGTCAGCATTACATGGATTATGATTAAGCGTCTACATTTAACACAGAGAGATTTGAAAAAATAACACTTAGCCTTCGTCACGTGACAGTAGCATACTATATGTAGTATAAAAGTATTCATGTGTTTATTTTTTTATACGAATCAAACATTGACAATTCAAACCCAATTCGGAAAACGCTAAATTGGTATTCAAAACATGACCGTTAGGTACAAAGGGTGCTATTACTATTAAACGTTACTTTTATTCAACAAGCAAGTCAGACATTGTAAAACAGGAAGTGATATAACTCTTAACGTATTCACGTGTTTAAAGTACGATGTCTGTGTTGTCCTGGAGATTGGGTGTGCTTCATAATGACAACTATCGTCTGCGGACACGATTTATCCACTCAATACTTGGATGACTATACAGAATAACATGTGAAATAGTGAAATTGTCGATAACACAATGCTAATTATATATGCATGAGTGGTAGATTCTTGCTATTAAGGCCCGATCGCTATTTCTACTTAATGGTAAGCAAACGCGACAAGCGAACAAAAACAGCGCCAGCTGAGGTTCATTACACCATTGTTCTGTTTGAAACGTTTTCGTACCTTCGTGGTTTTACGCGATCGCTTATCAGATCGAAAATCAGCGTTCGATTCCCCATGCAGGTCCTATGTGTGAAACGTTTGTTTAAATGTTCCCTAAAACCCATTCACACATCTACTGTTCTGGGCTGTGTTAGGAAGATTCGAATGCATGAGTCAGTTTCATTACATAAAGTGCTGCCTTTTAATGATGTGTACAGTGAATCCCATTAATCCGTAGGACACATCTCACAGCTGAATCGTCTGGATTAACAGGTCTCTGGATTAACGAATCACGTCCTCTTGGCAACTTCCCGAAAGAAACCGGCCGGTTTGCGGGGTTTCTGGAGTTTGTAAAAGTCAATTCTTGTTTACCCCTGTCTCTGGATATTTGGTTGTTTGTTGGCAATAGTATTTCATCTACATCACGACGAATTGGTCCTCAGTAACCCATGTAGTAAGAGGCCACTAACGGGTTGGGTGGCCAGGCTCGCTGACTTCTTCTGACTTCTTCTGATGCATGCCGTCGTATACTAGTCGCGTAGATTAAAGCTGTTGATGCCAATCACTGGACTGCCTGGTCGCTGTATGAGAGCAAGTGTCATGATAGCATATGTGTTATCCTACTTGTCACTAGGTTTATGGTTCACCTTAAGTCGCTATATGGAAACTGGTGTCATGACAGCATGTGTGTTATCCCACTGTATGGGAACAAGTGTCATGATAGCATGTGTGTTATCCCACTGTTTCAAGTTCGCTGTATGGGAATAAGTGTCTAATAGCATGTGTGTTATCACACTGTATGGGAACAAGTGTCATGATCGCATGTGTGTTATCCCACTGTTTCAAGGTCGTTGTATGGGAATAAGTGTCATGACAGCATGTGTGTTATCCCACTGTTGCAAGTTCGCTGTATGGGAATAAGTGTCATGACAGCATGTGTGTTAGCCCACTGTTGCAAAGTTCGCTGTTGGGAATAAGTGTCATGATAGCATATGTGTTAGCCCACTGTATGGTAACAAGGGTCATGATAGCATGAGTGTTATCCCACTGTATGGTAACAAGTGTCATGACAGCATGTGTGTTATCCCACTGTATAGGCACAAGTGTCATGATAGCATGTGTGTTATCCCACTGTTTGGGAACAAGTGTCGTGATAGCATGTGTGTTATCCCACTGTATGGGAACAAGTGTCATGATAGCATGATAGCATGTGTGTTATCCCACTGTATGGTAACAAGTGTCATGATAGCATATGTGTTATCCCACTGTATAGGCACAAGTGTCATGATAGCATGTGTGTTATCCAACTTGTCACCAGGTTTATGGTTTACCTTAAATCGCTGTATAGGCACAAGTGTCATGATAACATGTGTGTTATCCAACTTGTCTCCAGGTTTATGGTTCCCTTTAAATCGCTGTATGAGAGCAAGTGTCATGACAGCATGTGTCTTATCCAACTTGTCACTGGATTATGGTTCACCTTAAGTCGCTGTATAGGGACAAGTGTCATGAGAGCATGAGTGTTATCCCACTGTATGGGAACAAGTGTCATGATAGCATGAGTGTTATCCCAACTTGTCACTGGGAACAAGGGTCATGATAGGGACAAGTGTCATGATAGCATGTGTGTTATCCCACTGTATAGGCACAAGTGTCATGATAGCATGTGTGTTATCCCACTGTATGGGAACAAGGGTCATGATAGCATGTGTGTTATCCCACTGTATAGGAACAAGGGTCATGATAGCATGTGTGTTATCCCACTGTATGGGAACAAGTGTCATGATAGCATGTGTGTTATCCCACTGTATGGGAACAAGGGTCATGATAGCATGTGTGTTATCCCACTGTATGGGGAACAAGGTCATGATAGCATGTGTGTTATCCCACTGTATAGGCACAAGTGTCATGACTGCATGTGTGTTATCCCACTGTATGGGAACAAGTGTCATGATAGCATGTGTGTTATCCCACTGTATAGGCACAAGTGTCATGACAGCATGTGTGTTATCCCACTGTATGGGAACAAGTGTCATGATAGCATGTGTGTTATCCCACTGTATGGGAACAAGTGTCATGATAGCATGTGTGTTATCCCACTGTATGGGAACAAGTGTCATGATAGCATGTGTGTTATCCCACTGTATGGGAACAAGTGTCATGATAGCATGTGTGTTATCCCACTGTATAGGCACAAGTGTCATGACAGCATGTGTGTTATCCCACTGTATGGGAACAAGTGTCATGATAGCATGTGTGTTATCCCACTGTATAGGCACAAGTGTCATGACAGCATGTGTGTTATCCCACTGTATGGGAACAAGGGTATGATAGCATGAGTGTTATCCCACTGTATGGGAACAAGGGTCATGATAGCATGTGTGTTATCCCACTGTATAGGCACAAGTGTCATGATAGCATGTGTGTTATCCCACTGTATGGGAACAAGTGTCATGATAGCATGTGTGTTATCCCACTGTATAGGCACAAGTGTCATGATAGCATGTGTGTTATCCCACTGTATGGGAACAAGTGTCATGATAGCATGTGTGTTATCCCACTGTTTCAAGTTCGCTGTATGGGAATAAGTGTCTAATAGCATGTGTGTTATCACACTGTATGGGAACAAGTGTCATGATCGCATGTGTGTTATCCCACTGTTTCAAGGTCGTTGTATGGGAATAAGTGTCATGACAGCATGTGTGTTATCCCACTGTTGCAAGTTCGCTGTATGGGAATAAGTGTCATGATAGCATATGTGTTAGCCCACTGTATGGTAACAAGGGTCATGATAGCATGAGTGTTATCCCACTGTATGGTAACAAGTGTCATGACAGCATGTGTGTTATCCCACTGTATAGGCACAAGTGTCATGATAGCATGTGTGTTATCCCACTGTTTGGGAACAAGTGTCGTGATAGCATGTGTGTTATCCCACTGTATGGGAACAAGGGTCATGATAGCATGTGTGTTATCCCACTGTATGGTAACAAGTGTCATGATAGCATATGTGTTATCCCACTGTATAGGCACAAGTGTCATGACAGCATGTGTGTTATCCAACTTGTCACCAGGTTTATGGTTTACCTTAAATCGCTGTATAGGCACAAGTGTCATGATAACATGTGTGTTATCCAACTTGTCTCCAGGTTTATGGTTCCCTTTAAATCGCTGTATGAGAGCAAGTGTCATGACAGCATGTGTCTTATCCAACTTGTCACTGGATTATGGTTCACCTTAAGTCGCTGTATAGGGACAAGTGTCATGAGAGCATGAGTGTTATCCCACTGTATGGGAACAAGTGTCATGACAGCATGTGTGTTATCCAACTTGTCACTGGATTATGGTTCACCTTAAGTCGCTGTATAGGGACAAGTGTCATGATAGCATGTGTGTTATCCCACTGTATGGGAACAAGGGTCATGATAGCATGAGTGTTATCCCACTGTATGGGAACAAGGGTCATGATAGCATGTGTGTTATCCCACTGTATAGGCACAAGTGTCATGATAGCATGTGTGTTATCCCACTGTATGGGAACAAGGGTCATGATAGCATGTGTGTTATCCCACTGTATGGGAACAAGGGTCATGATAGCATGTGTGTTATCCCACTGTATGGGAACAAGGGTCATGATAGCATGTGTGTTATCCCACTGTATAGGCACAAGTGTCATGACTGCATGTGTGTTATCCCACTGTATGGGAACAAGTGTCATGATAGCATGTGTGTTATCCCACTGTATAGGCACAAGTGTCATGACAGCATGTGTGTTATCCCACTGTATGGGAACAAGTGTCATGATAGCATGTGTGTTATCCCACTGTATGGGGAACAAGTGTCATGATAGCATGTGTGTTATCCCACTGTATGGGAACAAGTGTCATGATAGCATGTGTGTTATCCCACTGTATAGGGAACAAGTGTCATGATAGCATGTGTGTTATCCCACTGTATAGGCACAAGTGTCATGACAGTATGTGTGTTATCCCACTGTATGGGAACAAGTGTCATGATAGCATGTGTGTTATCCCACTGTATAGGCACAAGTGTCATGACAGCATGTGTTTATCCCACTGTATGGGAACAAGGGTATGATAGCATGAGTGTTATCCCACTGTATGGGAACAAGGGTCATGATAGCATGTGTGTTATCCCACTGTATAGGCACAAGTGTCATGATAGCATGTGTGTTATCCCACTGTATGGGAACAAGTGTCATGATAGCATGTGTGTATCCCACTGTATAGGCACAAGTGTCATGATAGCATGTGTGTTATCCCACTGTATGGGGAACAAGTGTCATGATAGCATGTGTGTATCCCACTGTATGGGAACAAGTGTCATGATAGCATGTGTGTTATCCCACTGTATGGGAACAAGTGTCATGATAGCATGTGTGTTATCCCACTGTATAGGCACAAGTGTCATGACAGCATGTGTGTTATCCCACTGTATAGGAACAAGGGTCATGATAGCATGTGTGTTATCCCACTGTATGGGAACAAGTGTCATGATAGCATGTGTGTTATCCCACTGTATGGGAACAAGTGTCATGATAGCATGTGTGTTATCCCACTGTATAGGCACAAGTGTCATGACAGCATGTGTGTTATCCCACTGTATGGGAACAAGTGTCATGATAGCATGTGTGTTATCCCACTGTATAGGCACAAGTGTCATGACAGCATGTGTGTTATCCCACTGTATGGGAACAAGGGTGTGATAGCATGAGTGTTATCCCACTGTATGGGAACAAGGGCCATGATAGCATGTGTGTTATCCCACTGTATAGGCACAAGTGTCATGATAGCATGTGTGTTATCCCACTGTATGGGAACAAGGGTCATGATAGCATGTGTGTTATCCCACTGTATGGGAACAAGTGTCATGATAGCATGTGTGTTATCCCACTGTATAGGCACAAGTGTCATGACAGCATGTGTGTTATCCCACTGTATGGGAACAAGTGTCATGATAGCATGTGTGTTATCCCACTGTATGGGAACAAGTGTCATGATAGCATGTGTGTTATCCCACTGTATAGGCACAAGTGTCATGACAGCATGTGTGTTATCCCACTGTATGGGAACAAGGGTCATGATAGCATGTGTGTTATCCCACTGTATGGGAACAAGTGTCATGATAGCATGTGTGTTATCCCACTGTATGGGAACAAGTGTCATGATAGCATGTGTGTTATCCCACTGTATAGGCACAAGTGTCATGACAGCATGTGTGTTATCCCACTGTATGGGAACAAGTGTCATGATAGCATGTGTGTTATCCTACTGTATAGGCACAAGTGTCATGACAGCATGTGTGTTATCCCACTGTATGGGAACAAGGGTGTGATAGCATGAGTGTTATCCCACTGTATGGGAACAAGGGCCATGATAGCATGTGTGTTATCCCACTGTATAGGCACAAGTGTCATGATAGCATGTGTGTTATCCCACTGTATGGGAACAAGGGTCATGATAGCATGTGTGTTATCCCACTGTATGGGAACAAGGGTCATGATAGCATGTGTGTTATCCCACTGTATGGGAACAAGGGTCATGATAGCATGTGTGTTATCCCACTGTATAGGCACAAGTGTCATGACTGCATGTGTGTTATCCCACTGTATGGGAACAAGTGTCATGATAGCATGTGTGTTATCCCACTGTATAGGCACAAGTGTCATGACAGCATGTGTGTTATGCCACTGTATGGGAACAAGTGTCATGATAGCATGTGTGTTATCCCACTGTATGGGAACAAGTGTCATGATAGCATGTGTGTTATCCCACTGTATGGGAACAAGTGTCATGATAGCATGTGTGTTATCCCACTGTATGGGAACAAGTGTCATGATAGCATGTGTGTTATCCCACTGTATAGGCACAAGTGTCATGACAGCATGTGTGTTATCCCACTGTATGGGAACAAGTGTCATGATAGCATGTGTGTTATCC
Organism: Haliotis rubra; assembly: GCF_003918875.1. NCBI lineage: Eukaryota > Metazoa > Mollusca > Gastropoda > Lepetellida > Haliotidae > Haliotis > Haliotis rubra. Next base: position 499,749 of record NW_025767111.1, on the reverse strand, counting down.
CACTGTATAGGCACAAGTGTCATGACAGCATGTGTGTTATCCCACTGTATGGGAACAAGTGTCATGATAGCATGTGTGTTATCCCACTGTATGGGAACAAGTGTCATGATAGCATGTGTGTTATCCCACTGTTTCAGGTTTGCGTTAAGGACTTGGAGTGCGGACGTTTCCCACGTTGTTTGGTTTCACGTGTGCGTCCTATCCCATGACCGTGGTGTGATTACATGAATGTGCAGCTTTCAAAAGGAAGTATTTAGTTTAAACAATGAAACAAAGCATGTATGACACGAGGATATTACTTGACAGATATCGGTTGTCGTGTCACTGCTGTCCCGACTTCTATCCAGCTGGAGAAGGGCATGGGTTTGCCCTTTAATTTCCGAGAACAATTAAAATACCACTTTTATAACATGGTCCTAAGTGGATATCTATATTTGTGTTGTTTAATCTGAACGGTAATAATGTACTAAGTATACAACAATGCTTGTGAAATTATCTTGATTTGGTTTTATTGAATAACATGTTATTCATTTCTTGCGCTTTGTACATGTAGATGATCATGAGAGAAAAGGAAGTGATCCATTCAGTCACACGAGACATTGAACTTAGACATTGATCCATCATTGTTATTGTGATAATTGACTTTCCCGCAAGAACTGAACGAAATTCTGTATTAGTTTTAGTGGTCCGAAACACTATATGTTGTAAACAGTGACGCCTGAGTTATCGAAGAACAAGAAAAACCAAGGCCTCCTTTGTTATATACTCATAAGCTATACTGCATGATACATGATAACCCCTGTTCTGAATGCATAACGAGACATTATATAAGAAACGAATTATGGTCCGAATTGTGTTTAGATGTTACAAGTTATAGTGTATTATATAAACACCGAAGTATGGTCCGAACTGTGTTTAGATGTTACAAGTTATAGTGTATTATATAAAAACGGAATGATGGTCCGAACTGTGTTTAGATGTTACAAGTTATAGTGTATTATATAAAAACGGAATGATGGTCCGAACTGTGTTTAGATGTTACAAGTTATAGTGTATTATATAAACACCGAAGTATGGTCCGAACTGTGTTTAGATGTTACAAGTTATAGTGTATTATATAAACACCGAAGTATGGTCCGAACTGTGTTTAGATGTTACAAGTTATAGTGTATTATATAAACACCGAAGTATGGTCCGAACTGTGTTTAGATGTTACAAGTTATAGTGTATTATATAAACACCGAAGTATGGTCCGAACTGTGTTTAGATGTTACAAGTTATAGTGTATTATATAAACACCGAAGTATGGTCCGAACTGTGTTTAGATGTTACAAGTTATAGTGTATTATATAAACACCGAAGTATGGTCCGAACTGTGTTTAGATGTTACAAGTTATAGTGTATTATATAAACACCGAAGTATGGTCCGAACTGTGTTTAGATGTTACAAGTTATAGTGTATTATATAAACACCGAAGTATGGTCCGAACTGTGTTTAGATGTTACAAGTTATAGTGTATTATATAAACACCGAAGTATGGTCCGAACTGTGTTTAGATGTTACAAGTTATAGTGTATTATATAAACACCGAAGTATGGTCCGAACTGTGTTAAGATGTTACAAGTTATAGTGTATTATATAAACACCGAAGTATGGTCCGAACTGTGTTTAGATGTTACAAGTCATAGTGTATTATATAAACACCGAAGTATGGTCCGAACTGTGTTTAGATGTTACAAGTTATAGTGTATTATATAAACACCGAATATGGTCCGAACTGTGTTTAGATGTTACAAGTTATAGTGTATTATATAAACACCGAATGATGGTCCGAACTGTGTTTAGATGTTACAAGTTATAGTGTATTATATAAACACCGAAGTATGGTCCGAACTGTGTTTAGATGTTACAAGTTATAGTGTATTATATAAACACCGAAGTATGGTCCGAACTGTGTTAAGATGTTACAAGTTATAGTGTATTATATAAACACCGAAGTATGGCCCGAACTGTGTTTAGATGTTACAAGTTATAGTGTATTATATAAACACCGAAGTATGGTCCGAATTGTGTTTAGATGTTACAAGTTATAGTGTATTATATAAACACCGAATGATGGTCCGAATTGTGTTTAGATGTTACAAGTTATAGTGTATTTTAAGCATTTGGGCATATAAAATACCGGTCAAAAGAACGTACACCCGTGTGATGGCTGAACCGACAAATGTGTCCCAGGTCGATGGTGGTACTTGTAGCATAGTTGTGTCGTCGTGCATGTTCGTCGTGCCTGTTGCAGTGTTTGGGAAGCAAGTTTCACAGAAGTTGCGTTTCACGACCTGTGTACGTTTTGGGTTAAATCTATATTGTAACCCATAGCTAGTAATGGCCAAAACATCATGCTTGGGTACAGATGATTAGCAGCACGAGGAACTGGTTACTTTGAGTTGTTCCGTTTGCGTGTGACAATTCAAACATTTCACCACAAGCCATATCAAGTTGGTAGGAGTGAGTAAGGTTTTACGCCGCGTGTAGAAATATTCCAGCAATATCACGACTGGGTACATCAAAAGGACTTACCACATTGTACCCATGGGGGAGCCTGGTTTACTTTAACCACTAGGCTACCCCTCCACCCCAACGTTTGTAGGAGAGCGATGACTAGTTCGATGGTGTAGTGGGTCGTAGCTGCGCCGGCGCTGCAATGATGTCAATACTTCACTGGGGCGGTGGGGTAACCTAGTGGTTAAAGCGTCCGTTCGTCGCGCCGAAGACCCGGGTTCGAATCCCCACATGGGCACAATGTGTGAAGCCCATTTCTGGTGTCCCCTGCCGTGATATTGATGGAATATTGCTAAAAGCGGCGTAAAACCATACTTACTCACTCACTCACTCAATACTTCACTTGCGTCTACTGCAGATGTCGTCATTACAGCTGATATGAGTGCCAGTGTAACCGTTGTAGTAGTGGTAATATGTTGTCATCATGGAAGAAAATAAACTTTCAATGAATTTTAATCTTTACATTTCATTGCATGATGTAACTGATATGATAGAAAGATGAATACATCCATTCCGATCCACACGTAGTAGTATGATGTAGACATGTGGCTACCATGAATTCTAACTGTAAATGGTCTGAGAGGATTGTCTAGCTATATTTTACGTTCACTTAAAGGTCACATGCAACGCAAAACACAACTTTGCAGATTCTGATACCTTTCGGTATGGACTTACCGAAACAAATCGTCAAAAATGCAAATTCAACTTATAAAGTTGAAAAATAACGCGATGAAAAAAACCGCGCGAAATCGGAGTTCAAACGTTTCACTAATTTTCCCAGACTTTTCTGGGGAAAACGGGTTTCAACAGCTGGGCTGCGCTTATAGCACGTGCGCAGTGAAGTAGGTTCGCGCAGCTTGGAAGCGGTTGTCCGGTGAATACTCGGTGAAGGCTTTGGTGTGAGCTATTTTTCTAATATTTTCTTGATATCTCACAGGCGCGAACTTTTTATATGTTATGACAGTAAACTAACTGTTTATATAATTTCATTTGTCTATTTCACCACACGTTCTTCTTACCGAGTCACTTTCTCAGTTCGATACTTAAAAGCAATGTCATTATTTAGCGTTGACAGAATTTCCAACTGTGATATAGATATGTCGTTGTCACAGACTAAACTCAATGTCTTGTTTTATTGACACCTGTGTGTCTGCCTGCCTGTCTGCTAATGACAATATTCAATACACAGCTGCTATCACTGACCACATACAATTTGAATATAACACCAATCAGGCTATACACCATAAACAAAATGCATTGATTTATGGCCCGAGTTCGGTCTCTGTCACATTATGTAATTACACAGACAGGCAGGCGTGATACTTGAACACATGACATGTTATGATGTCTGTTGATTGCAAAATCTTATACACAAAAAAATGAGCATGTATTTACAAAACCCAACATCTCTATATATACACACACAATTAGCCGTGAGGGCATCTGCAAATGAACCAGCCGTTACACTTGAGTGAACACCCACCCGCTCTGACTGGGTTCGGTATCCCGGCTGCTTCGTTTCTTGGGAAGTAAACCGAAGTACACAATATTGCACTTTTGATTTGCGATTGTACGCTTATAATTTTGTTTATATGTTTTTTCATAACCAGCAATGTATATTATATGTCATGAATAAGTGATAATTGTGTTTTAATTATGTTTGATTTTTTTGGTTGCATGTGACCTTTAAAGGAGGCCAGAGATTTTGTAAAGTGAATAGAACTTCCTCATTGGTAACGATCCCCAATGAACGCTGACACCGCTATAGTGATGCAGAGCGGCGCTGTAATAATGACCTATTTAGATCTGGCGTTGCGATTACCACTCTGACCAGACTGGGATCCTGTCTTCTATGACCTTGCACATGCAGTAAATACAATGCGGTGAGCATATGAAGAATGAGACAGGTCAACTTAACTGATCAAAGCAACATCCGGATTACATTTTGCATATTTCAGCATTCATCTCTGTCGCGATTTTCTCCATACGTGAGTGTCGTCATGCATGGAGACTGCAAGAGATCAGATTTGTGGGAGGGGCTGTTGGTCACGTGACGAATGAGGGCGGGATCACGCGATCAAGGACGCTTAGCGCATCTCACAATGAGCGTCACCAGGAATACAAACACCATAAGGATAAGCAATTGTGTAATTCATTACCTTGTTTTTATATATTTACCGCGAAACACATAAACTGCCTTGACTTTATTATAATCGCATCATTAATGAATCCAAAATGTTACAAATGTTACATATAATAATTAGGATTGGTCCCCATGCCAGTCACCAATCTGGGTTTTCGACTCTGGGATAACTCGGAGATAGATCTGGTTTTCATACTGTTTAAACCAGGGAGATGTCATGGCGTCGGATGCTGGTGATAATGTCATCCAATTGGTTGTCGATAAATGCCAGGTCTCCCTGGCGTTACAGGGGCCATGGAGGCTGCTTATTGAGACTTACTATGTAGTGGAGAAGAAGGTATAGCAGTTAGGACTAGGCATGACCCTGATATAGAAATACACCTAATCTGGTCAAGGGCATGTGTATATACAAAATATGCTTTCTCAAACATGCATGAGTCTTATCAGGGAGATTACTTTGAATGATATAGTCACATATACGAGTGATTATACACAACATATTTATGGTGTGTTTTGTCTCAAATCTTTCTTCCAATGCTGACTGAGTGACTGAGTTTAGTTTTACGCCGCACTCAGCAATATTCCAGCTATATGGCGGCGGTCTGTAAATAATCGAGTCTGGACCAGACAATCCAGTGATCAACAGCATGCCCATCGATCTGCGCAATTGGGAACAGATGACATGTGTCAACCAATTTTCTACCAATATGTGAATAAGTAACAGTTGATACAAAAGCCAAGGGGATTCTGACGTTTTAAGGCAAAATATTTTCGCCGATCGTCATAATCCGATACACAGACAATAGAATTGATCGTGTATATCGTTGTTGCAGTCGTCACGTGTCTGTAGCTCAGAGTATCTACCAATTAGAAATGAAATGCATTTCCGACGAGACATCCAAACAAAACGAAACAAAACATGATAAATGAGTAGGTAAGAATGTGATGTCCACGTTTGGCCCTCCAACACTTAGGTGAGCGACCTACAGCTATATACTGCATATGTTAGCGTCTTATGTAAAGGTACTATATATCGGCTTCATAGTCTTGTTTTCATACGACCTTTCAAAACATTTCCCAAATCACCCGACGAAGGATGAAGATGAGTACTATGGAAACCGAAAGCAAACACCGGTGGTTTTACCAGGTAATACAGATGTATCCTGTCGCATGTTGGCATGTGCCCAATGGGTGACACATTATTGTGGTAATCGGGATAGTGAATTCCGCAACGTAGATATTCGTTTATAAACATGTTTACGTGGAATAGTATTTACGGAGACCCCTGTCATTTCAGCTGCATGAATGAAAATACCAGCATTATTGTGTGAGAGATCGAGAATTTAGACGAGAAGGTAGATAGCAAACCCGCTCACATTTTGCACATAACACAAGTATAACATTCAGCCCTCGATAACACTACCTGGGCGCCATTAGCATCACAGAGACAAGACTCATTGATCTGGTACCACGCAGGAAAATGTCTCCAAAATGTAATGATGATAGAAAATTAAAAAGAGTTCGAATTACATTTGCCATTTGTTGAAAGTCTGAAAGTGTGAAATCCCGACTGATGGAAAGATATCGGCAAACAGGTTAAGTTAAGGAGGCCTAAAACGACTACCCGATGTTTGCGGAATTGATGAACGGATTCATTTCTGCATCAGAACAGAGGGACAGCCTTAGGCATGTCACAGGAATTCGACTTTCAACGTTGACTCTACTTGGGACAAACATATCGGGTCTGGAACTAACGTCCTTGAATGCTTCCAACTGTGTTATGTGATATGTCTGTCAGCTGTGCTTGTCACGTGTTCCGCGTCACGCAGGATACGGACACCTTTCCGCGAACACCCGGTGCATCACTTTCACATACTGATTTCCTAAACACATGCCTATAACTTGGATTCATATAGTGACTTCTACTTTGAGAAGTTTCCTATGATAAAGAAATGGCTTTGTGGCTTTTCCTTTATTGACCAAGGTGTCCATAAATTGGATTTAAATTGAATGTATATCACAGAACCCATAGTGGCGATTGATAGTTCATATGTAACGAGTTAAGCAAACTATGGACATCCCTTTCAAGTCATCCTTTTCAACACTTAACTGGAGCTGTTCGGCACAGATGAGATCTCACCGAGGCATCACCACCCGCAGCGCCAACTAGGATCATAGATATAGTGCTCAGGATTTCGTGGTTGTAAACAATTCAGTTTATGTTTTTACATGGCATACCAGATTGGACGCTTTCATTCATTTTATATGCTCTCTCACTAAAGACCGAGGTGAATGGGAATTGAAACAGACTTTCTCAACAAGGTGTTCTCATGACACCAGATTTTACACCCAACCTCGTATGATCATACCTCGCAACACGGAAACACAAACACATCTGAAACAGGTCATAACTCGACATGATTATTTCAAGGTCGCATGGCGATTGCAGGCATGTTTAGATTTGTCTGTCAGTCCTATACATTTAGCAGTTCCTTACAATAGGTAACAAAACGCATGTCCCTCTAACTCTGTAACGCCGGCGCATGCAACAACATGCAAACAGTCACATATCACTGGACGTAAATGTACCTTTGTTGGGGGCGTGTTATTTACAAAACCCACACTCCTGTACATACACTTGGGGCTGCGTATTACTTGGGGCATTGGCGAATCTGCCTCCGTGTTACTATGATAATGGTATATAAACGGTTTATCCACATAAAGCAGACCTTCTAGCTTTGCGAGGGAAAACTTAGGTCTGCGTCATGTGCATTTGATCAGTAGTGTTAAGCCAGTTTTAATTAATATGTTTTTTTCGGATTATATTTTTTCCGGATTATATGCCTGAGTGATGAGTTCGTTAGGTTAATCGGTCAACCTTGCTTGTAGACTGGTACAAACAAAATGAAATCAGATATATATTTTTAGACATTTATTTACATATATACAACTCTGTACAATTCAGATGTTACACAACAAATGGAAGCTAGCACAATTTAAGGTTGAAAGAAGCAGAATCTGCATAGTCCATGAGGGTCATTCTGTAGACACCGTTTCAGAGCTAAAAGGGTCTTAATTAGTCAATCGAGAAATCTCATCTTTACGCCACTAAACAAACGCCAGATCGGTGAATATCAAAGGAAAAAAAGGTCTGCCTCATGTGCATAGTTTGAAACCTAAAGGTCTGCGCCACATGCAGACACCATATAAACGTGTTTAAAACTTATACTCAGACAGGGCGCGTTGTAAAGAATGCAAAGCCCATGTTGCGGGTATGTGAATATATGCGTAATCAAACGCATCAAAGCATACATAACGATCAGTAAGGGCGTACAATGACAACAGTAGAGCCCTGATCGTGGATAAGAACGCCTCACATCAGTATAAATAATATTAACTACGTTTGTAACGAACACGCGTAAAACGAATTGACGGATATAACGAACTATTTTATGTCCAGGCCACATGGTTTACATCTTCGTCTAAATGCGCATAACGAACGACGGTTGTATCGAACTAAAATCAGTGGTTCCTTGGAGTTCTATATAACCATAGTTAACTGGATTAAGTCTGGGGAAGTAACGAAATCTCTCAATCAAAATGGGGCGGCGGGGTAGCCTAGTGGGTAAAGCGTTCGCTCGTCACGCCGAAGACCCGGGTTCGAATCCCCACATGGGCACAATGTGTGAAGCCCATTTCTGGTGTCCCCCGCCGTGATATTGCTGGAATATTGCTAAAAAGCGGCGTAAAACCATACCTACTCACTCACTCACTCACTCACTCACTCACTCACTCACTCACTCACTCACTCACTCACTCACTCACTCACTCACTCACTCACTCACTCACTCACTCACTCACTCACTCACTCACTCACTCACTCACTCACTCACTCACTCACTCACTCACTCACTCACTCACTCACTCAATCACTCAATCAATCCAAATAACAACATAAATGAAACATCTCAATACTTGATACATAATATGACCTCTATATATCAACCATGTCCGCTTACCGTAAACATTACTGTTACCGTAAATAGTACATAGTGTGTGCACACATTCCACTGCTCCTCAGCACGGTGTCTGCCAGTAGGTTGTATCTATACTCGTACGAGGAAGTTGCATGCTTGAAAGTATACACATGACGTGGACTACGATATATCCGATGTCACCCTGACATAGTGTCGAGTTCCAACTGTGCCTGAAACATCTGAGCAAGGAATGTGTGGTATGCTACATGTAAACTGATATAAAACACGTATACATACCCGCTTGAGGAGGTTTAGAGCCTATAGATACAACTGAATGTTCTCCGAGCTTGATGTCGTGATGATTGTACGAACACCTGTTGGTAATTAGCATATATTTCAGCCGGGATCAAACAAGATGGTAGAGTGGGTGTAAACCAGACAAAATAGAATTGTAAAATCTAAAATAAGAACTCCTATCACACTGACAGTATTCACCAATATCCGTCAAAATGGAACACATTAGTGGTTATGTTTTGTCTGAACTATTTTGAAGGCACCAGCTACAGTGTAGGCCAATCAATGGTGTCAAATGGAAGAACACTATTCCCTGATACGTTGTTAGTGTTGATATGTACGATACTATCTGGTAGGAAATGTTCCTCCACTCGCTCTTGTGTTGACGTTCGGAGGAAACAGCATCAAACCACCCTGTTTCAAGTCTAATAAATATATGATTAGATATGATTAGATTAAAACCTAGGTCGAAAATATACAGGTTCACCATCATGAGAAAAGGTGACTGAAATATAATCTAAAACATTTTAACATACGTTATATATGGGATTACACTTTCTTAGTAAAAACCACTCTCTTAGAGAAAGTTGCGCTGGCTGAGCGGGTTAAACGGCTGACTTTGTGTGCTGGCGATTAGGTGCTTGACTCTGAGGGCGTGGGTTCGAATCCCGGATGGGATTATTAAGAAAGTGCAGTCCCAAATATAACATGTTACATTTGACCACTTTCTAAATGGCATTGAGTATTCATAATACATTTGCATTCTAGGTGATTTTTGTTTGACTGAAGATATAGTCTTTTTGTGTTTGATGTTCCCTAATTCGAGTTGCGTGTTTGACAAAAGTATGACAACGATAATTATATATGTTCTACACTTTTATAAAGCTATGCATCATAACAGCTTGATGATTTTACAGTTCATACACCATGCCTGCTCTCGGCACCTCCTATTGCCTCTTTAAAAGAATATATAAAGTTAAACAATGGAGCCTTTCAGGCACTTTGCAGACTCTTGAAGCACCAGGGGTGACGAGATGACAAGACAAGCATGCTGATGAAGTGTAAACGTTGCTGTAGGTATTGTCGCGGCTCTCGTCTTCCCGCGTGAATATTTCATGCACTATAACCTCTCCTTTATATTGGATCACCCTGAATGCATGTTTATGGGTTACGCTTAATCTGATCACACAATCGATTAACATTGAAATCAACTCCAACTGGAGATGTTTTGTTCCTTTATGAGCCAGACCGATCTGCGGGTATGTGTTTCTTCAGTACATGACACTATACCTGCGAAATCCTTTCTAATATTTATATCTGCTCCTTTTCAATTGCTCGTTCGTCTTTGAAATATGTCGCAAAGGGACTTTACAAAGTATTCGGTGCGTTATTTATAGTAGGTCGAACCGACCTAACCCAGACATAATAATCACTATTATCAGATCCGGAGGGAGACGGACAGGCACATAACATACACGCACGCACGCACGCACGCACGCACGCACGCACTGATAACTGACTTAGATGTTTCCAATGCTTTGATTGCCTCGAGTGATAATCTGGAGTCAGAAACCATGGAACCCAGCGTGTTGAAAACGTTGCCAAGGTGTGATGGGAACATCATCGAGGCACCAAACTGCACGGATGGCATTTGGGGTTCTTGATGACAATGCGGAAGCCAATTGGGCCGATTTTCATCAACAGAGAATACCTGGTCACTTTGATGCCTGCATATCGAATGAATGAATGAATGAATGAAGATAGGTAGGTAGGTAGGTGGACAGGTGCTGATAGACAGATTCCACGTATACATGTGTTCACTGTATAAGAGAATAGGCACTATAAGTGTGTCCTCAGTGTCAATAAATACCTGTCAGCATCTCATCTGCGTTCATGTTATGTCATGTAACTTCACTGACAACCAACGTAACTCTCCCAACATTTTCCCGCTAACTGTTCTAAGTTACAATTTGAAATCATTTGGTGCACGATCTTTCCCGTTTGCTGCTGCATCTCTATGGAATTCCCTTCCTATTGACTTGAAGTCATCGCCAAACCTTACGTCTTTCAAAGCACACCTCAAGACCCACCTTGTCCGAAGATATCAGTAACATTTCTGCAAGCATCCCCATCCCTGTATATAGATTTATTATGCTCAGGAAGCGCTTTGAGCATGACCATGTGTTGTGGAAATAGAGCTATATACCCTACTACTACTACTACTACTACTACTACTACTACTACTACTACTACTACTACTACTACTACTACTACTACTACTACTACTACTACTACTATTACTACTACTACTACTACTACTATTACTACTACTACTACTACTACTACTACTATTACTACTACTACTACTACTATTACTACTACTACTACTACTACTACTACTACCACCACTACTTACCCTTGTTGGTCCGGGTTAGAATATTAATCTTCAGTAACCCATGCTTGTGTAAGAGGCGACTAACGGGATCGGGTGGTCAGGCTCACTGACTTGGTTGACACATGTCATCGGTTCCCAATTGCGCAGATCGATGCTCATGCTGTTGATCACTGGTTTGTCTGGTCCAGTCTCTACTGTTTACAGACCGCCACCATATAGCTGGAATATTGCTGAGTGCGGCGTAAATCTAACTCACTCACTCACTCACTCACTCACTCACTACCACTACTACTTCTTCTACTACTAACTCTTAAAACCTCATTTTCAGTGATTATAATTGGGGGCTTTTCACGAGAACAATTTATGTCATATATTTCTCGATTTTCATTAGTAGTATACACAATAGCGGTTCCGTGACAGGTCCTTACCAAAGGCTTAATTTAAAAATTAATAAGCCTTTGGTAAGTCCCTACAGTTTATTGTGAATCTCCTATGATTTGTTTGATTTTCGTAATGAAGGCTTGTCGGTCCTGTTGCTTCCCTTGTTCTATGATTTTTTTTTCTCGTCGGTGAGCGCGGTGGAAATATGATCGTCTATCGTGTTTAAGTTCGCTTTGGCTAGAATTCTAATTTCGTCCTGTTTTAATGCTTTACGCTGCAGTCTGCGAGATACGAACCTAAGTGTCAATCCCATCAACGCTGTCACTCCGGCTGTTATTTCGATGCCTAGCACCATGGGTGCGGCCACGATGGTGGATAATAACCCAAGACCTGCCACACCTAATCCCATGCTGACTGAAATCAGAGCGCTGCCAACACCGTCCATGGAATTGACGGCCCTGTGATATTTTTTCTTTAATGCCGACCGTGTATCGCGTTCACGTTCTAGTTGTTGTTTGATCTCGCATATCTGTCGCAAACGAAACCCGTCTACGGTTTCCATTGTCTTTGCTACTTCATCCACGACCGGGTACAGTCCCATTCTGTATATACTCTCTTATGAAATGATATTTAATTGGTCCTACGTCAATCTTCGGTGACCATACCTTAAGCTAATAAAATGAAAATGTTCAGATGAAAAAATGGCCTCGAATGTAATGGTGTATCCATCCTGAATAACCTTGACTATATCGAAGTTTGTGGTGGGGACTGTTCCTGGTTGTACGTAAATACGACAGCGTTGATTTTCATGGCGTTTATACCAGGGTATGTATAACACATCCAGAAGTTGCACCTTTTGTGCGGAAGCATCTCTAAGAAAAACTACGATAATAAGGGTCCCCGAGTCTGGGGCTTTGAGAAAGTTTTTAAAAAACATCCATTGTTTTCCGTATTCAGGACGGGTGACTAGAATGTTAGCTGTTTGATCTGGTAATGGTGTTGCGTAAAATCCATTTTCCTCGATTGTAATAAAACTGTCCAGTAGAACCCCTTTGTTTTTTAGTTCGAGGACATTACGATCCTCATCTGTGATGAGATAGGGGTAGGTCAGGACCAGGTTAATAATCCAGTTTAACTGAGATTCGATGATGACTTCTCGTCGTTTGTACACGTTGTCTTGTAAGCGCATGGTGTACAAGGCGTTTTCCTCGCCAGGCAACCCCGAATCCCCGTGTCCCCGAGATTGGCTAGCGTGATGTTGGGATGATGATGGTTTATCTCGTTTATATATAATGCATTAAGAAATGGTTTTCAATTGGTTATCGGATAATTCCTTGGACGTGCACTTCAAACCCATGAGATGTATGCTGTTGAGTAGGAAATTTTGGTGAGCGATATCGTGTCTTCCACGGTCACGGTGACTCCCTGCAGACTGGTGAAGGCATTAACGTTCACCCGCACGTAAACGGAGCAAACTTGGTATTGTTGTTCAATACGTGAAAGGGATCAAACTCCGCTGGGCCAAACGCCCAGCGGAGTTTGATCCCTTTCACGTTTTCGACGACGTTACGCACCAACGGCGGTTTGCCGAGGTAGCTTGGATTTCTCCGGCAGATTTTCCAGGACGTTTACCAGACTGTCGAATTCCGACACCATCAGCAATCCCACGTTTTGCGTCCCGGGTTTGCTCGACAGCATGTGAGCTACTCTTTGCCTCAACGTGCTGACGATCACGCTGCGTCTTTGCGTTGGGATGTAAGCCACGAGCAGCGTTCCGTTGTTCATGACTTTCGTCAGGTAGTGATCTTTGTTGTCGGTGAAAACGTGGGGAGAGTTGAGTGTGATGTTGAGATTCCAGTCGATTTGGGATGGCACTTATACCCATTTGTTATCGTCGTTGAAGATGAGAGTGTACTGTGTGTTTCTGGAGACGGCCGTGGTCTTGACGTCGTCCAGGTGGAACAGCCTGCCGCAGAACGCTGGGGTTATCCATTCGTCCATTCGTCCTCATCGTTGCGTATCAGGTCGTACCGAGTGTTGTTGACCGCTCCTTCGGTATCGATGAAATCACCTAGGTCGTTGTTCTTACCACCACCACCAGCGGCAGTAGATGGCGGCAGTTCGACGCGTTTGTAAATGCTGTTTTTCAGTTGCAAGGCGTATAGTTTGTCGTCGAATCCAGGTTCGTCGAATCCGTGCGTGTCCTCGAAGTTGGAGATCGCTATGTTGGCGCATTTTCTAATGCCTGTTCCTGGACCTCCAGCATTGTCGTATGTGCAGCGTCGCGCTGAGATATCCTATACTTACGGGATTGTGTTTAATGTCTAAAACCGATATTTTCAATTCCGTGATGTTGCCTCGGATTAATTTCTTGTACTGCTGCGACGAAAATGATTCGGTTCTGCCGTCGTTGGACTTTTCTGTTTTCACTGGCATGGCTCTCAGCAGTGTGGAAGGTCATTCGCCTTGAACATTGTCGGTCGTGCTCGGCTGAACGAGATGAATGCACAGTTCGCAATACGGAACGAGATCGGGTAATTTCATGCCAGTCACGGTGGTTTCCGGTGGTTTGTCGTTCGATGTAAACCCGAGTGTTTTAGCCAACGGCCGACTGAGTCTCAAGTCGTTTTTTCCGTTGTTGGCTAACATGACCGTGCTGTTCGAGTCATTCATTTTGAGTTCGGCTCCCACTAGTTTGAAGATTTCTTCGTTGAGCGAGCACACGCTGTAGTAGCCGTCTGTTATTTGGTTGCAGGCGTTATTGACGAACAGCCTGTTGTTTCTGCCATTGATGTTGGTCCATCACGGGTAGTAGGTGATGTCGCAGAGCACGACTTCGAGCTGACCCTACATGTTATCGATCGTGTGCAGCAGTTGAATGGACTCGCCGCTCATTATTCCAGGAAGTTTCACGTACATATTGAAAAAGTAGATATGTATACTATATATAACAATTCAAATATGTACAAACCGAGAGTGTTTTATTCTAAAAGTGATAATATAAGTGCTACTGATCTCACACAACCGAGTATTGTGGTCAATGCAAAGGATGGTTTACATTTCATAGTTCAGTTCATCGACGTGTTTAAAAATTACGGGTTTTCGGTCAGGAATGTGAAAACGGTACACGCTTGGTTTAACAACCCGATGCAGTTCTGGCAAAATTAATTCAATTTCGCCATGTTGTGCGCGACCACCGGGTGCGGCATGACGTTGAATGACACCCATCATGATGCGCTGAGTCGGTCTGTATTCTCGTTTCACGTGTACTACCAGATGAGACGTATCCTGAAAGAAATCAGTGCCCCGATTCTGCAGGACAAGGCGTGGAATGTCGTAAACAATCCATACGATCGACGTGCGTACGAAAGCGTCTGCGGTAAATTCAAACTAGATCCGAAGACGGTCGATTGGTTTGGGCATTCCCATCATTCACAACTTGTCTTTCGTGGAAGCCAGCAAACAGCTGGTGAAAGATTGGGGTTACAAGTCGTATCATTATGTCACGACGAACGAGTGGAACGATGATTACATGGCTTTCAACGACAGCAAGGATAACCGCGTTTGGAGGTTTGAGCAGGGACCCGTGTACGATTGGAAAATGTTCATGCTGGACACTTCGAAAGAGTTTACTAGTGCCGGTGTCATCAGATTGAACGATTCGATTCGACGCAAACGCATTCCAGCATCGTGGGTCATGAAGGGACGGCTTACAACGTGCAGAAACAGTTCGTGGCTAACGTCGAGGATGCCATTGCTTGACCGGTTGATCTACCAAGTGCCATCAAACGCTATGATGGCTACGTGGGACTGTACATGGCTCCGAGCGACATGCAACTGAGGGTGAACAGTGGGCTACAACAACGAAAGCATCGAAATCTATCAAAAGTTGGGCTTGAACCCGGACGTCAATAACGCGAGTTGAGTCGTGTCGCAGTAAGAAACAGGCATCGTGGCACCTTCACCGGAAGAAGTAGAACCACGATGACAGCAGCAGCAGCTGCCCCCGCACGTGCAGGCAAACAATCAGCGGCACGTCGATCGCAAAACGGCGCTGTTGGTCGGCGGGATCGTGGTCGGACTGTGTCTCATTTGGTTAAAAATTCCTTAGCTGCGACGTACACCAGACCCGGCGACGACGAAAGCCCACAGGTTTTGACCGAGCCACGTGACCGTCTTCAAGAAGAAGCCTTACAACCAGGAAACGATGCTGCCCAAGATGCCAGGCAGCACTTCTGCGGCTTTGCCGGACAGTTTAGCCAGGGCCTCGCCGAGAGATTTATAATGTTTTTTCATCCAGTCTCTGACGTTATCGCCTGATGATGGGCTTGTTGGTTTTGGTGGTGTACCACCACCGCCCGTCAGCGATACGACCAGGATCGATATGATGAAGCCCAAAGCCGTCAGAACGCTGGCGATGGTGATTCCTTGTTCCCGGAACAGAATTCGGATCCTGTCGGCCAAAGTGGTGTCCTCGTTCAAGACTCGGTCGATGGTTTCGTGGACGCGGCTGATTTGTGATCGGAGGGCTTTGTCGTCGTCCACGATCATGAGTTTTCTTTTCTCGCGAGTGATGTGCTCGTCGATTTCGTTCAGTTTACCCATGTTGTTCACGTTTTTAAAGGCTTCGTCTAGACCCCGAATTCGAAACCGGGCAAGGGTTCGTTCGAGTACGTGGTCAATATTCCTTGGAACGCTGGGGCATTTCTCTCGGATCAGCGTCGGCATCACCGAGTTCGTCCGTACGTTTTGCAGATCTCGGACGACCTTCGGCGGAAGTTGTTTGGGTCGTGCGCCGCCGTAATCTTTAGCAGGTTTAGCTCCTTGCGTATCAGTTGACTACCGCCACGGCGACCGGCTAGCGTCGACAGGGCGAGTGGTTTTCTCGTGTGTTTGTTCATGAGATCGACCTCCGAATGAGCTTTCAATCACAGCATCCCTTCATGGCGATTTTGAACCTCGGAAAGTCGCGACCCAATGGTTCGACGTAATTTTTATTGAGCTTTAAAGCATCGTAATACTCGTCCACGGCCTGCTTTAAAAGCTCTTTGCCCACGGTGACGCCCATGAACGAGGTGTCCATGGCTGCTGCTGCATCATCGTCGTCGTTCAGCTGGTGTACGTCGAAATCGTCCATGGGAATATCGTCCCCCATTTTTATATTAAACTTATAAAATATATAGTTTCAATATAAAACAATGTCGCAATACGGACGAAAGCTAGATCCTTTCCGAAGATCGAGAGAACCCATGGGTGTCAAAGCCGTGCGTCAGTCGGTGACGATCACAAACAATCCGAGCACGATCGATCAAAACCAAACGCTGCTGGTGCGATTCCCCAACCTGGGTGCGAACGACGTCATTGTTCCCGGCACGACTCGACTGGCTTTTCAGATCACGTTGGAGTCCGCGAACGACAAACGCACGATCGTGAACAACCTGGGTCGTGCCATCGTCAAGAAAACCACCATCAAAATCAGCGGGAACGAGGTGCTGAGCATCGACGTGTTTTACTTTTACGTGGAGCTCTGGAGAGCCGAGAACGAACGCGATGACATGGCATATCAAGGAATTAGTCGGCACGTCGCGATAAAACGGCAAAAACATTACCGGACCGTGTCAGCGTTAGGTACTTATACCAGCCGGGCGAATACGAGGGAGACAGCCGAAAACGCGCCACCGATCCGATATGGTCTATGAAAACGTACAACATCGACCTGGGCGACATCAAAGACAGCGAACCGAACAAACACACACACACACACACACTTAAAAGTCAATAGTTCAGAAACTATTGCACCGATTTTACTCATATTTTGCATACAACTCAGTAGTAGTATACACAATAGCAGGTCTGTGATGGGGACTTACCCTATCCTTTGGTAAGGACCTGTCACAGAACCGCTATTGTGTATACTACTTCATTATACATGTATAGCCTCGTATCTATTCATAAAGAAGGCCATCCTAAAGTCCTACAGGTCAAGGTCGCACAACTAAGTCCAACGTGAATTTAACGTCATTAAGAGTCATTCATATACATATAAAATAGAGGATTTTGGATGACATGAATAAAGTCTGATATGACTGCAAATAACACCCACTGGTCAGTCAAAACAGGAGTTATATGTGCTAACGACGGAGACCTAGGTGACTGAGGACAGGTGGCGCACCCTGTGTCTTGGAACTGTACAAACTCTTTATATTGTGGTTCAGTTGTGGTAGGGTCGGTGCACTTTCGTACCATTGTGATTTGATAGCTTTAGATTACGACAAGTAATGAGTTCTAGACAGGCAATAGGTAAAATTGATACAGTGTGACTCATCGACTTGGAATGCCAGATAGGTTTGGCCAAGGTGTAAGTGGCCATACACCACCACTCTGGACTTATATATAGACGGGACAAACAACAGTTATATCTCCACGATTTCAAGTTGGGAGTTCAGATTTACAATGTAAAGAGTGCATGTAAAATTGCACAGGCTGATGAAAAGTATGTTGTATATACATGAGACTTTGTATGTAGACTATGAGTTTATTTCTGATACAACTGCAGAAACAAATAAGTCTTTATTAAATACATGAGAATAAATATTATTCATTAAAGATTTTGAAACAATTTATTGAATCTGACAGCTAATGTATTCAGTTTCAAGTTATGTTATATAATTGCGCGGTGCCCATGGTC
Source organism: Haliotis rubra (assembly GCF_003918875.1). Classification (NCBI taxonomy): domain Eukaryota; kingdom Metazoa; phylum Mollusca; class Gastropoda; order Lepetellida; family Haliotidae; genus Haliotis; species Haliotis rubra. The sequence continues at coordinate 481,311 of NW_025767111.1, read as the reverse complement.
CGTCCGTCGCTTTGCTGGACGTTAAATTTCGATTACCCTTCCTATACCACTGTTTGGATGAATCTGAAACTTTGAGGCAACGATTTGATACTGCATTCAAATCAAAGGTTGAAAACCCTTCAATCAGTTTCCCAGAAACAACACGATATGTTTAATCTGAACCTTGGGCACGGTGTGCGGAAAGACATGGGATTGCGAAGAAATGAATGAAAAAGATTATATTAACTTTATTTTATGTTTATAACACGGAATCAAAGGTCGTAAGACTTAAATACACCCTTGGTGATTTAAAAATAGAAACAATTATTCCTAGTCGACCCGCCCCGACCTAGAAAAATAGACACTTGTGCACACATTACGGAAACGTCCGATGTGACAGGAAATGCTGTCACTGTGAATATCATTGATGAAGGCGGGATTCTGTTACCGTTTGTCACATCCGCTACACTACACGTGATGTAGGATGACTAGAGATCCGCTGACAGTTGTATGTACAGTGACGCTACGATAAACTGCACTTTCCTATTTTGACCTGTACCATATGGCACATGTTATAGGTAAACATTTGACTTGCCTCGAAACGATACACATATTTATAAATTTTGTGTGTTTAGGCAGTTATCTTTAAACAAGACCGTGTTGCTTTTGTTAGTGTTAGATATACACTTCACCCAAATCTTAAGTTAAGATCCACCGTTGAATGGATGATATTTTGGATCCATGTGACAGAGAGGTGAGGTGAGGTGAAATTGGGTTAAACGTCGTGCTTGAGAATATTTCGCTCATATGACGACATGTGACAGAGAACGGAGAGAGAGAGACATGCTGATATTATGAGTACCCTTCATCTATCCGGTATTTTGTCCAAGTATGTTCTGTGTTCTGGTGAGATACATGTAGTTGTCTTTGTTTAAGGCCCGCAGACACTTATATGGCTGTAAATAATCGAGTTTGGACCAAGCGTTCCAGTGATTGACATCATGGGCACCAATCTACGCAATTAGGATACAATGCCATACATCAACCAGGTCAACGAGCCAACTCACCCGATCCCGTTAGTCCCCTCTTAAGACAAGCATGAGTTGATGAAGATGATAATGACGTTGGAGATACCCGGATGTTTCATCGTCTGAATTGGAATGGCGTGAATCAACTGCTTTGAAACACATTGAGCAGAGAAGACAGAAGACAATAAAATACCTTTCTATTCTCCTGAAATATTCATTCATCTTGGCTCACCTGACAGAAGTTAACTGACGGGGGAACGTTTTTTTTAAAAAAAATATCATGTGTGTATTTTACTAGAACAATTTCATTTATGGTGTATATTTTATAAGAATTGTGGAAAATGATGACCCCCATGCTTACGTTCGTGTGAACTGAAAGGGTGCAGTTTAAGCTTAAACACGAGGAAACATTTTCAGTTGGGGATGTATGAATGAAATGAGGTCATTACCTAGTTGGAATAAGAAACTTTCCCGGAGAATGTAGTCATAGTTAAGAATGTAGTCATAGTTGATTTTACTTGACAAAGAATACTGTATGGTCGGATAAAAGATGTAATTCCTGTGTGTCAGCATAATTATTTTAATTACATCACAAAATCATACTTTTGTGTTTTATCAATAACAATAAGATAAGATGTCAGTATGTCATAATTTTAACTACATATAGTATGACCAGAAATTGAGAATTTTAGGAATATGTTTAATTGGATTTCTAGTATAAACAGCCTTGACCAGCTATCAAGTGCTTGGTTTCATTCAAGAGAGACAACTCCGTTAATCCCTTTTCATTAGTTTGCGAAGATTTATCCCCCTTTGTTTACTTACTAGCAGACGACATTTTAAGTGATCCTCAGTATGGATGATTTAGAGAAGAGGAAGTTGATTTTAGAGTATTATAACAAGGACATCAGATCAGCTAAAGTGATTTCAAGTAGAACAGGCATCCCTTTGTCCACTGTTTATCGTGTTTTGAAAAATATTGCAAATGGATATGGCATTGAGCACCAGGGAGGCGCAGGTAGGCCCAAAAAATTGACTGTCGGTGACAGGAGGCGGCTTGGTATTCTTGTTTCTAAAAACAAACGAATGAGTTTAGAAAACTGAAGGATGGATATGATTGATAGAGGAACGGTGGCTGTCTGTAAGGAGACAATTAGAACTGAGCTGCATGCAATGGGTTGGCAGAAAAGTCGAGGAATTCCATCACCGATCATGAAACGTGAACAAAAGGAGCGAAGGTTGAACTGGTGCTTACAGCATAGAAATTTTAACTGGGACAATGTGATTTTCTCAGATGAAAGTTCTGTGTGGCTGTTTCCCAATACACTGAAATTCTGGACCAAACAAACTGAAAAACCTTTGTATCAGCGCCCAAAGTACAGTCCGAAAGTTAACGTGTGGGGTGGCATATCTGTGTTAGGGGGCAACGCCCCTCTGTGTATTTGAAGGGAATATGAACAGTGAGCGGTACACAGATATTCTCGAGGGACATTTACTTTCATCTGCTCACGTGTTCTATGGAAATGTTTGGATTTTCCAGCAGGACAACGACCCAAAACATCGTTCAAAGCATTCACAGGCCTGGTTTCGGACCCAAAATATGACATTATTAGATTGGCCAAGCTATATCCCTGACCTAAATCCAATAGAAAATGTTTGGGGACTTATGAAGGAAAGTGTCAATAAGAAAAATCTGACAAATATTGCTGAAATGAAAGAAGAGGTGGTCCGATATTGGGACAGCATGGACCATGACTTTCTACCTTCTTTGATCAGTAGTATGCCCCGCCGCATTAAAACCTGCATTGCTGACCATGGTGACTTGACAAAATACTAACTGGTTCACCTGTCTTTGAATCTGGAGTTATGTTCTGCTAATATTCACATTTAATACGTGAGTAATGAGTGAAAAAAATATAAAATTTACAATCTTTAAATTATCAATAATTTCTGGTTGTACTGTAAGTGTGTTATACTATCGTGTTACGGGACACTTGTAATACAAAGTATTCCACCATCTACATTCACCACCTGCTCAAGCCCCTGCCTCATCACGTAACATGTTAATCTCGCCATCTCCTGGAACATAAACCACCTCTACAATAGTCAGGTGTTCCTGTACCTACATTTATGGCGGTTAACGCCCATGGCTGCACCAATGGCATCTTATTCATGACATGTACGAAATCAATAATGTGTGAATATGTATCCGTTGATCGATACGGCATGAGGTAGTTATTCGACAGAGTTACGACAAAGAAAGCTAAGGCTTGCAAGGTCAAGACGGCCTTGCGTCCCGATTGAAGGTCATTAGCCAGTGGCCGATATCATTAATATTGACCAGTGTCATCAGGCTTTACGTCGTCCGATTGTGACCATCCGCCAAAATGATAATGGGTACTTTGTTCAGATGAGCAGGTAGTCATGCTACTCTGCTTTGTTTTGAGAATTACTTTTGATTACAGCAAAATGCAGGATATTGAATTGTACATTTATCAGTACACATCTATTACAAGTTAAAAAGGTCCCAAGATTAGGTTTTTAAAACTTAGAAACCCGTTAGAGATTAATTATGTCCAGCCTGAGTAAACTTAGGCTCAGTATTTTTCGTTACGCTGCTATACTCAGTATCGCAGTGTAAGGAATACTACTGAGCCTAAGTTTACTTAGGCTGAATTATGGCATAATAGTAAACGTTAACGCTTCCCTCCATCTATTTGTTTCTGATTCACTATACAGTTAGTTTTTGTGTCAAGATGTAAAAGAAACACAAAACTTCGTATCTTTATGGCTTCCAGTTCCATATACACACATATATAGCTGGGATATTGCTGAGTGCGGCGTAAAACTAAACTCGCTCACTCGCCTATTACACACATAAGTCTTAAATATATCATTCGAACCCTTCAACTTATACTGATATGATTAGACACAACCACACGAGTGGTTCGTTTTTTGCTACAGTCCGACCGCGAGAGGTGTCGGGTGTAAATACCGTCTCTCGTTCAAACACTATTTCCCGGAAAACAACACAGTAACAGCAGTACTGAATGCAACAGCCCTGACCTAGATCCTGAATGTTGTAATGGTGTGCGGTAATGTGTATTGAAATATGCCGCCAAACCTGTCACTTGTGTCAGTAGAAATCAATACTGCTTTCATTCCACATACAAATAATCTAATCATTCACAACCAACAAAGTATGGACGCTCCATCGAGTGTATAGCCTGCACAGGCTGTATTGTATGCAGCCAACTACTAACAATGAACATGCTTTACGCAAATGATAATCTCATTTCCCCACACTGAATTTGTCGGCATAATCTTTTTCAAAAGAATAATAGATTAATGTTTCCAGGTTGAGGAATATGTATTTTTTAAAATGTGGGCTTGCTTTGAAAAGAAAATATTATACATATTAGTCATACATTCTGGAGAATGTATTGATGCATCGCCAAGTGAACATGTACCTAACATAGTTTGTTAGGCAATAGGCATGAACATGTCAGTGGCCAGAAAACACCTTACAGGATCTGCTAAAGACTAATAAGTTCAAGTTTTAGCAAGTCGACGTGTGATGTCAGAAAGCTGCTGTTACATAACAAACTCTTAACATTTCATCCTGAGATGGTGGTTAATTATCCCGAGCAGATTAAAAATTCATCAACAGAGTAATAGTAATTGAGATGGTGAAATATTTGAAATCAATGAACCATTGACACTGACACAAACAACAGTTCTAGGTCACTGTGACCTAGTCGGTGCAAGGTCGTCATGACCTTGTAGTCACTAACTGCTTAATGTTTTGCGAACACCCGGTTTCGTCACCATTTGATTGTGATATAGTCGGAATTCTATAATGGACTCGGCCTTTTTTGGAGAATTTTGAAGAATATGAAAACATTTCCTGTCTTTTTGTTAAATGAATAGTTATAATAGTGTCCTGATCTAAATGAATTTATTGTTGACTTTGCCACGAACTAATTCCTAAAATATTAAAGGCGCCGACAGTACATTATCAGGCGATAAAATACACTTTTTTGTATTACGTCACACTGCATTGGCGTCATTACGCCATTCTCGACTGCCCCCTCGTTATGAAACGTACGCAAGCAAGCAAGCATCCTCTTACATTGACTATAATAGTTCAGGGCAAAGGTGTACTTTGTTACACTATAAATGGGGGTAGTGCGAACTGTATTTACCTATTACTGAATATAATGGAAAAATGTCATTTCAGCGTGTTGAACTGTCGCATAGGCAAGAAGAAGCACCACCCCCGTTTAATCATAATAAAGTTGAAAAACATTGCTTCCCGATGAAATAGGAATATTTCTCTTTTTGTACATTATATTCATTTATCTTCCTAAGGAATCATGGCTATCATTGCATACCCACTTCATGTGGGTGGATTGGCTTTAGGCGGGGTGGGTATGCAGGTTTCACAAATCTATCCTTGTGTAAATGTATGATTCCTGGAATGGTGCAGTCAGACCAAAAACACAAACCGGGATTCGAACATTGGTTTCTGGCACGAAGTACGTGAACATGACTTTCTGAATACACACGGTCATACCTACAGAACCACAAGACGCCAACACTGGTTGAAACGTTCTGATCTCATGGATGTCCTTTGATTCAGAAATTGTACCCCTACAGAGAACCAAGGATTGGTCTCTGCATAGAGCACCCCTAGGCTGATCCATCACTCCTTGTTATCAAGAATGCTAGATCTGTTAAGTTGTATTCCGGGGTTAATCTGGACATATTTCAACAATTCTCATGTAATACGAACGGACTGGCGTCATGGATAAAGGTAGCACAACAGCAATTCGCATTCATTTCTTTTCATTTTCATTATTACCTTGCATACGACCAACTTGTAGTAGTACCTAGAAATGATGAATTGCCATCTAACGTTCTAGTTTGACCAACTAGATTCCAAATATTCGCAGATTGATTTCGGTTAATCTGAATTTTAAAAAGTCAAAATGCGAATGAAACTGCTGAGGTACAGAAGCTCACCTTATCGTTGAATTGAAAATACATAGTCTAACGTACGTATTCATCACGACCTAGAAGGCTGACCCAATTCTTCTTCTTAAACAAAGACCTTCAAGTCTGTGTACCTGATTGTTTCAGATATAATTTACGACACTCCAACCATAATTTTATTTTACACTTACAGAAGGTTAAAGTAAAAATAGGACAAAGGTTTCTAGGAATAGGAAACGCGTAGTTCAACAGGAAGGTTTACAAATATTACGTACCAGCTGTGATGTATTAAGTACACACAGACCTGTTTATAGTCAGATCATATATACAGCAATCAAACACTGTGAATAACAATAGAACTTGACAACTTTTTGAAAAGTGAAAATGTTAAACTGTCTTTAACGCAAGGAAAATAACAGTGTATATACCATGCGTGTCCACTATTAGCGTTGATAAAGGCGGGGAAGCTGTGGCGCGTTAAGGATACAAGAAGACTGAAAAAACTACTGACTGAACCGAGCTCGCGATACCAGCTGGTTCGGGTTCCGTTGTAGGCGTCTCTCTCCATCACCTCCCAGGCATGTACTAAAGGAAGTTTGGAGAAACAGGCCGGATATAGCTGCACAGTGGCTCCAAACGTCTGTAACAACAGGTGCAAAATGTGGGCGCGTAGTGTAAAGTTGCAACGTAACATTACGTTGCACCAAGGGTAGATTTTGACCCCGAACCATGTCTCTCTGGTAGCATTCGCCTTTCAAATTGCCATTTACTATGAATAATTGTGGTCTCCGGCGAGTTGTGATGCCACCACCATACCATCACACTTACATGGACGACGTTGAGTAACGCAGGGGTTGCTAAAACGTTCTCCCCGAAGCTTGTAGAGCATTGTACGACCATCGGAGCTGTCCAGGTTAAACTCCCCTGTGAAAGACGCTGTCTACAACCAACCTATGAGTGACCGACGGTGACGGGAAAGTACCGATGGGGTATCGCAAGATATCAGGGCCAGATATTGGGCTCCCTCAACCGGATACATACGGTTCTACCATTACCTGGTCTTGAACCAGGAATAGTCCGTGCCGTTAATGTGGAAGTTTGGTAGCGATTCCACAGATGCTCTAATAGACTATGGTTGTCTTGTTGACCTAACCTCAAACGTGGATTCTCAACCCATGGCAAGTCATGAGTGCTGCCCTGGTGTAGATAACGCCTCCAAAGACTTATTGCATTTGGATGAAAGATACAATGTCTCCTGTTTACAGCATACTCACAGCATGTTGCCTTGGTTTTCTATAAGGTGTGTCACTGCAGAACATTCACTTACGCAGTCTAAGTAAACTTAGCCTCAGTAATATTCGTTACACTGCTATACTGAAGTTGTTTCATGAGCACCTGATGGTGTGTTGGGATGATGACAGGTGTATTTATGAACCGGGAAATATTCAGCCTGCTTGGAGTGTAATGTCTTTAAGTTTAATAATTGCATGAGCTGGCATAACAATTCAAAGTTCTTTGGGGATATCACAAAAAGTGCAACTTGGACATTTATAAACTAACAAAGTAAAATCACCTGTCCATATACTCTGAACAGTCGGTCAACTTATTGGTTAAATGGAGTCATATGATAGTTTATATATGTTGGTGTACAGACTCTCCTCCTAGTCAGCTGCCAGGCGGGTGGGCTTTCAACAGTACTTCAGTGGATCATTGTCTTCAGTTACTAGTTATTCACAAAAGGAGGCACAGTATGGTGAATGTATTGATTTACTTAGAGATGGTCTGATCAACAACAGATGTGGGTACAAACATGATTCATGGAGTCAATGCTATTCACATGACAGAGTCAGTATTTTCAAAAACTTCTGCAGAAAGATTGTACATATTATATATGCATGAAAGCTGAGCTTCCTTAAAAACAAACACATGTCTAACTTTTGTACAGGAATAAAACTGAGGTAAAATGCCTGCCATTACTCCCATCAGCTTTACAGAGTTGCAGGAACCTGGTAACTACACTATGTGGGTTTGTTGGTGTCTCGGTGGCCATGCTCCGTGCGATAATCTATGTGAAGATCACATATAACAACCTTGTCTTTGCTTCTCATAATTCCTGTGTAACCTTTCAATTTACATTGACAGAAAATGTCCATATATAATAACAAATGTTCATTCTTGTATTCCAAAACCTGTCATTCCTTAATTTGAACAAGCACTTTACAGTAGAGCCTTGTAGATTATCCTCCTTGTATAGAGGAGCCAAAACTGATGGCACAATGGAATGACCCCAGAACTCATTCCTGAAGTGTCTGTGTGAATAGGCTGCCTGTTGCATGAGGCCTTCAAGTGACATGGATGTGTGTCTACCAGACCTCAGGCTCCTCAAACATCTTCTTGGCTTTCTTGTCACTGCAGGAATCTGCAACAGCAACAACACACACTGCTCCATCACCTGCAGCAACATTCAACCTGGCTTATGGGTTCTTTTATGCTAAAACAAACAACTGGTGAAAAGGAAACTGCCATATCATAAGTTCTTTTATCATATACCACATCAAGGGAAGTAACTCTAAAATGAACTAGGCTTTGTCTATTGAAGTTTCGAGCGTTTGCATGCATTCATTCCGTACCAGTTTAGTAGCCGGGCAATACAACTGATATGGATATTCGGCCCAAGGGCTAATATGGCTGATATGGAGGATATGCATTTTTGGCCTGGGTGGTCAATATGGACATATGCCGGCAGCCAGTATTACATGTGCAAATGGTCCATATTATTCATAGGTATATGATAAATGTAGTTATGGACTGGCATCTGTGAGATTTACGAATGTGTTTAAGCCTACGTTAATCCAACCTTATATTAATCCAATCAAACAGCAAGTTGCACCCCAAGTTTGACATAAATCAAATGAGTAGAACTCTTAACCATAGCAATGACAACTCACTGGATGTACAGGATGCAATTGCTAGAGTTTGAATGACTTATTGTTACTGGTATCTACTGGTTAAAACTGCTGCTCAATAAATCATGGTGAACAGGGTGTTGTTTGCTTTTATACTTAAGTTGGTATTTCTGCTATCCAACGTGATGCCTTGAAACATAATTGTGATGTTTAGCAATGCTAGCAAAGACCACTTTCATTTTTCACATTTAATTTTACTCTCACATTAATCTCAAAATTGACAGTACAACTCCATATTGGTATTGTTCGTATCACCTACAATACAAGTGTTTATTTGTCAGACTGAAGAAAAGCAATGAGTTTCATCTCCATCATCAGTGGAAGTGCAGGTGGTGAAGCCTTGTGGTTACAAGGACTCACTCATACCCAAGGACGTGATTTCCAACACCTGAAGCCTTTTCTGGTGGCCATAGTCATGATATTGCTGTTATAATACTAACTGCGGTTTCAGTAAACTCTAGGTTACCTGGTGACTCGCATCCAGAGTTGGTCTCCATCTTCTCCTTCCCAGCATCCACCTTCTTCACTTCGCCCCCCTCCGGACCTGTCGTTGACCTGGAAACAGTCATCATTAACAGTCAAACATTGTACAAGTCCCTATCATTGGTTCCCTTTCAAACTTGAGGCTTTCAAACTCGAAAATTTGCAACTTTCATAAAAATCTAATACACCAATAGAATATATTCTGCACATCACTTTCTGCACAAGGGAAAACCTAAAAATCTCTGTGAACATTATATTTGAAGCAAATGGTATGTCAGTTTCAGATGTTACACACTGCTTTGAAGATTTCCATGATTCATGGTAAATGTGAGATTTGAACCAACAGGCCAACAGATCGTAAGGGATGCAACTCTATACTCAAAGATGAGGAGCCACAGAGTTAGACCAATGGGCCTTGATTATTGAGGTAGAAAATATCTCCCTAAAACATCTGACCACCATTTGACAGACTTCCTCCAAAATATAGTTCAGCTTCCCAAAGAAACACCTAGGTCACCTAGAACCCCAAAGACAATCAAATCTTTCAATCAAAGGTTGTGTCAGATCAAATCTTTCAATCAAAGGTTGTGTCAGATCAAATTTCCGACCAGTTCATCAGTGTCCCGTGTACTAAAGTTTTGGTTCGAGTGACCAAAACATACAGATTTCAGAATCTCATAAACAAACTTAAATGGACAGTTATAAGTGTAAATAATAAAGGCTGCACACTTTGGAATACAGAAAACCCCTGGATCTGCACACGAAAGGGTGTATCCTCAAAGGAACATAACTCACATGGGCTTACTTTCCCTGAAAATGAAATCTGTGAATCATTGTGATAAAGAAAGGATACCAATTCATCTTAGAAAGCCAACATCCTGTTGGTTCAAGAGCTCATGCATCCTTCATTCTATGCAGGGGTTGTCAAATGTTCAGCTGTAAGGTATCAGATAACCTAGCTGAGGTTCACGAGAATTCCCCTCAGTGGACCCCCTGTTGATGATGGAATATAGATATCTACCATTTAAATGAAGCAACAGTGATATTCTTACTCTGCAGCTGGAGATATCCTGGGTTTCTTTGAATTTTCTGCATCATCAGAAGTATGTTTGCGTTTCCGTGGCAGCAGAGAAAATGGTGATTGTGCTGCTTGTTTCTTGAAGTCTTCATATGTCATCACCTTCACAGAGTCATCTTCTCCCTTCACCAGGCCTTGGACAGCTGATGGGTTAAAGAGATGAGATTCATCATAGCAGTAGACATCAATATAGAGAGGGATAATGGTAGTGTGGAGTGGAGTGGAGTGGAGTGGAGTGGACAGTTGACCACAAGAACTGTTAAGCTACTGTCTGAGTAAGTGTTGACCAACCTGCAGGAACTGGTAAGTTATTGTCTAAGTACACGGTTGACCGACCTACAGGAGCTGGTAAGTTATTGTCTAAGTACACGGTTGACCGACCTACAGGAGCTGGTAAGTTATTGTCTAAGTACACAGTTTTCTGACCTGCAGGAGCTGGTAAGGTTATTGTCTAAGTACACAGTTGACCAACCTGCAGGAGTACTGTCTAAGTAGACAGTTGACTGACCTGTAGGAGCTGGTAAGTTATTGTCTAAGTACACGGTTGACCAACCTGCAAGAGCTGGTAAGTTATTGTCTAAGTACACAGTTGACTGACCTGCAGGAGCTGGTAAGTTATTGTCTTAGTACACGGTTGACCAACCTGCAGGAGTACTGTCTAAGTAGACGGTTGACCGACCTGCAGGAGCTGGTAAGTTATTGTCTAAGTACACGGTTGACCAACATGCAGGAGTTGGTAAGTTATTGTCTAAGTACACGGTTGACCAACCTGCAGGAGCTGGTAAGGTAATTGTCTGAGTAAATGTTGACCGACCTGCAGGAGCTGGTAAGTTATTGTCTAAGTACACGGTTGACCAACCTGCAGGAGCTGGTAAGCTATTGTCTAAGTACACAGTTGACCAACATGCAAGAGCTGGTAAGTTATGGTCTAAGTACACAGTTGACCAACCTGCAGGAGCTGGTAAGTTATTGTCTAAGTACACGGTTGACCAACCTGCAGGAGCTGGTAAGTTATTGTCTAAGTACACAGTTGACCAACCTGCAGGAGCTGGTAAGTTATTGTCTAAGTACACGGTTGACCAACCTGCAGGAGCTGGTAAGTTATTGTCTAAGTACACAGTTGACCGACCTGCAGGAGCTGGTAAGTTATTGTCTAAGTTCACAGTTGACCTACCTGCAGGAGCTGGTAAGTTATTGTCTAAGGACACGGTTGACCTACCTGCAGGAGCTGGTAAGTTATTGTCTAAGTACACAGTTGACCAACCTGCAGGAGCTGGTAAGTTATTGTCTAAGTACACAGTTGACCAACCTGCAGGAGCTGGTAAGTTATTGTCTAAGTACACGGTTGACCAACCTGCAGGAGCTGGTAAGTTATTGTCTAAGTACACAGTTGACCAACCTGCAGGAGCTGCTAAGTTATTGTCTAAGTTCACAGTTGACCAACCTGCAGGAGCTGGTAAGTTATTGTCTAAGTACACAGTTGACCAACCTGCAGGAGCTGGTAAGTTATTGTCTAAGTACACAGTTGACCGACCTGCAGGAGCTGCTAAGTTATTGTCTAAGTTCACAGTTGACCTACCTGCAGGAGCTGGTAAGTTATTGTCTAAGGACACGGTTGACCTACCTGCAGGAGCTGGTAAGTTATTGTCTAAGTACACAGTTGACCGACCTGCAGGAGCTGGTAAGTTATTGTCTAAGTACACAGTTGACCAACCTGCAGGAGCTGGTAAGTTATGGTCTAAGTACACAGTTGACCAACCTGCAGGAGCTGGTAAGTTATTGTCTAAGTACACGGTTGACCAACCTGCAGGAGCTGGTAAGTTATTGTCTAAGTACACAGTTAACCAACCTGCAGGAGCTGGTAAGTTATTGTCTAAGTAGACGGTTGACCGACCTGCAGGAGCTGGTAAGTTATTGTCTAAGTACACGGTTGACCGACCTGCAGGAGCTGGTAAGTTATTGTCTAAGTACACGGTTGACCAACCTGCAGGAGCTGGTAAGTTATTGTCTAAGTACACAGTTGACCAACCTGCAGGAGCTGGTAAGTTATTGTCTAAGTACACGGTTGACCAACCTGCAGGAGCATTGTCTTTCCTGAACAGGGCAGCAAAGGCTGAAGTTTCATTGATCCATGACAGGGACACACCACCTACAGTGTACACAGATCATGTTATGATGATAAAGCACATGTATGATATACACACTCTGTGATGAAACTTTAACAAGTAAGTGAATATAGTTTTATCTATATCAGATGCCAGGACATATCTTTAATCTGTACCACACAATTCAGTGATGAACAGTGTGTTGTCAAAGAAACATGAGGAAAGGCTTCAAACACGACTCTACATTGCACCTTCAGTATGAAAGTGAGGGTATCACATGATAGTTACCGTCACAGTGAAGGGTCTGGAATACTCACCATATGGAGCAAACAGGCCGACGATGTCATGTGACTTCCACTCCTTAGGGAAGGTGACATGAAACACATGTTCTCTCGCCGCCGGGATCACTGCAAGAAAGTGGGGATAACTTACTTCACGGCACATACTGTCACAACCACATTAACTCTATAGTGTTGAGACTGTGCTAGGATCATACTGTCTTAAATGATATATCCAGTCATGTTGGCTTGAGTTAGTGGGATGGTAGGTTATACTTGGGTTCAGGGCCGTACTCACCATCTGGTCCAGTCAGGTTGAGATAGGGGATGTCATGGACCCTCATCATGAACAGCCTGTAACAAAAGATCACATCCACATACAATTTATAAGAAAGCAAAGAATGTTTAATGATGGTCTCAGTGTCCGATGTTCTGTAAGCAACTAGAGGCAGTGTTCGAAATAGCCACTGGCCTGCTAGCCCGTGGCTAGTAAAAATCCAGTCGGGCCAGTAAATCTCCACAGTTACTGGCCCGACTGGCTAGTGAATTATCATTTTGTAAATACATGTATATCACTCTCTCCAACTTGTTAAGTTATAATACACTTGTTATAATAAATCATGCAAGATTATGGCCTGATAAAAATGTTCATCTTATTAGCAGCTTAATGATGAAACTTGTGTCTACATTCAAATTTCGGGCCAGTGAATAATTTTGTGGGCTAGTAACTTTCAGACATATCTAGCCCGTCTGGTTTGCAAAATTTTAAAACTGTTTTGCACACTGACTAGTGGGTGTCACAGAGAAAAAATTCATAACTTTGTATGAGGTATTTGAATGTCCATGTGAAAAATGTAATTTTCTGACAAAAATTGATATTTTATACTTATCCTGACTCATGCTGATTATGCTTGTCTCCTTCCTCTTGCGAATGATAGTGGAACACTTGAAATCCCTTGAAGTTCCATTTAAGAAAGCGGACGTAAAATCACTCACCCAGAGTAGCGTCCCTTTCCTCCCTTGGTCACATGATCGGCCATATTTGTCACTCTCTCCGTATGTAAGCCCGACACCCGGATTTACAGGGAAATCCAGAGTGCCATAAGAGGGGAGGTTGGGAGGGCTAACCTCATGAGTCAGGATAAGTATAAAATATCAATTTTTGTCAGAAAATTACATATTTTTCCTTATCCTGACTCATGCTAATTATGCTTGCAGAATCTGTCGGAAATGGTGGTGGGTCAGGCCACATTCTGGATTCACTAGTTGTAGATTTACGTCCTGTATTACCCCCCTTGGGAACTTATGACGGCACTGTTGAAGATTCTTTCAACTTCTCTCTGATGAGTCTGGGGGGACCGCAACTTGTCAGATTTCTTCCGAAACTTCTGACATTTTCGTGTGGATTTTAGATATACTAATAGTCCATTAGTTATCTATTGCAACTCCATCTCTTGATGCATGCATCAAATGGAGATGTGACCCTTCTTCATGTACGAGTATGTCCTATACAAGTACAGGGTCTATCACTCATGCTAGTCTGTCCTAGACGTGTGCATGGACTTATAGCCATTGCTCTCCAGAGCGTTGGTTTTCACAAGTCATGTGATAAAGGGGTGAGCTTCTCAGCGCCTTTGTGGAACCGTTAATTGTTGAGCTACAACAAGTGGCCCAAACTGGTGATTGCCTGAGACGTCTTCAGTGGCAATGTCTCTGAGGTAGTGGTTGGCAAACACCGTGTTCGATCTCCAAAAGCAGCCCTCCATTATAGTTGTAATCGGGCAGTTTCCATGCAGAGCAAGTGTTGATGCCAGGGCTCTGACTTCATGTGGATTTGAGGCTCGTGGAGGCTCAAGTCCTGCTGCTTTATAGGCCCTTAGTATAACGGCTCTCATCCAGATCGATATCGTTGTCCGTGAGACTTCCGTGGGCGTCTCAGTGGATAAGGGGATGAATAGGCGCTTGAATTTTCGTCTCCTTGTATTAGTTCTTCGTAAGTAGACTTTAAGTGCTCTGGCTGGGCATAAGGATAGATCCTCTGTATCCTGGGGCCAAAGGACTGTAGATAGTGCTGGGATGTGGAACTGTCTGTCTGGCTGACCGGGCAGTTGGTTCTTGGCGATAAAATCCCATCTCAGTCCCAGATGTACGATGTCACGATGTCTTGATTCCAGAGCTAGTATTTCTGACATCCTTGCAGCTGTTGCTAGGGCGATCAGGAACAGCTTTTTTCTGAGTTAGAAGTTCAAAGGAGGCTCGTAGGCATCACTGGTGAGATGTTGTAAAACTATGTTGAGATCCAAGGCAGGAGCCTTAAATTTCTTTGGTTGGTCTTCCAACTTGAACCAGCGTAGTAGTGCCAGAATCTCTGGTACTTTGGTCAGCTTGATACCCGTTTTCATGGTGATAACTGTACTGAGGGCAGCTAAGTACGTTGAGAGTGTTGAACCTTTTAAGTGTCTCGTCTGTTGTAGATGACATAAGTATTCCGCCACTTGAGGGTGTGTTGCTTTCACCACTGTAAAGCCTTTCCTCTTTGCATATTGTTCAAATCTCTGCCACTTGTCGTCGTACACGTTGCGAGTTGATCTGCGTAGAGCTAGTGTTACTGCTTTCACTGCTCTGGCGGAGTACCTTCTAGTCTTCAGGCAAGCTTTAATACGCTCCACGCGTGTAGCTGGAAAAGTGTCAGGTTCTCGTGAGATTGCTTGGTGTGTAGATGGACGAGTAGGTTCGACCACTCTGGTAGTTTCAGGGTAGGAGTTCAGAGTTCTTGTATGAGGACAGGAAACCATACCCTCGCTGGCCAGTAGGGCGCAACCAATATCAGTTGCAACGTAGTCGTCTGCTTGATTTTCTGTAGTACTTGTGGTAGTAGTGCAGGAGGCGGAAACGCGTGAGCGTTTAGTCCTTCCCATGAGATGCTTAGAGCATCTGTTGCCCATGCCTGAGGATCTGGAATCGGTGAGACGAACCTTGGTAGCTGTTTGTTGAACTTTGTTGAATATTAGTGGGGATCCTAAAGTCTGTCGGATGAACTGGAATGCTTCTGGATGGTTGTAGTGGACGAGATAGAGCATCTGCTATGACATCCTTTGCTCCCGGAATGTGGCATGCCTTCATGTAGATGTTCAGGTCGTCGACTATGCTGAACAGGAGAAAGCTGAGTTGTAGCAGACTTCTTGATCTTGTTGACCCTTGTTTGTTGATGTAAAACGGCACTGTGGAGTTGTCTGTGTGTACCATGGGTCTTGCGTTCTTTAGTACGCTGGACCAATGTTGTAAAGCGTTGATTATTGCTTTCATCTCCAACAGATTTATGTGAGACTTTTGATCCTGACTCGACCACTTCCCTGCTGCCACTTTGTTGTTGAAGTGTGCACCCTATCCTTGTAGGGAGGCATCCACGTAAAGATGAGTGTTGCAAACCGGCTCTGATAAAAAGGTCCCTCCGCAAATGTTCGACTTCCGAGTCCACCATAGGAGATATGGTTTCAGGCTGTCCGGTAGTATGAACGGATCTAGGCTGTCTAGGTGGGCGTTCACAAATACTTGTAGTGGGAGCCACTGTAATCTCCCTCTGCGAGTCTTGAGCTGAGGTGAGTAGACTGAGTATGCTTTGCCAAGCACGTAGTGTCAACGGAGAGAGCAATGCTTGAGATATCATCTGTTGTATTTTGACCCAACGATCCTCTGGAACGACTATACGATTCACTGGTGTGATGAGTCGAATTCCTAGGAATTGCAGATCTTGTTTCGGCTCCAGTTCCGACTTGAGGAGATTCACTAGCCATCCTAGTTGAGTGAGCAGCCTGATGGTGAAGTCTAGTTGCAGTCTGAGTTGACTGGGATCTTGATGAGCTTGAATGCCGTCGTCCAGGTAGAAAGCACTGCGTAGACCTCGACGATGTAGATATGTGACGATGGGCTTGGTCACTCAAGTAAACAACCAGGGGTCCGACAATATTCCAAACAGTAGAACCTTCCACTGGAAGTGATGTCCGTTGAAAAGGAAAGGTAGGCATTTCCTTGAGTCTGGATGTATCGGGATGTGGAGATACGCATCTTGCAGATCTATGCTGGTGAGGTAGTCTGCTGGACGAACGAGATGTCGGAGCTGAGGTAGATGTATCATCTTGAATTTTGCTGGTCTGCGTAGATACTCCCGGTTGAACTTCCTCATGTTGCAGATGAGCCGAAATTTCTCCTTGGAATTCTTCTTCGGTACCAGGAAAATTGGGGAGTAGAACCCGGGCGTGATGAGATCTTGATCTATCTCTTCTACTGCCTCTTTGTCGAGTAGGGTCATGATAGCGTCGTCCAGTTTCTCTATCTGGTCGGCTGCGTAGTTGAAGGCCATCGGGTTGCTTGTGAGCGGCGGATTGGCTTCCAACTGTATCTTGTAACCTCTGCACAATATCTGGGATATGTAGTCGTCCTGTAGTATCCCCCAATTCTCCCAGTACCATTAAAGACGTCCACCCACTGTCGAAGGTTGCACAGGAACGGCTGGGGGTGGAAGACTCCAGTCGTTCCGAACCTAGCCTTCAGCGCTTGATTCCTCTTGCACCCCTGGGTGCTCGGCCTCTTCCAGGGCTACCTCTAGGAGCTCCGGTTGGGCGACGAAAGGAGCCTCTTCCTCCTTTCATACTGGCATACTTCTTTTCTCTGGCTCTCTGGACTCCTGCAAACTTAGATTTGTTGGAGTAGCGTTGGGATGTCTGACGAATCACGTTAGCCAATCATCATAACTTCCCTAGAGTCGTGAGAGACTTCTCTGGCGACTTCTTCAATTCCTCCTCCGAAGATGGGGCTCTGTATAAGGACTTGGCTAAGCGTTCACTCCAAGTGCATGCTGACAATAACCCTTGTCTTCTCAGGAGAGTCAAACTCGCTGAGATGGATGCTAGGTGCTCCGACATAAATTGATGGTCTCTCTTCTGCAAAAGTAGAGCGGAGTATATCATTTGGTCTTCTTCGGCCAAGGAATTC
The DNA here is from genome assembly GCF_003918875.1 of Haliotis rubra. Lineage (NCBI taxonomy): Eukaryota > Metazoa > Mollusca > Gastropoda > Lepetellida > Haliotidae > Haliotis > Haliotis rubra. Next base: position 463,407 of record NW_025767111.1, on the reverse strand, counting down.
TTGAACTTCGAGATGAGTATTTCATTGATAGCCCTCGATCTGGCTAATCCGAGGAAAGTACGTCTGGTGGTTGTATCCAGCAGCGCTAACTTCTTATCCTCAATCTTGTAAGTTCTTTGACGGGAGTCGGTGATAATCTTATAGTCATCATCAACCTCTGGAGCCTTCAGGAAAGGTTCCATCCTATGTAGAGGGAATTTCCTGGCGTTGAATGTCGGGATGTGCTGGCTCTGCGACTTGGTGACTTTATCAAAAGCTGCATTGAGGTTGTCTGGTAATTGAGAGATTGGGTTGGTCGGTGGAAAGGTGAGTGTGTTGAAATCATCTTTGGACATCTTGTAGGTAAACGCCTCATCTGTGTCCCTAGAAGATGATGATAAGTCCAAGCCATTGGCGATCCAGGAGTTAATTTCTGTATCGGAGAAGACGCCTTCACCTTCATCCTCTGATTTAGACATTTCACGCTCTAAGGATGCACGAGTCTCTAAAGGATGATCTATATGATGAGCTTCGCGCAGGCGATCGATCCTGATGTGATCTTGAATCATTCCTGGAGATTTGAGATATTTCTCTAGATCTTCGCGAAGGTGGATTCCTGGATGTAGTTTCCCCTCTGTAGGAGTGTCTTCGTGCAGGCTCTTGATGGGCGTCAGAGTCCAATGGAGATGACGACTCAAATCTGCGACGTCTGTAGGGTTCGGGAAAATGCCTTTATTCCTTCTTGCGTGGAGACTTCTTAGCAACACTCTCTGGGGTGTCTACTTCAGATGGGGAAGATCGTGGTGTCTGAGAGCCTTCGCACAGGCTTCCCTCTTCATCTAGATGTGGTGGGGAGACTGTAGAACCTTCACTCAGTCTAGTAGTCGTTGTAGAGGTCTTCATAGCAGCCTTCTCCTGAGCGAGGCGAGGTTCCATCATCAACATCATCTGGTCTGTAAACTGTTGCATGAACAGTCCCGGGTTCAAGTTCTGCGTTGTCTGAAGAGACTGCTGCAGGGATGATGCATCTGATCCTGAAGAGACGTCATCTAAGGCTCGCTGCACTCGTGAAGAGTTGACGCTGCTGCTATCTCTGGTACCCGATGTCTGCGTTGATAGAAGGTCTTCTGTCAATGTCTGCGCTGATAACAATGCCGATGTAGCTGTAGAAGCAGGCTTCGTCTTCTTACTGACGATGGAGACTTCAGGTATGAGGATGGGAGGATCATCATAAACATCTGCTTCTTCTTCCGGAGGAACAATCTCGGATGAGAAAGACCTCGCCTTCTGAGTAGAGCTGATCTTAGACTTTGCTAAAGTCTTCATAGTAGTAAACTTCTGCTTCTGCGAAGATGAAGATTTGGCCTTCTTTATCTGCGATGAGGTCAGCTCAGTAGACGATGATCTCATCTGGCCTCCGGCGTTCACCCCTGGTACATCGACCTGCTCCTGCACTAGAATTATGAATATCTGCAGCAGTGGTTAACACACGGTTATCAGCGCAATCCCCCGATTTAGACATGACTTGTGAATACCTACGTACCCAGTCCTTAGCACGTCTATGGATGGAAAAAAAATAATTAGTAAATTCAACCAAATTTAAATTTACACAAAACTCACAGCGAGAGCAGAGAACATGACACAGTGCAATTAGGACATAATAAATGCGGGTCAGTCGCAGACACTCGGTACCTACAACGAATATAAGTTTTCATCAATTGTAAACATGAAGAAAACACATGTCAAACAATGGAAAATTTAGATAAAATTTCAAACCGTAATGTAGAATATAATCCTAAAAACTGTATACAGCAATGATTTTGATGTAAGGTCCGAAAATATAAAAGGATATGTGCTGTATAGGTGCTCTCACAACCGTCCTCAAGGGTGAAGAAGGAGAGAGTGACAAATATGGCCGATCATGTGACCATTTGGGCGCAAAAGGGAGGAAAGGGATGCTACTCTTGGGTGAGTGATTTTACGTCCGCTTTTTTAAAGGGAATTTCAAGGGATTTCAAGTGTTCCACTATCATTTGCAAGAGGAAGGAGACAAGCATAATTAGCATGCCTGACTGACTGACTGAGTTTGGTTTTACGCCGCTTTTAGCAATATTCCAGCAATATCACAGCAGGGGACACCAGAAATGGGCTTCATTCATTGTACCCATGTGGGGATTTGATCCCGGGTCTTCGGCGTGATGAGCCGACGCTTTAACCACTAGACTACCCCACCGCCCCGCATAATTAGCATGAGTCAGGATAAAGAAAAATCACTGAATTCACACGCTCTGTAATTGGCTTAACATTCACAACTATTCTGGGGTGGTGGCCTAAAGTACCAACACAATCAGACATTAAGCAAGAGGTGTTCAGGTGTGGCTGTTTCTAATAATCATACAAAATTCCAACACTGCATATGTTGTTGAGCGAGTGAAACAATTAACAACGAACATTTGTCACTAGCTTCTCATGACTGAAAATCCTGTTTAGGGGTCCACAAGCAGCCTTTTATCCTCAGTTCTACTCCACACAACGAATCCCGGTTACGATTGATTCCCTGAGTTGAAAACTAAAGGCATCTTCAGTGTTGTTACTAATATGTAAGTTGCTGTAATTTGTGCAAACAGTAATCAAGGAATCAGGAGTAAAAAATTAATGATGTTTAAAAATCTGACAAATATGCTTTATGCCAATGTTTAGTTTGGGGTAAACATCGAAGCTGCATCACGTGACAGACCAGTCTAGCGAGTCTGACCAATCCAACCATTTGGCCATCCCTTACAACAAGCACCAGTTGCTGGGAACCCTTTATCTCAACGAAATCCCCACCAGGAGGATGTATGGGGTCTACTCACTTGTTGACAAAAGGCTCGATGAGAGGTGACTGTGGAGAGATCCAGTCTTTGGGGGGCTGCTGGTATGTACCTGTTAAAAAACACCAACTTTATGCTAAACATCACATCAACAAATTATATTAACACATTTAAGTTGATTGAAATCAAATAACACCTTTTATTCAACTAGCTACATAAACCTACACATGACGCATGACAGGGAACAGAACTGATTCATGACATATTTAAAGCTAAACATCCCCCCCAAAAATAGATCCTAAGAAAGGTCACATGCTTGAACAATAAATAATCAAAACGTTTGTCCATGTTGTCTTTGTCATACTATCACGACCTTCTCGCCTTAATGTCTCTAAGCAACTTTGTTTAGTTTTCTTGATATCTTAACACATAAACACTTGATAAGAATACATATTTATTTGCATAGTGGGAGGATGAGGTAAATACATTTGTATGGATTACAAAAGAAATTGAGTGAGTTAAGTGAGTGAGTTTAGTTTTACACCGCACACAGCAATATTCCAGCTATATGGTGACAGTCTGTAAATGTCGAATCTGGACCAGACAATCCTGTGATCAACAGCATGAGCATCGATCTACGCAGTTGGGATACGATGACATGTGTCAAACAAGTAAGCGACCCTGACCACGATCCTGTTAGTCAGCTCTTATGACAAGCATGGGTTACTGAAGATCAATTCTAACCCGGATCTTCACGGGTGATTACAAAAGAAAGATCCTCATAATAGCCTGGATGCAAGCAGTATTTAGTTGTAATGTCATTGTGATGTTGTCCGAGTTAGTGAATTTAGTCCTCACCAAGAAAGTTTGCCATGCCTATGAAAGCAATTCCTGTGATGTACGCGTCATAGCCTGCCTCGTGCAGAAACTCTGTCTCTGAACCATATTTGGAAAACTCCTCTGGAAGATCTGGAATACACATAGTAACCATGGTCACCATATCACATAGCAACAGAGGTGACCTCAGTGCTGTGTTCAAGTCAAATTATGGAAATGGAATAAGAATCTTCCATGATGAATAGGTGAAAGCAAAAGATCTGGCTACAATATTACAGTCCTCAATACACGACAATCTGTAAACAGTCAAGTCTGGACCAGACAATCCACAGGTTGACATCATAAGGATTACAATTAGGACACAATGATGAGCAACAACCAGGACACTGAGCCTAACCACAAGTCATTGGTGTATCCATGAACTGAACTTTCTTCTCATACACAAGGCCAATGCACATCCATCATTTTAGACTTTTCTAAAATAACTTGAATGTGATTCACAGAACGTTTCCCTCATCAAAGGCACAACTGACATACTGTCCAGTGTGGAGCCAAACCCAGCTCACTCTGTCTAGCACTAGCTGACTTCTACCTACATCAGCATCTGTTATACACACCATAGCAGTACCAGGCTGCCACCTCCAAGCTGTTACCATGGTTACAGGTTTACCTACCAACCTGGGGCTTTACAAAAGGTTTAGCTTCAACAGTCCTGCGTAAATCTCCCAATGCTGTGTTGATGATGAGATCCTGGGGGAGAGAGAATGAAGTCAGCACCAATATAAACTGTAAGCCATCGATACTTGAAGACATACATAAGTAAAGTATGCAAATCATGCCAACTACGCTACCTGCTGAATAGGTGAACTTTCACAAGGACAGCAGCAAGTACTGGCAAGAGGAACCAGCGGCTCACTCAAACACAGTCCTCATGTCTGGGCACTGAGTTCAAGTTTAAAATAATGAGGTCTCAATCAGTGTTTAACTACCTTGAATGTGTAAAGTCTTGTGATCTGAACATTAACTTGGTGATAAGTGACTTATATCAGGGTGTCCTATCATGAGAACACACTGAAATACATAGTTCAGTTACTCAGGGAACACAAGTCATTGTCAGTTAATATAATGTGACATGTACCTTGAATGGAGCTGTACTGGCCATCAGTTTTGTGTCCAGCAATCTGGAGAATAATATACCAACACATTGTTACATAAAGGCTTCATAGTAGTGATCAGTACAGCCCTATACCAGATGTTGCCTTATTGTTTGAAGGATTTAGATAATAAACAAATCAATCAAATATTGAAATTTAACAAGAAGACAAAGTCATCAATATCCCCCTCAATGGCAAAATACTCTTCATGATTATGTCTACGAGTTATGATTATGTCAAATATTTAGGTGTGTATATAGAAAAGTGGAAAGAGAGTATTGAAAGGTTTTTTAAAGTTCTGCTCCAGAAAGGAGCACTATCATCACCAGTTTCACTCTATGTCAAACTTGTTGCCATGGAAATGCCAAAAATATTTTATTCAGAAATCCAAAACTACCAAAAGGCACCAGTACACCAACAGACCAATCTATGTGTCAAGTTTGGTGAAGAAACATTGAATGGTTTTAAAGTTCAGCTCCGGAAAAGAGCACTACCACCAATTTCAGTCAAAATCAAACTTGTTGCCATGGAAACGCAAAATATATTTTATTTACAAATCCAAAACAAGAAGACAAAGTCATCAATATTCCCCCTCAATGGCAAAAATACTCTTCATGATTATGTCTACGAGTTATGATTATGTCAAATATTTAGGTGTGTATATAGAAAAGTGGAAGGAGAGTATTGAAAGGTTTTTAAAGTTCTGCTCCAGAAAGGAGCACTATCACCAATTTCAGTCTATGTCAAACTTGTTGCCATGGAAATGCCAAAAATATTTTATTCAGAAATCCAAAACTACCAAAAGGCACCAGTACACCACCAAATCTATGTATGTGCCAAGTTTGGTGAAGAAACTTTGAACGGTTTTAGTGTTCTGCTCCGGAAAAGTGCACTACCACTAATTTCTGTTTTAGTCAAACTTGTTGCCATGGAAATGCCAAAAATATTTTATTCAGAATTCCAAAACTACCAAAAGGAACCAGTACACCACCAGATCTATCTATGTGCCAAGTTTGGTGAAGAAATAGTGAACGGTTTTACAGTTCTGCTCCGGAAAAGACAAATGTGCACGGACGCACGCACGCACGGACGGACGGACGGAGGGAGTCCATTTTAATACCTCCCACCAAATGCGTTGCAGGGGATAAAAAATAGAACATATAGCACAGGATCTATTTACTTATCCTGACCTCTGATAGGTGTTTGACAAATAAACACAGTAGAGTAAAGTCTCTGTCACTGACCTTGGAAGGCAACATTTCACCATTGCCTTGAACTCTTCATATTCCTGGAGGGGAAACAAGAACTCATCACACATGAATTGTTCATCTTTACTGATTCTTATCTTCAGTCATACAATTGCCTGCAACATCACCTTCACAATAAACTGTAATTTCAATCACTTGATGTGTCTTGGCTCTGGGTTGTGTCAGCTTTGTATAAATGTCACAGAAATGAAACATCACATTACCAAAACTTCCTTGACACCATATTCTACTGTAAATGTGGAAAATGCTGAATACTGATTGGTCAATTAGAAGTTGTAAATCACAATAACCACCTTTAACATGTTATAACAGCAGATTCGACTGCTGTATCACCATGTAAGCTAGTATGTACAGAAAAATACTTTACTCTCATTTGGAATTTTGGAATGATGATGTTTAGAGTAGGTTAGTTCCAAATGAAATTTGATGTGGACAAATCTACAGACAACCTACCTTTACATGGAAAACACAGAATGTTCACCTATTAAGTATGTTAATATGATACTCATATGCATATAACTGTTAGATTTGGATGACATATTGACTTGCAACCATCTCTTGGGTACGTGTTGTGTACAATGGTAAGTTTGTTGCTACCTCTGGGAGGGGGAAGTTGAACTGGTTGATGACATGGATGAGATCCAACAGCATGTTGTGTCCGATAACCAGCTTGCCCTGCAACACCAATAGTGCTCTGTAACAATGTGGGCCCACACAGTGGGTCTATCAAGGTCTGAAGTAGCCCTGAAACCTTGTACAAACAAGAATTCATAAAGGTTCCATTTCTTCAGACAAAGTGCGGCAAGCCAGCCGCCTACTGAGGTATAACTGGCAACTAGGTTTGCACTGTGGCATTGACCAGATTTGTTTTTAGTACTTTTGTACTCCTGCTAGTAGAGACTCAATGCAAGTGAAATCTGTTTGCACTGTTACTTAAACATGTTAAATGGTATTTCAATGGGGACCTACTTATTGTATAAACATTAAAACAGTAAAGAGCAAATGCATTTGTAGCATAACTTATGAAACTCCTCTTGTATAATGAGTGAGTGAGTGAGTTTAGTTGTATAAGATATAGGCTAACTGTAATCTTTTCAATGCATCTGAATGTCAGAACAACTGTTGATTACTCACAGACTGTGACAGCAGCTGTGTGACTTTACAGAAACCAATAGCTTCATCCACCTCGGCCTGGAAACAGTGACAGTCCATTATTATAGGGGACAATAGGGACAATACATGCCACACTCTCTACTGGACAAATAAGGACAATGTATGCATGATTCTCCTAGACAGGGATAATATATGCATGATTCTCCTGGAGACCGGGACAATATATGCATGACTCTCCTGGAGACAGGGACAATATATGCATGATTTTCCTGGAGACAGGGACAATATATGCATGACTCTCCTTGAGACGGACAATATATGCATGACTCCTTGAGACGGACAATATATGCATGACTCTCCTTGAGACAGGGACAATATATGCATGATTCTCCTGGAGACAGGGACAATATATGCATGACTCTCCTTGAGACAGGGACAATATATGCATGATTCTCCTGGAGACAGGGACAATATATGCATGACTCTCCTTGAGACGGCCAATATATGCATAACTCTCCTTGAGACAGGGATAATATATGCATGATTCTCCTGGAGACCGGGACAATATATGCATGACTCTCCTACAGACAGGGACAATATATGCATGATTCTCCTTGAGACAGGGATAATATATGCATGATTCTCCTGGAGACCGGGACAATATATGCATGACTCTCCTACAGACAGGGACAATATATGCATGATTCTCCTGGAGACAGGGACAATATATGCATGACTCTCCTTGAGACAGGGACAATATATGCATGACTCTCTCCTTGATTGAAACATTGGACAATATATGCATGGCATTACAATTGCTGTAAGTTGTTTATAAATCGATGACAGGACAGTGTGTACCTCTTCAGTTTTGACTGATTAGTCTGGAAGTCACATAGTACCAATGGTAACTGATAAATGGTCAATATCACTGAATGTCTGCAATGCTGTGAAGGCCATGCTGTGAAACCATGCTGCATCAGCTGTGATCGTCGAGGACCAGTTGAGCTGAAGCTTTAGTCAGTCTCACCATCTCAGCCTCCATCTTGGCCTTCTCCTTGTCCCTCAGGTCCTTCTCACAATCCACAGCTGTCACCACGATGTAGCGCTCCTTCTTCTCCCCAATCTTCGTCTCCAGGTGGATGTTGGAGTACCTGGCAGAGAGCAACACTAGTCACTGGCTAGGTGATGTACATACATACATTTAACACAGGAGGTGTATAGTATTTTATGCACAGTCAACAGTATTACACCTATACCAAATGAGACAGTAAGCAAATGAGTAAGACAAACATGGGGTTAATATCATGAGCAACAATCCATGCCACTTGTGTATAATAAATGCATGAGGAAGAACTATTCTAACACTGTACACTGAGGATGGTGTTCACACATTGTATCATACCATCAAATCAAGGCTACCAGTGTGGACAAGCCAACACTGTCATCACCACAGTCCCCATGTCATATGAAACACATCATCAGCCACGTCACAGAGCCAAGACATTTCATCCACATTTTATTTGGCCGTCACACATACCAACAAGAATCCCTACAGTGTTATGTTACAACTTATCCAATTTTACAGGTGCCTGTATCTGTCAAACATCTCCAAATGACAGGATTGAGCTTTACTCCAACAACATACATCTGACAATCAGTACTTTGGCGGTTGACTCACTTGAGTCTGGCTGTCTGGTAGATAAGTTTCCTCTGGAATGCCGAACACTGGGGCAATTGTAAGGGCTCCTTGGTTGCCTGGGCGATGTAGTCCTTGATTTGTTCACTGTAAATACACAACAATTAGTTCCTGTACAAGGGACAAAATCTACTGGGCAATTTGAATATGTTTGTTGCGGATTCTTTCGGGGACAAAACAAATGTTTGTGACAAAACAATTTGAACCCACTCGTCTGAAGTGCGATCATTTTCTAGTAGATTTTTAAGTTAATAGTTGTATATTACAAATCAAGCTTAGATGACACAAGAAACTAGATGACAACTGCAAGATTGGTGGCTTAAGTATCAAACTGGAAGACTAATCAGTATTTAATAAAAAATCCAAACACACTCACTGATCATCATGTTTTCTACAGGTATGAAATCTGTTTCACCAATACAAAACATACATCTGTCAGACTTGCCAGCTTACCAGATATTGTCAATGAAGTCCTTCTGATCATCTGGGACCTCTACTGGCCCCTTGTTGGGACCAGCACTTGCCCCATGGGGACTGGTGAAGGCCGGAGATGACAGCTGAGCGTGTTCAGCATTCCTCTTCTTGATTGACTCCTTCAGGTGTTCTTCTTGTGGTGGGGTCAAGTAGGATATACCTGGACAGTTTCAACACGTCACATAGCAAGATAGATATTGGCACACCAACATCTAAATGACTGCTCTTACTTACAAAACGTCAGTTGAAGACATCACACATGTAGACACTTCCTTAATGTAACCAGTTGGTTACCTATTTCCAGAATACCATGCTTGTGGGGTGACTTTCAACATGTATTGTCTAACATGTCAATGCCTATCATGTCTATGTCTATCATGTCATGTCTATCATGTCAATGTCTATCATGTCTATGTCTATCATGTCAATGTCTATCATGTCTATGTCTATCATGTCTATGTCTATCATGTCAATGTCTATCAAGTCAGTGTCTAACATGTCAATGTCTATCATGTCTATGTCTATCATGTCTATGTCTATCATGTCAATGTCTATCATGTCAATGTCTATCATGTCAATGTCTATCATGTCTATGTCTATCATGTCAGTGTCTATCATGTCAGTGTCTATCATGTAAGTGTCTATCATGTCTATGTCTATCATGTCTATGTCTATCATGTCAGTGTCTATCATGTCTATGTCTATCATGTAAGTGTCTATCATGTCCATGTCTATCATGTCTATGTCTAACATGTCAATGTCTATCATGTCAATGTCTATCATGTCAATGTCTATCATGTCTATGTCTATCATGTCAGTGTCTATCATGTCTGTCTATCATGTCTATGTCTATCATGTCTATGTTTATCATGTCTATGTCTATCATGTCAAGTGTCTATCATGTAAGTGTCTATCATGTCTATGTCTATCAAGTCAGTGTCTATCATGTCAGTGTCTATCATGTCAGTGTCTATCATGTCAGTGTCTATCATGTCAATGTCTATCATGTCAATGTCTATCATGTCAATGTCTATCATGTCTATGTCTATCATGTCAGTGTCTATCATGTCATGTCTATCATGTCAGTGTCTATCAAGTCTATCATGTCTATGTCTCATGTCTATGTCTATCATGTCCATGTCTATGTCTATCATGTCAGTGCCTTTCATGTCTATGTCTATCATGTCAGTGTCTATCATGTCAGGGTCTATCATGTCTATGTCTATCATGTCAATGTCTATCATGTCAATGTCTATCATGTCTATGTCTATCATGTCAGTGTCTATCATGTCAGTGCCTATCATGTGTCTATCATGTCTATGTCTATCATGTCTATGTCTATCATGTCTATGTCTATCATGTCAGTGTCTATCATGTCAGTGCCTATCATGTCTGTGTCTATCATGTCTATGTCTATCAAGTCAGTGTCTATCATGTCAGTGTCTATCATGTCAGTGTCTATCAAGTCAGTGTCTATCATGTCAATGTCTATCATGTGTCTATCATGTCTGTCCATCAGTGTCTATCATGTCTATGTCTATCATGTCAGTGTCTATCAAGTCAGTGTCTATCATGTCAGGGTCTATCATGTCTGTCCATCAGTGTCTATCATGTCAGTGTCTATCATGTCAGTGCCTATCATGTAAGTGTCTATCATGTCTATGTCTATCAAGTCCATGTCTATCATGTCTATGTCTATCATGTCCATGTCTATGTCTATCATGTCAGTGCCTTTCATCTCTATGTCTATCATGTCAGTGTCTATCATGTCAGGGTCTATCATGTCAGTGTCTCTCATGTCAGTGTCTATCAAGAGAGTGTCTATCATGTCTATGTCTATCAAGTCAGTGTCTATCATGTCAGGGTCTATCAAGTCAGTGTCTATCATGTCAGTGTCTATCATGTCAGTGTCTATCATGTCAGTGTCTATCATGTCAGTATCTATCAAGACAGTGTCTATCATGTCTATGTCTATCAAGTCAATGTCTATCATGTCAGGGTCTATCATGTCTGTGTCTATCAAGTCAGTGTCTATCATGTCAGGAGTCTATCATGTCATTAAGTCAGTCATCATGTCTGTGTCTATCATGTCAGTGCCTATCGCATGTCTATGTCTATCATGTCAGTGTCTATCATGTCAGTGTCTATCAAGTCAGTGTCTATCATGTCTATGTCTATCAAGTCAGTGTCTATCATGTCAGGGTCTATCATGTCAGTGTCTATCATGCCAGTCTATCATGTCTATGTCTATCATGTCAGTGTCTATCATGTCAGGGTCTATCATGTCAGGGTCTATCATGCCCATGTCTATCATGTCAATGTGTCTATCATGTCATGTCTATCAAGTCAGTGTCTATCATGTCAGTCATGTCAGTCTATCATGTCTGTGTCTATCATGTCTATGTCTATCAAGTCAGTGTCTATCATGTCTATCTATCATCCAGTGTCTATCATGTCAGTGCCTATCATGTAAGTGTCTATCATGTCTATGTCTATCAAGTCAGTGTCTATCATGTCAGTGTCTATCATGTCAGTGTCTATCAAGTCAGTGTCTATCATGTCAATGTCTATCATGTCTGTCCATCAGTGTCTATCATGTCTATGTCTATCATGTCAGTGTCTATCAAGTCAGTGTCTATCATGTCAGGGTCTATCATGTCTGTCCATCAGTGTCTATCATGTCAGTGTCTATCATGTCAGTGCCTATCATGTCAGTGTCTATCATGTCTATGTCTATCAAGTCCATGTCTATCATGTCTATGTCTATCATGTCAATGTCTATCATGTCTATGTCTATCATGTCTGTGTCTATCATGTCTATGTCTTTCATGTCTATGTCTATCATGTCAGTGTCTATCATGTCAGTGTCTATCATGTCAGTGTCTCATCATGTCAGTGTCTATCAAGAGAGTGTCTATCATGTCTATGTCTATCAAGTCAGTGTCTATCATGTCAGGGTCTATCAAGTCAGTGTCTATCATGTCAGTGTCTATCATGTCAGTGTCTATCATGTCAGTATCTATCAAGACAGTGTCTATCATGTCTATGTCTATCAAGTCAATGTCTATCATGTCAGGGTCTATCATGTCTGTCTATCAAGTCAGTGTCTATCATGTCAGTGACTATTAAGTCAGTGTCTATCATGTCTGTGTCTATCAAGTCAGTGCCTTTCATGTCTATGTCTATCATGTCTATGTCTATCATGTCAGTGTCTATCATGTCAGTGCCTATCAAGTCAGTGTCTATCATGTCTATGTCTATCAAGTCAGTGTCTATCATGTCAGGGTCTATCATGTCAGTGACTATCATGCCAGTCTATCATGTCTATGTCTATCAAGTCAGTGTCTATCATGTCAGGGTCTATCATGTCAGGGTCTATCATGCCAGTCTATCATGTCTATGTCTATCATGTCAGTGTCTATCAAGACAGTGTCTATCATGTCAATGTCTATCATGTCTATGTCTATCATGTCAGTGTCTATCATGTCAGTGTCTATCAAGACAGTGTCTATCAAGTCAGGGTCTATCATGTCAATGTCTATGTCTATCAAGTCAGGGTCTATCATGGCAGTGTCTATCAAGGCAGTGTCTTTCATGTCAGTGTCTGTCATGTCTATGTCTATCAAGTCAATGTCTATCATGTCAGTGTATTTCATGTCTATGTCTATCAAGACAGTGTCTATCATGTCTATGTCTATTATGTCAGTGTCTATCATGTCTATGTCTATCATGTCAATGTCTATCAAGTCAATGTCTATCATGTCAGTGTCTATCATATCAGTGTCTATCATGTCTATGTCTATCATGTCAGTGTCTATCAAGACAGTGTCTATCAAGACAGTATCTATCATGTCAGTGTCTGTCATGTCTATGTCTATCAGTGTCTGTCAGTGTCTATCAAGTCAGTGTCTAAAAGTATTGGCTACTGACCACCTGATCTAACTCTCACAAGCAGTAGATTGTTGGGAACCTGATCTAACCCCAGTCTTATGGGAGCAGGCAGAAAATACATGATATATATGTGATACTGTCTGAAACAGCCATAAGCCTCATTCATCCAATCACTTACCTTCTCTAAACAACTTGTTGAAATCAAAATTCTGAGACACAAGGAAGTCAATACTTGAAGCCTGCAACAGTCAGGATGTGAAGGTGAGGTGTTAATAAATACATATAACCAAAATATTTTAGCTACACAAATGATTAATATCGAAAATGATTGTTCCCCAGAGAGGTATAAACATGGCAACCAAAAATATTCACACAAGACAGACAAAGGTACAACCTCGTTACTTAATTCAATACCTATCTCAATCCAGATCTGACTAGCCCTCTATATCAGATCACAACAGGTTAACTTTCTAACCAGCCAAATAATAATGGAAACTTCTTGTCTATTAAAGTGAGCAAAGCTTTCAGAGTTACATACAAAATTACTTAACATTGTGAAAATGATTATAAATGGACAGTTGCTAAAGGTGAATAATATACCTGTGCTGTGTAGAAGATAATCATGATGTGTCAGTGGTGTCAGGAACTTGTCACCATTTCATTTCTACTACACAAAACACTACTGCCTATGAAGTGCTGCTCAAGGCTGCCAGCTGAATTGTTTATCTTAAAAGCCTTGCCTTCAGCTGTACAGCCTGATGGAGGGAGGGGACAGATCTGTACAAGATCTGAACATAATCAGATTGGAGTAATATAGGTTATACAAATCCATAAGATATTTGTCAAGATTATTTCAGAAGGAAACCATTCACCACTCGAACTGTCTATACCAGTTCACGATCACTGATGATAATCTTAGCATAACTAGGCCTGTATTTAAGAGGTTTGCATTTCAATAATATTTACACGGTCATTTAGTGAGTGACACCTGAAATGGGCTTCACACCATGGTCATTGGAATGAAACATTTGAAACGCTTTTACAGTTATTTAATTAATGATGTCAAGGCCTAAGTTGTAGTAGTAGTCTGAAAACAGTGGGAGTAAGAAACTCATGGGCCTACACTGAAGAATCACTGTTAAGCTGCAGTGATGACAGCAGGTGTCCAACTGGTAATGTCAGTCTTCAGTGAAGGTCAAGATCATCGTCCTATTGACCAACAGAAAATTCTAGGACTTGTTGAATCCATGCGAACAGAACTCTCTTAAACTATTTGTGGAGGACATTTCCACTGAGATGAAAATCCAAATATTGGTGCTGGGTACTGACCTGACAGAGAAATCGTCGATCTGGAGCCTGGCGGCTGAACGGACGTGGGAATACATACATGTTGAACGGTCGGGCTGTGTAACTGAAACAATACGCTGGGACGTGACTGTCACTGCATATTGGAGATGCTTTAGAGGTCAGGAATAAGTTGATACTTAAATATACTACATTTTAAATGAAGAGCTAAATCATGTAAATTTGAATTTACATGAATGGGGACAATAAGTGGTGGCAAATCACAAGAAGATTAAAAAACCCAACCTTCAAAATATCTGACATGATGACATAAGACAAAATATCTAGTAACACTGGATTGAATTCTTCCTGTGAGCCATGGGAGTCATAAATCACTGTAGTAGAGTTATGATGCACCATAACTACTACTTGTGCCACTTTCATGGAGAAACCTCTGGTCATTAACACCCTTTGTAGATGATCCACATGGGCAGAGCCTCTGGTTCCAATGGTGGATGTGCCTTTCAGTACTTTGTGTGTGTGAAGTCATCAACTCCAGGAACCATGGGAAACTAAGCCACTAACACAATGGGTTATCTGCATCTCCCTACATTTGTGTACAACTCTAGGTAACTGTGCTGGAGGCAGGAATGTGTATCTTGACCCCAAGCTGGTGGATTTGAACTGGTGACATGAATACTGGAAGTGGTTATTGGCTAAGAGATCGGTGTTAGGCACATCCATCTCGGCATATCTGCTGTAATAGATCCAGATGCAGCTTCCACACTTTGGGAGGGGTGACAATGTTTTGTCTGGCAGCTATCAGTCACAAATATTAAGTCCAAAACAAGCATTTATCCAAAAGTAATAAATTAAATCAAATTCTGTGTTCAATACAAAAGGATAAGAAAATCTGCTTTGTAGCCACATTGAAGTTCAATGTAAAGAAAAGTGAGTCTCCAACAAGAATCACACTGATCAGTGATCTGGTTGAGAGTGCTCCTTGTGGAGTGGCATGTTTTGGTTGTGGGATCGAAGGGACTGGGAATTAGCACAAAGTGGATCACGATAGGAAATAATTTATTTTATACAAACATGTCTGACTGACTGACTGATTTTGGTTTTACGCCGCTTTTAGCAATATTCCAGCAATATCACGTCGGGGGACACCAGAAATGGGCTTCACACATTGTACCCATGTGGGGATTCGAACCCGGGTCTTCAGCGTGACGAGTCAACGCTTTAACCATTAGGCTACCCCACCGCCCCTACAAACATGTAGCATGAGTTATCACATTTTATATATACACTACACATCTACATCATTGTGAGTTTAGTTTTCCAACGCTTTTCGCAAAATTCCAGCAAAATCATGACGGGTGACACCAGAAATGGGCTTCACACATTGTACCCATGTCTTCGAACCCGGGTCTTCAGCAGGGCGAGCAAATACTTTAACCACTAGGCTACCCCACCACCCCGTACATCATTGTACATCTTATGTAGTAAGATCATTTTAAGATAGAAGGGCTATATCAAGGATGTTATGTTCTGATGCAGTACAATGTACATGCATATACCATGCACCTATACCTTTTTGTCTCTGGATCATATTTAAAAGCTGCTAGGCCAAACTGTACAAGTAAAAACTGTGCTGCACCCTGAAATAAAAGTATGGATTATAGGCACACTGAAAATAAAACGTAAACACTGAAAATAAAGTTGCCACACTAATACTGAGTATTCAAGTTTAGAAAAAGTTATAGTTCACACACTGAAAGTGCAGCAATGCTGCCATCATAAAATGTACAACTCTACAAACAGTATAATTAAACTATTCACTTCAAACTTTAGGATGTTAATTTCAGACTAAAATATGTTCACCGAACAATGGAGACAGACACAAGAAAAAATCCTGGCTGACAAGGTGCAATTCAGGCAGACACTGTTCACTTGCCTTCCTCAGCTTGTGGTATCTCTCTTCAGGAGTATCAAATGATCCAATTGACTCAGCATCCTTGGCATGAAGTCCTGACAATCAATATGTACATACTGAATAATATACCTACAACACAAGTGATCTTGGCTGTTTATATTAATCGCTGAATTTGTCTTTTCCACACCAACAGATGTTGAACATGATAAAATTCTGTTGTACTAACATTTTAATGACGTTGTGTTGTCATTAGCACGTCATTAACTTAATGAAGGTTTTGGGGTATCATAAGGGCATCATTAAACTTCCTGGAAAAGTGAACATTACGCCAGAATTTTGTTTGCGCAGCACTGGATCTACCTACAGCTATAAAATTACATAGAAATGTAGAGTATTAAATGTCCTATCTCATGGTATAAACTCAGTTTGAAAAGTAGACACTGCTAAATGTTACCCCTAATTTTGGTATGTGTTAAAACAGTAAATTTCTCTGCTTTTTATCGTGTACTGATAAAAGTACTGTGCTACTATATTTTCAAATTTGGCATCTTTACGGAAAGTGTGAGCGAACAAAAGTCTGCCTGATACCTGAACGACATAAGTATGTATTAAATTAGTTTGTGTGCTTATGTATAACGTTATACAGTCAGTCTTAAAAATGACTCGCAATATGTGTTGAAAATGGATTTCCCCCTATGACGTCAAATGGCTACAAAAAGGTCATACGCTTAAGATAAGGGGGCATCACTCCGCTATGCTTAATACTAAGTCATTGTAACTCAGATCACTTCGAGAGCATTGCTGTGAATAAGGACACTATATTTTCGTGATGTTTTGTTCACGGAATTATCGAAAACAATGACACTCAAAACATTTGTGACAAACGCACACCTGGCAAATGATTATACACCATTGTTTTCGTCTATTACACAACATAAACAAATTCAATAAACAAGATATATATCCTTTAATAACGTGTGCATATATATACATTTCATTATACGCAAAGTATACATTAATACTAAAAGTGTACTCCATAGGGCAGTGTGATTGTGTTTAATCTTATTCAACCGACCTTCACCTCAAAGAAATTGCCAAATATGTCCAACAATGTTGACGTATGACATCACTACCGATGACCGATTTCTCATAAAATGACGGCTTTGTGGATATGGATGCCCAAGATTTTGCAAGGGAACCTTTATCCATAAATGTATGATGTAAGTAGTCAGAAACATTCTGACTATCTGCCTGTGGTTATTTGTTTTTTTGTTTTCATTGAAAAAGTCAAAAATGCCGATAATTGCCTGTCGTTCGCCATGATTTTGCGTCTGGCATGGTGTCACGCTGCACAGAACTTTCGAATGAATATATAAAATTTCTGTATTGTATCTGTTTTTAATTTTCTAGTTCTTGCTACGATACTCTTTCCGGGAATATTCTAAAAGTATTGAGCTCATGCATGCTATGAATAGACAATCTGATGTAAAAAACTTGAGAAAATACTGCCCAGTATAAAATCTGATTTCCGCTTTGTTTCCTTTTCTAGCAAGCGCTGTGCTATGAGCACAACTCTCCGTTTTCACACCCAACATGTTTCGTTTTTTTCTAGATACTCGGTTTTAGTGACAAAGACCATTTGTAAGTTGATTCTAAAATGTATGAGGAATTCAGCGATGCATTTGTCACAACTGAATATGAAATATACGTGATGTAATAGGCGTCATATGACCAGCCTTAGCGAAACTTGATTTTGTAAACACTATCCAATATGGTGGAAAGCTCACTTCGGAGTTCGTGTTCGTGAATTTTCCAAAACATCCCAACCAATTCTAGGTTTATCGGCGACGTTTCAGAATTATTTAGATGTGTTTCTTCACAGCAGTCAAAATGTTTGTTTTTGTTCCGAGGTTTAGCCGTAAAGATGCCATTTTGACGGATGACCGAGAGTAACGCTTACGTGTTTACGTCGCGGAATTGTGGGAAATATTTCGGGGAATCCCCGAATTTAATGAAAATATTTACATTAGGACATCATTAGATAATGATTCGCTAATAAGTGTTTGATACAACCGTGTTTAATGTTGTCATTAACTAATGATGCATTAAGGATTTAATGTATCATTAGGGTTTAATGTTGACATTAGTTAATGAAGCAATGATACAACCGGATCCTGGATTTAAATTACACCTACCGGTACTGCTTGTTGACATGAAAACTAAATTTTGGAAAAATATTTAATTTTTAAAGTAAAAATGATATTTTATACTTATCCTGACTCATGATCTTTTGCTTATTTCCTTCTTCTATGCCAATGTTAGTTGAACACTTGAATCCCTTGCAGTTCCCTAAAGCGGACATAAAAGTTCACTCACCCACGAGTTACCTCCCTTTTCCCACGCAAACAGTCATGTGACCATCCATACTTGCCACTCTCTCCTGAATTTAGCCCATGCACTTGGATCTACTGTGAAATCCGAAGTGTCTTCAGCAGGGAGGTTGGGAGGGCTTGACCTCATGAGTCAGGATAAGTATAAAATATCAATTTTACTTAAAAAATTACATATTTTTCCTTATCCTGACTCATGATCTTTTGCTTATAGCATCCGACAGATTGATGGTGGGTCAAGCCACTTCGCGAATTCATCAGCTGTCCTTAGATACGACCTGTATCTCTCTACAGGACATTTATGATAAGATCGTTATCATAAATGAGTTGCAACCCCTTCACGTACAGGTAAGTCTTAATCACTCATGCTAGTTTAGTCTAAACTGTGCATGGACTTTCAAACTAAAACTTTTCCTCAGTAAAAGTTATCAACAAGTCAACGTGATAAAGGGTGAGATTTCCAACTCAGCGCCTTTGTGGAAACCGTTAGTCGTTGTGCTACAACAAGAGGCCCAAAGTGGTGAATGCCTGAGACGTCTTCGACGGCTATGTCTCTGAGGTAGTGGTTGGCAAACACCGTATCCGACTTCCAAAAGCAGCCCTCCATAATTGATGATATTGAGCAATTTCCATGTAGAGCAAGTGTAGACGCCAGTGCTCTGACTTCATGTGGATTGGAGGCTCCTGGAGGTTCTAATCCTGCTGCTTTATAGGCTCTTAGTATAATGGCCCTCATCCAAAACAATATTGTCGTTCTTGAGACTTCCACCGATGTCTCCGTCAACAAGGGGATGAAAAGACGCTTGAATTTCCTTCTCCTTGTTTTAGTCTTTTGAAGATATATTTTCAGGGCTCTGACCGGACACAAGGATAGGTCCTGGGTGTCCTCTGGACCGAGGATTGTAGATAGCGCTGGAACATGGAATTGTCCATCTGGTTGACCAGGTAGTTGATTCTTTGCAATAAAATCCCATCTAAGTCCTAGACGTACTGCAGCACGGTGCCCCGTGTCGAATCTAGTTCGTCCAAAATCCAGCGCATGTATCTCTGACATTCGAGCTGCCGTAGCTAGGGCAAGCAGGAACAGAGTTTTCTGTGTAAGTAGCTCAAAGGTAGTCTGCACTAAAGGTTCGTAGGCATCACTCATGAGATGACGTAGAATTACATTCAGATCCCATGCTGGTGCTCTGAATTTCTTTAGCTGGTCCTCCAGTTTAAAAGAGCATAACAGTGCAAGTAATTCAGGTACTTTCATCAATTTGATGCCTGTCTTCATAGTGACGACTGTACTAATCGCTGCCAGATATGTGGATAATGTCGAACCTTTCAAATGCCTTGTATATCTACTGACTGACTGAGTTTAGTTTTACGCCGCTTTTAGCAATATTCCAGCAATATCACGGCGGGGGACACCAGAAATGGGCTTAACACATTGTGCCCATGTGGGGAATCGAACCCGGGTCTTCGGCGTGACGAGCCAACGCTTTAACCACTAGGCTACCCCACAGCCCCCCTTGTATATCTAAGGTGACATAGATATTCTGCCATCTGAGGATGAGATGCTTTCATAGCTGTGAAGCCTTTCCGCCTTGCATATTGTTCAAATTTCTGCCATTTGTCATCGTACAAATTGCGAGTTGATCTGCATAACGCTAAGGGTACTGCTTTCGCTGCTCTGGCGGAGTATCCTCTTTTCTTTAGACAAATTTTGATATGGTCCACACGTGTAACTGGAACATTAGTGGGTTCCCGTGGACTTGCTTGGTGTGCAGATGAATGAGTAGGTTCGGCCATTCTGCTAGTTTGAGGGTTGGACTTCCTAGTTCTTGTACTAGATCTAGGAACCAGACTCTCACTGGCCAATAGGGAGCGACCAAAGTCAGATGTAGCGCTTGGGTCTGTTTGATCTTCAATAGTACTTTCAGTAGTAAGATCGGAGGCGGAAACGCGTATGCGTTTAGTCCTTCCCAGGATATGCTCAGTGCATCTGTTGCCCAGGCCTGAGGATCTGGAACCGGTGAGACGAACGTCTGAAGTTGTTTGTTGAACCTTGTGGTGAACAGGTCTACGCAGGGAGATCCTATTTCCCTTATGATGAGCCAAAATGCCTCTGGGTGAAGCATCCATTCATGGGTGACGGAAGAAGTGGACGAGATAGAGCGTCTGCTAGTACGTTCTTGGCTCCTGGTATGTGACACGCCTTTAGCCAGATGTTTGCTTCCCCCGTGATGTTGAACAACTGGAATGTGAGCTGAAGTAGGCTCGGTGATCTCGTTGATCCCTGCCGATTTATGGAGAATGCCACTGTTAAGTTGTCCGTGTGGACCATCAGCATTCTGTTGGTCAGTGAGCTCGACCAATGTTCTAAGTCGTTGATCACAGCTTTCATTTCCAGCAGATTGATGTGAAGATGCTGTTCTAGTTTCGACCACTTTCCTGATGCTACTTGGTTGTTGAGATGCGCACCCCATCCTTGTAGTGATGCATCTACGTAAAGGTGTGTGTTGAAGGCCGGCTCTTGTAAATAGGTCCCCCCGCATAAATTCGATCTGTGAGTCCACCATAGCATGTATATCTTGAGATTGTCTGGTAGCGTGATCAGATCGACGCTGTCCAGATGTTTTGCCAGGAAACGCTGCAACGGACGTAGTTGTAGTCTTCCTGTGCGAGTCAAGTCCCGCGCTGAGGTTAGTAGACCGAGTAGACATTGCCATGTTCGTAGTTATAACGGAGAGATGACTGCTTCTGGAATCATGGCTTGTATCTTGACCCAACGATCTACTGGAACCACAATTCGAGTCTGTCTTGTGATAAACCTTATTCCCAGAAATTGAAGATCTTGTTTTGGTTCCAACTCTGCCTTCATCAGGTTCACTAGCCATCCCAGTTGTGTGAGCAATTTGATTGTGAAGTTTAACTGCTGTCTGAGTTGATTGGCATCTTGATGAACCTGTATCCCGTCATCCAGATAAAAGGCACTGCGTAGACCTCGAAGATATAGATAAGTGATGATAGGCTTGGTTACTCGTGTGAATAACCACGGAGCCGACATTATTCCAAATGGTAGGACGTTCCATTGGAAGTGCTGACCTCTGAATAGGAATCTTAGATATTTTCTTGATTCTTGATGTATTTGGGATATGTAGATATGCATCTTGAAGGTCTATGCTGGCCATGTAATCAGCTGGACGGACAAGTTGTCTGAGTTGAGGTAGGTGGATCATTCTGAACCTGTCTGGTTTGAGTAGATAGTCTTGGTTCAATTTCTTCATGTTGTAAATCAACCTGAATTTCTCTTTGGAATTCTTCTTGGGTACTAGGAAAATTGGGGACTAAAAGCCTGGTGTGAGGTGATGTTGATCTATTATCTCTACCGCATCCTTCATAAGTAGTCAGTTGATGGCTTCTTGTAACTTGTCTGCCTGCTCCTCTGCATAATCGAAGACCATCGGGTTGCACTCTGTATCCTTCTCGCAGTACTTGGGAGACGTAGTCGTCCTCTAGTATTCCCCAATTTTCCAGTACCTTTGTAGACGTCCACCCACTGTCGATGGTTGTACAGGAACGGCTGGGGGTTTAAAAGTCCAGTCGTTCCGAACCCCAATTTCAATGTCTAGTTCCTCTAGCACCTCTGGGATTACGTCCTCTCCCAGGGTTGCCTCTGTAGTTTCCGGATGGGCGATGAAAAGTGCTCTTCCCGCCTCTGAAGCTGGTGTATTTTTTCTCCTTAGCCTTCTGAATACCGGACAATTTAGACTTGCTGCTGTACTTCTGTGAAGTATGGCGAATGAAGTTGGCTAAAGTGTTCATAGACTTGATCATCTTTTAAGTTGTGAGTAGCTTCCCCAGCTGCTTCATCAATCTCCACCGCCCAAGGAGCTCTAAGTAGCGGTTGGGTAAATCTGTCACTCCAGGAACAAGATGCCAGTAGACCCTGTCTCCGTAATAATGAGACCCTCCGACGTTTAGGCCAAATGGTCCGATATGAAATATTGGTCCTTTTTCTTAGCAGAGCTGATAGTATCATCCTATACTCTTCCGACCTTGGGTTCTGGAATTTCATAATCAATGCCTCATTGATTGCTCTAGACCTTGCTAATCCGAAGAAAGATCTCCTCATCGTGGTATCCAGTTGAGCCAACTTTTTATCCTCCACCTTATAAGTCTTGTTCTGTGAGTCGTTCAACAATTTCATATTGTCGTCTAAGTCTGGCGCTCTTATGAAGGGGTCCATGTGATGCAGAGGAAATTTCCTCGCGTTGAATGATGGTAGATGTTGGTTCTGATAACGTGTTGCTTTCTCAAAAGCTGTACATAGGTTTGTAGCCACCTTGGATATCGGCTCAATTGGTGGAATCGTCAGAGAGTCGAAGTCGTCCTTCCACATCTTATATGTGTATGCTTCATCCAATTCCTTGGAGGGGACTCTAAGTCCAATCCATTAGCTATCCAAGATGTGACCTCCGCTTCTGAGAAGATGTAGTCACCCTGTTCATCAGATAGTTCCTGGTCAGTTGAACTATGCCTTCGCGAACCCTCCTTCCGCACACCTTCCTTTCACGAACCTTCATCTCATGATCCATCCCTTCGCAAACTTTTCTCTCGTGAACCTTGCCTTCCCGAACCTTCTCTTTTGCGAACGTTCCTCCAAACGTCTGTGGGATCTAGATCTGGAACGACTGGATCTCGGACAGGGCTTCCAAGACGTTCTTGAACGTTAAGGATTGGCAGTCGTAGCTCTCGTAGTCTCAGGGACCTTTGCGAACCTTCCATCTTCGTCCATGATGCCTGAGTCGTCCGAGTGTGAAGATCTTCGAGAACGTGAACGTTCGCGAACGTTATCTTCAGTTGTAGATCTGTGAGGCGTAGATGTAAGTCTATCAGGTTCGCGCAGGTCCGAGGGTTTGGGAACGTTGCTTGCCATCGTAAGGTTCTGCCGAGCCTTAGATCGTGTGTTGTCTGGAATTGATGCGGTGTAGACGAAGTGTTCGCGAACGCTGAGGTGTTGTGTGCTTTTACTTCAATGATGTTGTCTCTGATGACTGACGTCTGTGAAGTTGATGGTTGGTCATCAAACAGCTGGACAGCTGTCGTAGTTGCAGGAGATGATCGTGTAGTCATGGAGGTCAACTGCGTCGCCGTTCTAGCAGGTCTAATAGGTACTTCAGGCAGAAGTATCGGAGGATCAGCAAACACGTCTGCTTCATCGGGCGGGACAATCTCTTCACTAAACGACCTCTGATGTGTTGACTTACTAGGACGCATTGATTTCGATGCTGATCTAGTTACAGATGACCTCTTCTGCGTTGCAGATGATGGAGTCGTTTTCTTCTTATTCTGTGAAGCCGTCAACTCAGTCAAAGCAGACCTCTTCTTAGACCCAGTAACAGACGACTGCCCCTGCAACGTACTCGGCAAAGCACTTGAATTATGTATTTCTGCAGTAGCAAACAACATACAGTTGATCTCCGGATTTATCAACAGTGACTTGTGATGACTTCCTCACCCGATCCATTGCACATCTATAGATGTAAGACAAATATTAAGTTAAATTGCAAATTTGATAAACCAATGCAATATCTACAACGCAAGGTGGAATAACATGGATTAATGCATGATGGGCATTGGGGGTAAGGGTCAGCCACTGATAGCCGGAACCTGCAAACACTGCAAGATTTCATTAAATGTAAACAACTACATAACGATGAAATAAGTCACAAAATACAAATAATTTCTTCAATTTTTTTACATATAATGCAAGCTAGTTATAGCCGAAAACCATACACCGCACATGTTTGATAAAAGGATCTAAATAAAAAGGATATAATGCCGTATACGTGACTCCAGTGCTCGCCCAACCATCCGCTTGGGCGATGAAGGAGAGAGTGGCAAGTATGGCTGGTCACATGACTGTTTGCGCAGGAAAAGGGAGGTAACTCGTGGGTGAGTGAAGTTTTACATCCGCTTTAGGAAACTACAAGGGATTCAAGTGTTCCACTAACATTCGCATAGAAGGAGATAAGCAAAAGATCATGAGTCAGGATAAGGAAAAATGTAACCAGTTTGCACCCTGGTCGCATGAAATGTTCAAAGTTGAAACATTGGCCAGTTTCACGATGTCATGTCTAAAAACTATGACAAATTAAAACATAAGACAGGGATTAGAGATGAAGTATGGTAAATAATTCTTACAGGTTCTGAGTGTGTTCAAAGACAAAAACGATTGATCAAACCAAATTTGAAAATGAATGACATGCTTGCGTACATAAATATCAAGTTGCATTTTTTTATTAAACATTATACTGGTGCATGTTTTATTTTGCTAAATCAAGCATTGTATCAAGATGTCACTATATCCTATCTGTACTCTAGAAATATTCTAATGTCACTCATTTCCGAGTAACTGCGCTCTGTTCTGGTGTCCCTGTATTCTGATGGCACTATAATGTGTAGACTCTACAATGTAGAACAATACTTAGAGTACACTGACAATGAATGAAAAATACTGAAGGCAGAACAAATGCTGAGAGAATGTAGAGTTTTGCAGTTTGTGTTAAATATCTGTGGATATTTGGGCTTGAACGATTCAGTTTGATTCATCGAAAATCAAATCTGACACTTTAGTTTCGATTTTCAATGAACATTATCACTATTTCGATTCTATATTTGAATAACTATTTTAATTATTTCCACACAGCCAGAATGTAATGTTGACTCCAACTTTAGCAGTTTCGAGCGCTGAAATAAGGTGAAATATGATTGGTTGACGCCTAATTATCCATTGAGCATTGTTGCTAGTAGACATCGCCGAGTTGACAATGGATTTCACGCTAAAAAAGCTGACTCTGAGAGTTAAATGAAATCTGATGTTTTTACTTGTATGACGAATCGAATCGAAAATGATCAAATCGAGGGTCCAATATCGAAAATCAAATCGAAACGAGGTCTGGGTGAATCGTTGCAGCCCTAGTGGATATTACATAAGACATTTCCTACCTGTAAATTCTCCATCGATAGCGAGGAAATCTGCTTCGTTGATAGCTTCTTCTATTTGACTTAAGCACTCCTTAAAGTCTGGAATTTGCCAAATTAGAATAAAATAACATTAAACATACATGTAATATTACTAATAAATAACAACAATCACCATGATTAATGTTTCCCCTGAGCATTTTTAGCAGGGTGCAGAGCTCTGCCCTTCTATTTTGCACCCTGCCCTTCTGACAAAGTTGTTGCAAAATTCCTTATTCAGAAAGAAAAGAAGAATATGAGATGGAGCTCTTTCGGTGTGTTCTTCAAAACATTTCTGTACAAAGAACACAACAATTGATATCAACACTTGGTTGTTTTTTAAATTTTATTTTATGTTGAAGTAAGTGAAATAATGTTCACATTTGGAAAAGTTTTGCTTCTTAATACTTCACTGATGAGTGGACTAGTAAATTTAAAATGTCTTTATTGCATCTGAAGCAGTGTGAGCATGACTGAAATATTACTGTATGAAACAAAAAGCAACTATTAGCCTTCCAGACACCTGTAATTATAGAGGGAAAGTGTTTCTTCCACAATTGTTGGCCACAGGCAGAAGAGCTCTGTTTGAAATCCTTGACGAAAATAAACTGTTGATGTAACCAAGAAGCTGTATCTTTAGTGTTTCCCCAAGGATCCAAAAAGGGCAGGGCGACCAAATTTTGAAAGGAGCATGCAATGACAGATTTCCAAGTGTCAAGTTATTAATGCATAGGGTTCTTAAAGGCTCAAAGAGCACAGATAATTTCAAAAGTCAGATTTTTGCCAATATTCACTTCAGACCTGAGGCTGACTAACAGTCTGTGAAATTGCCTGGACATATCTCTTTTTCTTTTAGCATTCAATTCCTTAATGGCATCAAAGAACAGTGTCACTTTTGTTTACAGTTATATTACACATGTTTACACTAGGACTGACTTTCAATATAGGAAAAAAAGGTTCATAATTATTAACAAACTGTTAATAGATTATCGATAAATATCAAAAGACACTATAAGTAAACCTACAAAAACCAAATTAGACACAAAGCATTGGTTGCTTAGGACTAATTATAACCCATATCTTTGTGTGTATTTTAGAAACAGATGCAGCTGGAGCCTATTATTGCCATAAGCTGCACCCTGTAAACTGCAATGTTGGAAAGAATACTCAAAGGATGTATTTTTAAAATGACAGTTTCCATAATAGTGGTCTGTGGCTGACATGTGTAGCAAGTGACTATTTCCGGAGTTCAGTGGTACAGAGGTGAAAAAATAAGAGATAGAAAACAGGGACCATATGCCCATACATAATATGGTCTCAGTACGCTCCTGCGGAAAGTGTTACTGCACGTTCAACTATTATGTATTCCTGTCGCGGTGGTGATTAATTTTGTAATGGATCATTACAATGTAACGTATCGAATTGATGGCTAAAGTATATCTGTGTAATACGAGGATGATAACATGATGTGCCAAAGTGTACAATTGTATTCAAAATATGATGCCGCGAAATTTGATTTCTCTTCTGAAATTTAGGAAGTTTTACAGATGTCAGAGGCTGTCACCAAATGAATCATGAACAAAACTACAAAAAAGTTGAAAATGACATTAGCGACCAAATGACGATGAACCCAATGTATTTTTCAGATAAGTTTATTAAAAGCGAAAGTAACACGAGAGATCTTACTCGCTTTAGTGACCTCCATCTTGTTTTGGTTTAGACACTTGCAGCAAGCACAAATATTAAAATCGTAATCATTGTTATTTTTCAGACATCATGTGGTATTACAATATATCCGAGAAATAAAAGATATATTTGAAGCAAGTTAGATGTTGTACTGTCTTGTGGTTTTAATGTTCTTTTTGTTGCAAGGGGTAACTAAATGATACTACTCCATAACAACACATCTCAATGAACGTAAGTCTTCATACGATTGTCTACTTGAATAGATATAGATGTTTTTTAGGTCAAACATACTTTATACACACGTAAATGTTTCCATAGATTTTACTCTCTGCTTATGTACAAGTAATATATTAAGCCATAGTGATAAATGTCCATGGTACCGGGGAAAAGTGCACAACGGAAAACAACAACCAAAAAAAACCCCACAAAAACAGAAATTACAAACAAACAAACAAACAAAGAAAAACAACAACAACCCGAAAACACACCCAAATACTTACAACCAGGACTCTTACAGTACCGCTCGAATATGATCGGACGTAAAATACAATATTTATGTTGTTACATACTGAGCTGTGAAAAATACGACACTGCTGTCCTGGATAACGTTGAATTTTGTGATTTGAACTACTACCCAGTATTACAACCAGACGCCATGTGAACACATGCTTGAACGGTCACCAAGGAGGAAGTACAACCAGACGCCATGTGAGCATATGCTTGAACGGTCACCAAGGAGGAAGTACAACCAGACGCCATGTGAGCATATGCTTGAACAGTCACCAAGGAGGAAGTACAACCAGACGCCATGTGAACATATGCTTGAACGGTCACCAAGGAGGAAGTACAACCAGACGCCATGTGAGCATATGCTTGAACAGTCACCAAGGAGGAAGTACAACCAGACGCCATGTGAGCATATGCTTGAACGGTCACCAAGGAGGAAGTACAACCAGACGCCATGTGAGCATATGTTTAAACTGTCAACCAGCAGTACAACCAGACGCCATGTGAGCATATGCTTGAACGGTCACCAAGGAGGAAGTACAACCAGACGCCATGTGAACACATGCTTGAACGGTCACCAAGGAGGAAGTACAACCAGACGCCGTGTGAGCATATGCTTGAACTGTCACACAGCAGAAAGTACAACAAGATACCATGTGAGCATATGTTTAAACTGTCAACCAGCAGTACAACTAGACGCCATGTGAGCATATGCTTGAACGGTCACCAAGGAGGAAGTACAACCAGACGCCATGTGAACATATGCTTGAACGGTCACCAAGGAGGAAGTACAACCAGACGCCATGTGAGCATATGCTTGAACGGTCACCAAGGAGGAAGTACAACCAGACGCCATGTGGAAGTACAACCAGACGCCATGTGAACATATGCTTGAACGGTCACCAAGGAGGAAGTACAACCAGACGCCATGTGAGCATATGCTTGAACGGTCACCAAGGAGGAAGTACAACCAGACGCCATGTGAGCATATGTTTAAACTGTCAACCAGCAGTACAACCAGACGCCATGTGAGCATATGCTTGAACGGTCACCAAGGAGGAAGTACAACCAGACGCCATGTGAGCATATGCTTGAACGGTCACCAAGGAGGAAGTACAACCAGACGCCGTGTGAGCATATGCTTGAACTGTCACCCAGCAGAAAGTACAACAAGATACCATGTGAGCATATGTTTAAACTGTCAACCAGCAGTACAACTAGACGCCATGTGAGCATATGCTTGAACGGTCACCAAGGAGGAAGTACAACCAGACGCCATGTGAACATATGCTTGAACGGTCACCAAGGAGGAAGTACAACCAGACGCCATGTGAGCATATGCTTGAACGGTCACCAAGGAGGAAGTACAACCAGACGCCATGTGAGCATATGCTTGAACGGTCACCAAGGAAGTACAACCAGACGCCATGAGCATATGTTTAAACTGTCAACCAGCTGTACAACCAGACGCCATGTGAGCATATGCTTGAACGGTCACCAAGGAGGAAGTACAACCAGACGCCATGTGAGCATATGCTTGAACGGTCACCAAGGAGGAAGTACAACCAGACGCCGTGTGAGCATATGCTTGAACTGTCACCCAGCAGAAAGTACAACAAGATACCATGTGAGCATTTGTTTAAACTGTCAACCAGCAGTACAACTAGACGCCATGTGAGCATATGCTTGAACGGTCACCAAGCAGGAAGTACAACCAGACGCCATGTGAACATATGCTTGAACGGTCACCAAGGAGGAAGTACAACCAGACGCCATGTGAGCATATGCTTGAACGGTCACCAAGGAGGAAGTACAACCAGACGCCATGTGAGCATATGCTTGAACGGTCACCAAGGAGGAAGTACAACCAGACGCCATGTGAACATATGCTTGAACGGTCACCAAGGAGGAAGTACAACCAGACGCCATGTGAGCATATGCTTGAACGGTCACCAAGGAGGAAGTACAACCAGACGCCATGTGAGCATATGGCTTGAACGGTCACCAAGGAGGAAGTACAACCAGACGCCATGTGAACATATGCTTAAACGGTCACCAAGGAGGAAGTACAACCAGACGCCATGTGAGCATATGCTTGAACTGTCACACAGCAGAAAGTACAACAAGATACCATGTGAGCATATGTTTAAACTGTCAACCAGCAGTACAACTAGACGCCATGTGAGCATATGCTTGAACGGTCACCAAGGAGGAAGTACAACCAGACGCCATGTGAACATATGCTTGAACGGTCACCAAGGAGGAAGTACAACCAGACGCCATTGAACGGTCACCACCAAGGAGGAAGTACAACCAGACGCCATGTGAGCATATGCTTGAACGGTCACCAAGGAGGAAGTACAACCAGACGCCATGTGAACATATGCTTGAACGGTCACCAAGGAGGAAGTACAACCAGACGCCATGTGAGCATATGCTTGAACGGTCACCAAGGAGGAAGTACAACCAGACGCCATGTGAGCATATGTTTAAACTGTCAACCAGCTGTACAACCAGACGCCATGTGAGCATATGCTTTAACGGTCACCAAGGAGGAAGTACAACCAGACGCCATGTGAGCATATGCTTGAACGGTCACCAAGGAGGAAGTACAACCAGACGCCGTGTGAGCATATGCTTGAACTGTCACACAGCAGAAAGTACAACAAGATACCATGTGAGCATTTGTTTAAACTGTCAACCAGCAGTACAACTAGACGCCATGTGAGCATATGCTTGAACGGTCACCAAGGAGGAAGTACAACCAGACGCCATGTGAACATATGCTTGAACGGTCACCAAGGAGGAAGTACAACCAGACGCCATGTGAGCATATGCTTGAACGGTCACCAAGGAGGAAGTACAACCAGACGCCATGTGAACATATGCTTGAACGGTCACCAAGGAGGAAGTACAACCAGACGCCATGTGAGCATATGCTTGAACGGTCACCAAGGAGGAAGTACAACCAGACGCCATGTGAGCATATGTTTAAACTGTCAACCAGCTGTACAACCAGACGCCATGTGAGCATATGCTTGAACGGTCACCAAGGAGGAAGTACAACCAGACGCCATGTGAGCATATGCTTGAACGGTCACCAAGGAGGAAGTACAACCAGACGCCGTGTGAGCATATGCTTGAACTGTCACACAGCAGAAAGTACAACAAGATACCATGTGAGCATTTGTTTAAACTGTCAACCAGCAGTACAACTAGACGCCATGTGAGCATATGCTTGAACGGTCACCAAGCAGGAAGTACAACCAGACGCCATGTGAACATATGCTTGAACGGTCACCAAGGAGGAAGTACAACCAGACGCCATGTGAGCATATGCTTGAACGGTCACCAAGGAGGAAGTACAACCAGACGCCATGTGAGCATATGCTTGAACGGTCACCAAGGAGGAAGTACAACCAGACGCCATGTGAGCATATGCTTGAACGGTCACCAAGGAGGAAGAACAACCAGACGCCATGTGAGCATATGCTTGAACGGTCACCAAGGAGGAAGTACAACCAGATACCATGTGAGCATATGTTTAAACTGTCAACCAGCAGTACAACTAGACGCCATGTGAGCATATGTTTGAACGGTCACCAAGGAGGAAGTACAACCAGACGCCATGTAAGCATATGCTTGAACGGTCACCAAGGAAGAAGTACAACCAGACGCCATGTGAGCATATGCTTGAACAGTCACCAAGGAGGAAGTACAACCAGACGCCATGTGAGCATATGCTTGAACGGTCACCAAGGAGGAAGTACAACCAGACGCCATGTGAGCATATGCTTGAACGGTCACCAAGGAGGAAGAACAACCAGAAGCCATGTGAGCATATGCTTGAACGGTCACCAAGGAGGAAGTACAACCAGATACCATGTGAGCATATGTTTAAACTGTCAACCAGCAGTACAACTAGACGCCATGTGAGCATATGCTTGAACGGTCACCAAGGAGGAAGTACAACCAGACGCCATGTGAGCATATGCTTGAACGGTCACCAAGGAGGAAGTACAACCAGATACCATGTGAGCATATGCTTTAACGGTCACCAAGGAGGAAGTACAACCAGACGCCATGTAAGCATATGCTTGAACGGTCACCAAGGAGGAAGTACAACCAGACGCCATGTGAGCATATGCTTGAACGGTCACCAAGGAGGAAGAACAACCAGACGCCATGTGAGCATATGCTTGAACGGTCACCAAGGAGGAAGTACAACCAGTTACCATGTGAGCATATGTTTAAACTGTCAACCAGCAGTACAACCAGACGCCATGTGAGCATATGCTTGAACGGTGACCAAGCAGGAAGTACAACCAGACCCCATGCGGCCATATGCTTGAACGGTCACCAAGCAGGAAGTACAACCAGACCCCATGCGGGCATATGCTTTAACGGTGACCAAGCAGGAAGTACAACCAGACCCCATGCGGGCATATGCTAGAACGGATGCGCAACATATAGTCTCTGGTATATTTCAAATTCAAATTCTTTGTTCGCAGAGTGTATGTAGGCCATCGGCCCATAATACAAATATTAAATGTTTGCAGCCATATATGATTGGCGGTGCTTTACAGCATAATAAATAAACATTGCTACATTTCTGATGACAAAAGGTAATGTAATGTTTGAGGTCATTGTTGAATTTCCTAAAGTGATTGATGAGTGAATGGGTGTTAATTACAATATGCTGTTAGTTCTTTTGTTTGATGAAATGATGAAAGACCACTTTTGCTGTACACCCCAAAAACACACACACAACACACACACACACACACACACACACACATCACGGTCTATATAGTATCTTATAGTCACACGTGCTCATCCACTCATCCACGGTCTATATAGTATCTTATAGTCAGACCCATACGCACAAGTTAGCTTTGAGCTCATGTTCTCAATCACACTCATAATTGAGAAAACAAAAGCAAACATACATTGAGAATGTACGGAAGCGCACAAGTGAAGGCACAAGACCTGATGAAATAATAATTTATCTTGAGCGCACAAGTTAGTATATATCTTAATATATTAAGCGCTCAACTTAGTATATTGAGATACACTGCTCCATAAGCAGTTCATGTGGAAGCAAGGAGGAGTGGAAACGCGAGCTGATTCATGCTAATTTCAGTCTTGGGTTCCAATACAAACACATAACACATCTTCTTGTAAAAAATCATGGTATAGTATAGTAAGCCACTTGAAGCGTATTCTGAGGTGTATGTCCCTCTTTCGCACCAGACACCAGATTTGCTGATGTTACAGTGAGTGAGGGAGTACGGTTTACACCGCTTTTAGCAATATTCCAGCAATATCATAGCGGGGGACACCAGAAATGGGCTTCACACATTGTACCCATTTTGGGAATCGAATCCAGGTCTTCCACTCGTGACGAGCGGACGCTTTAACCACGAGGCTACCCCACCGCCCCGCTGATGTTACAGACTTTATTGCGGACAACTTCGACGATCTGGACAAAGACATGGTTATCGTTGGCAGCATAAAAAATGTATCCAATGCGGTTTAATCTTGAAACAGGATACTGTACGGTCGTTGTTGGACCCGGATGGTGCTGAATTTAGCTCAGGACACTGTCTTCATCGACGTGTTTATTCTTCAACTTCCTGTGTTGTTAAAACATGTTAAATAAACTACAACACACATACGGATCTCATGCTATATGTACATAATAAAGCCGTAGCGCCAAACAATTTATCCAAGCTATACGCCAGTGTTCATAATAGTATGTACCAATATAAGAAGTAAGTAAAACCACTATTCATCCCTGCAATAAACTCATACTCATGTTTATGTTTTAACTCTTATTATGACATTACACATACCTGGGCCTGCTTTATGTAATAAAGCAAAAAGTGGTAAAATCAGTTACAAAGAATAGTACTGACAAGCGTTCATGGTGTTCATCAATGTTCATGATAAATTTGCATACTTTTACATAGTCTCATCATAAGCACCTAGTTAACTCCGACTTTGCATCGTTTGATATCTTCCAAAAAGGATATAACTTTGTACATTTTAGCCAGCAGTACAGTTTAGCCAGCAGTCAAGCAGATGTGCGTTCCATTAATGCCATTAGTTGAGCGCTCAATATATCAACTTGTGCGCACAAGATACTTACTCGTGCGTTCAAGATACTAACTTGAGCGCTCAATATATTAAATTGTGCCGTAAGAATGATAGAAAAAAAAAATGTTGTTTGTGCGGACATGTAAGACCGAGGAACATATACCGAAAGAAAATATGTGAATAGCGGAGGTCGTACGAAGTGTGTTTCCCTCGTCACATATATTGATTGTCGTCGGTACGTATTATTATCAGGGATGGCCTGTTCGATTGGATCAACGGAGGGAACGGTTAACTATTAACTGTGTGTCACTTACGGCTAATACAAATGTCAGTCACGAGGATTTACGGTATTTTGTGGCAAAAATACAACGTCATAATTGATAACGATAACCACAACTTAGTTTGGTTGAAAAAAGTTCAAAAAAAAAAAACCCTTCATTTTTGGTCATTGTAGCATGCGACCAATCATGGGAAAGAAAACAACTGATGTTCACGTCACAGGTTATATTGAGATCATCTTTCAGGGGCTTGACAGGACGGTGAAACAAGGTACATAGTCTTCATAGTTTAAAGATAACGAAGTGTGGGTGTCAAATCTACTAGTCAGACATATTGTCATTGAAAATTTATAATCTGCTACTTCGGAATTCAAACAAGGACATGGTTTTAAGGTGGAATTATTCCAGTACCAAAACCTAAGTTAGTTACGGTCACGTTCTATATCTCGTACCGGTTATGATATTGTTTTTATGATGATCGGTCGGCTAACTGTCCACAGGTTATTATGATGCAATGGCGCATATATACATGTACTATGATGTCAATGCCTGGAACCCGAGTAACAACTTATAATAATGCTCAAGGCTGTAAAGAATAATAATAATATACCGTCTAATTGTCACAGTAATTTCCTTTACCATGTATGTATATGCTATATGATTTTAGTACACATTTTTTGGTGATGGCTTTGGAGGTAATTGCATACTGGTCATGAAGCCTATTTCCTGTATGTATGATTGTGCCAGCAAACTGAAAGTAGGGTTTCTACGCAGCTGCCTTCCTCAAACAGTGTTTTGACCATGTTTATTGCAGTTAAATGCAATAACTGACATGTTTAGCTCAAAGGTTGCAGTAAGTTGTCAAAGGAAGGGTTCTATTCAACTGTGTCGGTTATGAAGTCTTGCAGACATGCATGGTTACAGTATATGTATATTATACAAGAAAGGAATTCTCAACATCTTATCTTTATAATGACAAAAGAGACTTGTAATTATATTTTCAAGATACTGTGACCGTTCTATGAACAGGGTGCTCAGTATGTCAAATGCTGTATATGTAGCATGAGTTCCAAGTGTTACCATGGTTACTGAAACATAAAGGTGACTACTGTAACAATCAACATGTTACTCAAGAACTAGTACATCTAATTATTAAAAAAGTTATTCCTTTACTACAGTTTGAAATAGGTGGTTAACACAGTACCAATATGTTGGCTTTGAAAGGCCTTATTTTTTGGTCAGCTCAGACTGTATGTTTTGCCTTATTTTGGTGATCGATAAACATCTTTATGTAGTGGCTGTGAATGGATGGAACTGCACGTCTGAAGTCGATGTCAGCTGCTAGAAGCTACGACCACCACAGACCGACACTCATCAGTGTTAGACCCACAAGTCAAGTTTCCTCTTATTCTTGAGCCTTCAAACAATGGATACACTAAACCGGTCTGACTCGGACAGTGACTTCATGTGTAGTTGCTGTTATGAGCTGATGGTTGATCCTACCACACTTGTGTGTGGACACAACCTATGCCGTGTGTGCCTGGCCCGCTGGTTCCTCACCTCTAACAAGAAAGAGTGCCCAACATGTCGCCAGGAGTGGCAGGGACACCCCAAGATCAACACAGCACTCAGGTATGTAAAAGGACATGGTCCCCTGTATATCATGTTTGTTGGCAATGATGTTTGCTCATGCTTTCAGTCAGTGGTTTGCCTGGGCCAGATCGACTTATGTACAACATATGTTATGTTTGGGATAATACTTTCTCATTTATTATTTACAGCCTGCCATTATGTCTCAATATGTGAGTGGAATATTGTTGACTGTGGCATGAAACCAACATCACTCACTCATTCAGTGGGTATGAGTCATCAGAGATGATGTGTGTCTTACCCAGGATAGTCTTGCACAGATCTGAATATTGCTAACTAAAGTGTAACATCATTCACAAACATACTCATGAACAACCATTGACTGATGACGGTTTGTCTGTTTATGATGGATCATATAATTTATGACAATCATCTGGATGTTTTCAGAAACATGATGAAGAAGATATATGAAGAGAAAATGCTGGAGCGAGAAGCGGAAGTTATGAATATAGAGAATATAGGCAAGGTTCAGGAATTTGACCGTCGTCTGTCCGGGACAGGGAGCCAGCTACAGAGAGTAAACCCAGGGGAGTTCTGTAAGGGGATCGTCATAACCCTGGGGGTCATCCTGGTGAGGGCTATTCTTAGTACAAAAGTGCTTCGTCTTGGGTGACATAGCTTCTAGAACTTTTTTAAGTAAGTTATATCCAGAATAATTGTTGTAGAGATAAAAAAACATGAGTTTTAATTCTAAACAACAATTTACCACTAGGAGACACAAGAAAGAAATCTACAGTGATCAGTTTAGGTTCATTAGATTATCCTGATTTGCTTTCCTGTTTGGCTACGATGATTTTTCGTATCTTTCTGTATAAATGAAATGCTGAGCAATTGTCAAATAGTGACAGAAGACACTTATTCTGTGTATCTATGCCCAGATAGCGTACTTGGTTTGGTTCTGGAGGCATTCTGATGACGACCTCCTCATCCACAAGCCCGTTGTGCGGTGGAAGCCAGATGATGTGGCAACATGGCTGACACACATGGGCTGGGCAGAAGGATATGCTGATGCGGTCCACCAGAAGGGCATCGGTAGGTTGGGGAGTCAACATCCACACAGTCTGTAGGTCTGTGTCTGTTACACTTAGCCATGCCTACACTTGCAGCCAGACTGACATCCTACCAAGTTCAAGTAAATGCCTTAAAATGACCATCAATACCAAACTGAATTTTTATAGTCTGGGAAGTGTTTTCACTGTCTTAAAAGCTGCAGTAGCTCTTATTCAACTAAGGAAACAGTGATTGTCAGTGACTGGTTAAGTGGGTCTGCATAAAGTGTATGTTTGTAACTGTTTTTCTTATCCATGATTTCAAGATGATTGGTTCAAAGATCTGGAATCATCAAAGCTCACACATTCAGTTTCTGCATTGTACAGTGGATATTTGTATGATGCTGATTTGGTTGATCAGCAATAAATGATGAAGGGACAGAACAAGTTATATGTTTGTTAGCTTCACAATGATGGTGAGAAAGATTTGATGTCATGTATTGAAGTATTAGAAAGGTATAGAGTTCAAGAATCACCCTGATTAGAGAATCATAACTTTTTGAAATAATAAGCTTACTTTTGTTTCACTGGCATTTTCAAAGTTGATGAGTAACAGAAATGTAAGATGTTTTATAGGATAACATTATGTTATGATGCGACATTTCAAGTTTATTTTTGTCTGATGATTTTGTATGTTAATTACTCCAAACTAATTGCTGCAATGATTTTGTAAATATTTTGTAAATCTTCTCTCCTCACAGATGGTGCAGTGCTCCTCTCCCTGGATGAGGAGAATATTGGTGAGGTGCTGAATGTGACGAATCCCCTCCATGAGAGGGCTCTGGTCATTGCTATAGAGGATGTCCGGCTGAAGGGGGTCAAGATGCCATCTACTCTGTGGGAGTATAAGGTATGGAGGAGAGACTACATATGAGGACATTTGGCTGAGTACACAGCTGCTTGCCACATAATGGAGGTTGCTAGCAACTGCTGATGTTTTGCGTGATCTGGTTTAGGGTAGCTTCCCAACAGTCATGCTTGTTGTGGGAGATGAGTAAAATGGTTAGCTGTTAGTCAGACTAGTCCTTGTAGCCCGATAGTATGGGTCGCTGTTTCTACTCTCATTCACCAATATCTGGAACAGAAAAAAATATTTCCAGGCCGCTGTGTCTAGACCAATGTTGATTGTTGGGTACACTAAATACACTCTCTAAGTAACCTTCTCACATGTAACATGCTGCATACATGCACAATGAAGAGAATGTAGCATATGCCATGTTACTATGAGAAGTCCTGTTTCCATGGTGACTGTTGACAGGCGCTGTACCCTGGTCGCTGTTTGTTCCTGTTGTATGGCATGAAAGACTTCCCTCGGACAACACTGCTGTATCTATTCCTGTTCTACCATGAGGAAATCTTCCTGCCCTTCCTCCATCTCACTACCCCAGCACAGGATGAGGACATGCCCTTCAGGTGGTCTCAGGTATGTCTTGCTGCCCTTCCTCCATCTCACTACCCCAGCACAGGATCGAGGACATGCCCTTCAGGTGGTCTCAGGTACGTCTTCCTGCCCTTCCTCCATCCAGGATGAGGACATGCCCTTCAGGTGGTCTCAGGTACGTCTTCCTGCCCTTCCTCCATCTCACTACCCCAGCACAGGATGAGGACATGCCCTTCAGGTGGTCTCAGGTACGTCTTCCTGCCCTTCCTCCATCTCACTACCCCAGCACAGGACGAGGACATGCCCTTCAGGTGGTATCAGGTACGTCTTCCTGCCCTTCCTCCATCTCACTACCCCAGCACAGGATGATGACATGCCCTTCAGGTGGTCTCAGGTATGTCTTGCTGCCCTTCCTCCATCTCACTACCCCAGCACAGGATGAGAACATGCCCTTCAGGTGGTCTCAGGTGCGTCTTCCTGCCCTTCCTCCATCTCACTACCCCAGCACAGGATGAGGACATGCCCTTCAGGTGGTCTCAGGTATGTCTTCCCTGCCCTTCCTCCATCTCACTACCCCAGCACAGGATGAGGACATGCCCTTCAGGGTGGTCTCAGGTGCACGCCTTTCCTGCCCTTCCTCCATCTCTCTACCACAGCACAG
Source organism: Haliotis rubra (assembly GCF_003918875.1). Taxonomy (NCBI): domain Eukaryota; kingdom Metazoa; phylum Mollusca; class Gastropoda; order Lepetellida; family Haliotidae; genus Haliotis; species Haliotis rubra. Next base: position 424,250 of record NW_025767111.1, on the reverse strand, counting down.
GATGAGGACATGCCCTTCTAGGTGGTCTCAGTTCACGTCTTCCTGCCCTTCCTCCATCTCACTACCCCAGCACAGGATGAGGACATGCCCTTCAGGTGGTCTCAGGTACGTCTTCCTGCCCTTCCTCCATCTCACTACCCCAGCACAGGATGAGGACATGCCCTTCAGGTGGTCTCAGGTGCGTCTTCCTGCCCTTCCTCCCATCTCACTACCCCAGCACAGGACGAGGACATGCCCTTCAGGTGGTCTCAGGTACATCTTCCTGCCCTTCCTCCATCTCACTACCCCAGCACAGGGCCGAGGACATGCCCTTCAGGTGGTCTCAGGTGCGTCTTCCTGCCCTTCCTCCATCTCACTACCCCAGCACAGGATGAGGACATGCCCTTCAGGTGGTCTCAGGTACGTCTTGCTGCCCTTCCTCCATCTCACTACCCCAGCACAGGATGAGGACATGCCCTTCAGGTGGTCTCAGGTACGTCTTCCTGCCCTTCCTCCATCTCACTACCCCAGCACAGGATGAGGACATGCCCTTCAGGTGGTCTCAGGTATGTCTTCCTGCCCTTCCTCCATCTCACTACCCCAGCACAGGATGATGACATGCCCTTCAGGTGGTCTCAGGTACGTCTTCCTGCCCTTCCTCCATCTCACTACCCCAGCACAGGACGAGGACATGCCCTTCAGGTGGTCTCAGGTACGTCTTCCTGCCCTTCCTCCATCTCACTACCCCAGCACAGGATGAGGACATGCCCTTCAGGTGGTCTCGGCATGCGTCTTCCTGCCCTTCCTCCATCTCACTACCCCAGCACAGGGATGAGGACATGCCCTTCAGGTGGTCTCAGGTACGTCTTCCTGCCCTTCCTCCATCTCACTACCCCAGCACAGGATGAGGACATGCCCTTCAGGTGGTCTCAGGTACGTCTTCCTGCCCTTCCTCCATCTCACTACCCCAGCACAGGATGAGGACATGCCCTTCAGGTGGTCTCAGGTATGTCTTCCTGCCCTTCCTCCATCTCACTACCCCCAGCACAGGATGAGGACATGCCCTTCAGGTGGTCTCAGGTATGTCTTCCTGCCCTTCCTCCATCTCACTACCCCAGCACAGGATGATGACATGCCCTTCAGGTGGTCTCAGGCATGCCCCCACCTCCTCCATCCTCATCTACCCCAGCACAGGACGAGGACATGCCCTTCAGGTGGTCTCAGGTACGTCTTCCTGCCCTTCCTCCATCTCACTACCCCAGCACAGGATGAGGACATGCCCTTCAGGTGGTCTCAGGTACGTCTTCCTGCCCTTCCTCCATCTCACTACCCCAGCACAGGACGAGGACATGCCCTTCAGGTGGTCTCAGGTACGTCTTGCTGCCATAGCAGAGGATGAGTGCAGCCCTTTATGATATTTTTGTAGGTGCTGCTTTTTAGATGGCTGATGTGTTTGCTGGTGGGGTTTATACCTGGACTATCGACAACAACAAATAATCCGTCCAAACAACTTGTCGACAGTCCGGGGAAAAGGAGATGATGTTCTACATGAGTGACTTCACGCCCAGAGTTCTAGATATTAACAAACCAATTAAAACAGAGTGCGATATATATAGAAGACAATATATTTATTTAGTCAAAATGTGTGTATCATGTCACACAATATAACATATTTGTATATGTATTTTATAAATCTCACACAATGTGTGTGTGTGTGTGTGTGTGATTTCTGCTGGTGTATAAGCAATAAATATATAAAAGCTGAGTCAAGATATTTTTCTTGCCAAAACTCATTTATATCTGCACTAAAGTAATCTGTAATGTTCAGCTAAGATGAAGCAACTCTGACACATGGTCTGTGTAGTTCAAGTCAGTAAGTCTGTCGGCAAGAAGGTCTGCCTTCAAGGATCGAATCCTAGCGTTGGTAACGACGTCTACGGACGGGATCTCTCTGCTGTCCTTTGATCTGCTGAATTTTAACTTCAGTAGTTGACTGTTCTTTTTGCAGCATTCGCACAACCTCAAACACATTCGGATTTGTCTTTATGGCATACTTGTTGATTTTGTTGTGCCAACCTTCCAAATTATTGTTAGTTCTGTGTCCATCTTTTTCAAAATGATTCCAACTTGGCAGAGTCCATGGACCTTCTACCCGGATGGTAGTAACGTAATCCAAATGTATCCAAATAAATGTTTTCAACAGCATTTCAATAATCCTTCTACTCCCAATATCACAAAATAATTTGTAAGCACTCTGTTTCTTTCCGGTATCTTTTTTTGCATGTTAAAGTCCAAAATGGTAATACTTCCACTCGCATAATGTAAAATAATAGTCTGTTTGCAACCTTAGTTCTCTTACAAATTGTTAAAAAGACAAAACTTGCAAATCACAAAGCAAACACTCTCTTTAATTAATTAACACCGTCATGGTATGTTGACCACGCAATGTTGACACTCCGGGTTTTTTATTCTGTCGACGGTTAGCAACATCATATTTTTCATTTGTCGACAGATCGGGCTGACACCGCTGTTAGTAAAGAGCTGGTCGTTTGTTTTCAGATTCCTCCCCCAACTAAACAACAGTGGGTGGTATTTCTGAGTAATGCCGTCCTCCTCCCCTATTGGCTAATTGCCAAGCTGACATGGTCACTGTTTGGTGCGCAGTTCTGGACATCTTTCTTCATCCTCTTTAGCTGTGCCTTCCTCTCCATGCAAGAGGCTTCCTTACTTAAACAGTACATCCTGCTCCGACAGTTTGGGTGAGTTGCTGAATGGTAAAGGCTACATTACAAACTAATAAAACGGACACAAATACTGTTAATCCTTTCCTTTTCCATATTTTGGGTTCCAAAATACTTCGAGCATGGAGAGACATGGGGGTTAGTTGTTAGAAGCCAGATGTGTCTTGCTTGGAGAGATGAGTTGCTTGGAGAGACACATGTGTTGTTTATAGAGACATGTGTGTCACTTCCTTGGAGAGTCATGTTTGTGTCTTGCTTGAAGTGGAACATGGGTGTCTTGCATAAGGAGACATATGTGTCTTGCTAGGTGAGACATGTGGGTGTCTTGCTTGAAGTGGAACATGGGTGTCTTGCATAAGGAGACGTGTGTCTTGCTAGGAGAGAATTGTGGGTGTCTTGCTTGAAGTGGAACATGGGTGTCTTGCATAAGGAGACGTGTGTCTTGCTAGGAGAGACGTGTGGGTGTCTTGCTTGAAGTGGAACATGGGTGTCTTGCATAAGGAGACGTGTGTCTTGCTAGGTGAGACATGTGGGTGTCTTTTTTGAAGTGGAGCATGGGTGTCTTGCTAGGAGAGACATGTGGGTGTCTTGTGGGTGTCTTGCTTGAAGTGGAACATATGTGTCTTGCTTGGAGAGACATGTGGGTGTCTTTCTTGAAGTGGAACATGGGTGTCTTGCATAAGGAGATGTGTGTCTTGCTAGGTGAGACATGTGGGTGTCTTTTTTGAAGTGGAGCATGGGTGTCTTGCTAGGAGAGACATGTGGGTGTCTTTCTTGAAGTGGAACATGGGTGTCATGCTAGGAGAGACATGTGGGTGTCTTGTGGGTGTCTTGCTTGAAGTGGAACATATGTGTCTTGCTTGGAGAGACATGTGGGTGTCTTTCTTGAAGTGGAACATGGGTGTCTTGCTTGGGGAGACATGTGGGTGTCTTGCTTGAAGTGGAACATGAGTGTCATGCTTAAGGAGGCATGTGTGGGTGTCTTGCTTGAAGTGGAACATGGGTGTCTTGCTAGGAGAGACATAAGAAGAGACATGTGGGTGTCTTGCTTGAAGTGGAACATGGGTGTCTTGCATAAGGAGATGTGTGTCTTGCTAGGTGAGACATGTGGGTGACTTTTTTGAAGTGGAGCATGGGTGTCTTGCTAGGAGAGACATGTGGGTGTCTTGCTTGAAGTGGAACATGGGTGTCTTGCTAGGAGAGACAAGTGGGTGTCTTGCATTGAAGTGGAACATGGGTGTCTTCCTAGGAGACATGTGGGTGTCTTTTTTGAAGTGGAGCATGGGTGTCTTGCTTGGAGAGACATGTGGGTGTCTTTCTTGAAGTGGAACATGGGTGTCATGCTTGGAGAGGCATGTGGGTGTCTTGCTTGAAGTGGAACATGGGTGTCATGCTTAAGGAGGCATGTGTGGGTATCTTTCTTGAAGTGGAACATATGGGTGTCGTGCTTGAAGTGGAACATATGTGTCTTGCATAAGGAGATGTGTGTCTTGCTAGGAGAGACATGTGGGTGTCGTGCTTGAAGTGGAACATGGGTGTCTTGCTAGGAGAGACATGTGGGTGTCGTGCTTGAAGTGGAACATGGGTGTCTTGCTAGGTGAGACATGTAGGTGTCTTGCTTGAAGTGGAACATGGGTGTCTTGCTAGGAGACATGTGGGTGTCTTGCTTGAAGTGGAACATATGTGTCTTGCTAGGTGAGACATGTGGGTGTCTTTTTTGAAGTGGAACGTGGGTGTCTTGCTAGGAGAGACATGTGGGTGTCTTTCTTGAAGTGGAACATGGGTGTCTTGCTAGGAGAAACATGGTGTCTTGCTTGAAGTGGAACATGGGTGTCTTCCTAGGAGACATGTGGGTGTCTTTTTTGAAGTGGAGCATGGGTGTCTTGCTAGGAGAGACATGTGGGTGTCTTGCTTGAAGTTGAACATGGGTTTCTTGCTAGGAGAGACGTGGGTGTCGTGCTTGAAGTGGAACATGGGTGTCTTGCTAGGAGAGACATGTAGGTGTCTTGCTTGAAGTGGAACATGGGTGTCTTGCTAGGAGAAACATGTGGGTGTCTTGCTTGAAGTGGAACATGTGTATCTTGCTAGGAGAGACATGGGTGTCTTGCTTGAAGTGGAACATGGGTGTCTTGATTGAGGAGATACATGGGCATCCACTGAGGTCAATAAGTACCTATTTGACTATCGGAGATATTGCATTTTGTTTAACAACTTCCCCAGTAATCAGCATGCTTTGTTACGATGGTAACATTGTGACACTGGAGAGATGCACCCATACTGCAACAACATTCCAGTCTGTTATCTCAATGATAGTATCACTTAGTCTTCTTTCCTGCTCTCAGTCAATGAGCCTGCAGGCATCCATAGTATCTGTGATAACTTTGTCTACAACAACACTTATCAGTCACTTTCTACAGATAGGTATATTGTGGAATGCCCCTTTGTTTGAGAATTAGCTGTGGCATAAATAATCAATCATTTTATGTTGTTTCTTCCAGCTCAACATGGAAGAACTTAAAGGACTTTTGTAAGACATTATTGACTGTGTTTCTAACTTCCATTGCCTGGCCCATCATACCCAGAGTGGTGTGTGACTTCTTCTTCTACGCATCGCTGTACTTCACCCCATTACAACAAGCTAAACACTTCTACTTGTCCTGGAGGAACAACCAACGCTTGTGAGAACCAAGTCAGCACAAGCTTGGACAGAGATCTGAGGGAGTCCGCAGGAGCCAACAAAAGTTTTAAGTCATTTAGAGTGAATGGTTTTCTTGGCTCATATTTGACCTGATCGACAGCATTTATGACTGATCCAGAATAAAAACAACACAAACTAATCTTAACTATATGACCTTTTTTAATATGTGTTTTTCTCAGTATTTGGTGTTTTGGCCGGGCTAGGGTACAACCATGGTGGCTGGATCAACTGGGTTTGTCCTGGAAAAGCCCATCCAATAGTTAATGCTGTAACTACAGGTGTTGCTGTTAGTTACATCTGCACCATTAATGCCTGTCAATAAGTCATTTCCTTTGTCGTTGGCGCACCAGGGAGTGGTGGTTAATAGGGTTTAACTCCCGATCATTTATGTAAATATTGTCTGTAAAGTTTGTTAGTGTTGGTATGTAAGCACTATGGAGACAGCAGAGCAGCGTCATGCTAAATGATCAGTTACTGGTTAACAAAGGCTGGCATTCCATCACTGACAGCCGTGCTCCTGACACGTCGTGGCAGGGACAATGGCTTTCATACATATTTATTGCCCACAGGGTAGTAATTTTCCTGTAAATCCCTGGGGATGTTACACCTTTTTGGTGAACTTTGATTGGCTTAAGCCTAATAACACGCATAGGCATATGGGGACTCCCCACATCGCTGGTTTCCTTATAGAGAAACTATTTAGTGCTTTTTTAGATTGAAACCTTATATGGGTAATAAAAACAATGACCAACTTGTGATGTGGAATGACAGATTATCTTTCCCTTGTTATATTAATTATGTAATTCTCCTACCAAGGCTTTAGAATTGCGTAATAATAACTCGAAAAGATAATCTATCATTCTCCATCACTTGTTAGTTATTGTCCAAATCCCAACTGGGATTTTTTGATGTATACAGCCTTCTTTATGCCCACTAGGCTACCCGACCATTTGAGGTACCATGTATATAGTACAGCTTGTAACGACTTCCTACAAAGTGTGTTGTATATAAGTGTCGTGGTTGAAATGAAGATTTTATAGACCAGATTGTATGTCGTCTGTTTGTATGGTGTTGTCATCAAATATGCTGCTGACAGGCGTGTGATCAGGGTACCTACTCATTCACGTCATATACAGGAGAAACTCATGATTAGGAGGAAATGATCCCCTTGCTTTGTTTGACTTGTAACATGGGTGAGTTCTACTCATTATTCACTTGCTGATGCTGCCGGATGAGCCCAACTGAAGTGACAAAATAATAATAATCCATACAATTTGATTGAAAATGTTTCAGAGACCCCTTTTTGCTCATACTGTTATAAAGAGGAGAGATATTTAAGGACCCTAACCTAGAATCAACGTTATGAATATTACGTTATGTGTGGGTATACAGTGTCTAATGTTATGTATTTATCTGTAAAGAAGGTTAAATGGTAGATATGTGGGTCCACAGTGTCTGATGTTGAAATAAGGTGCCAATAAAACAGCACACTACCCTGATTGATATATCTAGTTAGGCCAGACCAATTTTTATTTTTATAGTATTAAAATGGACTCTGTGTGTGCGTGCGTCCATCCGTCCGTCCGTCCGTGCACATTTGTCTTTTCCGGAGCATAACTCTAAAACCGTTCACTATTTCTTTACCAAACTTGGCACATAGATAGATCTGGTGGTGTACTGGTGCCTTTTGGTAGTTTTGGAATTCTGAATAAAATATTTTTGGCGTTTCCATGGCAACAAGTTTGACTTAGCCTGAAATTGGTGGTAGTACACTTTTCCGGAGGAGAACTCTAAAACCGTTTACTATTTCTTTACCAAACTTTGCACATAGATTGGTCTGGTGGTGTACTGGTGCCTTTTGGTAGTTTTGGAATTCTGAATAAAATATTTTGGCATTTCCATGGCAACAAGTTTGACTTAGCCTGAAATTGGTGGTTGTGCTCTTTTCCGGAGCTGAACTCTAAAACCGTTCACTATTTCTTCGCCAAACTTGGCACATAGGTACATAAATCTGGTGGTGTACTGGTGCCTTTTGGTAGTTTTGGATTTCTGAATAAAATATTTTTGGCATTTCCATGGCAACAAGTTTGACATAGACTGAAATTGGTGATAGTGCTCCTTTCTGGAGCAGAACTTTAAACACCTTTCAATACTCTCCTTCCACTTTTCCATATACACACCTTAATATTTGACATAAACATAACTCGTAGAGATAATCATGAAGAGTATTTTGCCATTGCGGGGGATATTGATGACTTTGTCTTCTTGTATTTCTTGTTTTACAGATTTTTGTCCTCAGAAAACCTAAAGGCAGGACGAAAACAAATAAAAATAATAAAACAACCAGTCAAAGTAATATTCCTTCTAAATGCTCAAAGTATTTTACTTTTGGCAATTTATGAAGCGTATATGGGGCAAAAAACAATCTAAAAAAATGTTTCTTGTAAGTTTACATTTTTTCCAATAAAAGCATTCGGATTTTATTTTTTGAGCGGGGAAAATTAATTTTAATTTTTTTTCTTCTTCTTGAAAAAATACGACAGGCGGATCCGTAAAACAAGAAATAAAATTGGTGTGGCCTTATTTCCATTTATGCGGATGTTTAAAAGATATGTAATTGTAATGATGGACCCTTACAGGGCCCAGACACGTTAGGTGCCGTCGTTTAAACGTCGCGTGGACGTTGAGTACATACAGACCATTCACATGTTGTTGTTTACGTACAATCCTCTTTCATCATGTATTTCCTGATAGCTGAATATAAATCCACAGTAGCTATAGTTGGGCATCAATGCCTTTGGAGACCCTCTGTAGATTGTTTCTTCCCAATGTAGCTGGGCATCTGTGCCTGTGTATATGGACAGCCTCTGTAGAACCTTTTGTTTACTTTATTGCTGGTAGTTGAGTAGAAGTGGTGCTAAAAACATGGAAAAAATCCAAAATTGGTGCAATTGTAATATTCATCCAGTAAATTGAAATGACATTGAAATCAAAACTTCTGACACATCAAATATTTTCTATTTTTGTGTTTTCCACCAGAATTATATACACCATGATTTCAAGCAAAAGAATGATAAAATATTTCATGGCCATTACACATTACAATTATGTGTGTTGATGATTAAATTATCAGTTTCTTCCCCAAATGATTTCGATGTACTCACACTATAGAGATAAAGATTCAACTTAAAAACATCGTCTTTCAGAGTATGTGCATGGAAGACTATCATTATTGACCCTGTATTGCTGTAAATGATTCATTTTACCACGGTTTGTCCCAAGTCTGTCATAAAGGGGATTATCATGTAAACATTGTTGTACTGTTGCAGGTCTATTTTGTGACAGGTTTCTTATTACATGTATTAAAAGTTGCCAAAACTGCCATACAGATACTGCAGGGCACTCCCTACATAAGTATTCACTAAGAATAGATGCTTCAGAAGAAGGCATCTTGTCACTCAGTTACAGTTATGCTGCATCTCTAAGACAAAGCTCTGTTGTGTCCTTATATTACAGTAATGTCTTTCTCTAGTGCAATGGGATAATGTTTTCTTATCCTGACTCATGTTTATTTGCTTGTCTTCTTCTTCTGGCGAACCTAGTGGAACACTTGTATCTCCCAATTGAAGTTCCCTTCAATAAAAAATCACTCATTAGTACTGACCACGAGTTACCTCCCTTCCACAAGCTCGGGAACGAGGGCGCCACCTGAACCCATGTGCCTCACTCTCTCCTTCTTCGCCCAGTGAGCAAGACGTGAGAGCACCTGTGTCTCCCTGCACACTATATCCTTTATTTGTATTTAGTTTGTTACCTCTTATATTCATCTATAGAGGTGTATCTAGTATCATTATTCAACATGCATTGATAATTATTCGTGTTTCTGCTGCTTGATTCACGGTTCGCCGTGTTTGCTCAGCAGTTTGCGTTAATAAAAATCTGCACTGTTTGTAAATTACGTTACTCTGCTACCGATCCACATTTAAAATGCCCTAGTTGCATTACTCCATGTTCTATTGTTTCTCGTTGTAAATTATGTATTAATTTACCAATTTCTGCCTTTGATAAATATTTATGTTCCGTTTTGACACGGAAGGCAGATAAATCTCGGAAACAATCTTCAGTCATGGCTAATAGATCGGAGTCAGATATATCCTGAGTTACCTTCGGGGGATAAGCGTGGGACGCAGTCCGCTATATCTAGAAGCGACCTGCTTCCCAGGACGTTCCTTCATCACAGTCTAAAACTAGAAGAACTTCCACGTCGTCTCAATGTATGCTCCGAGCCCCCAGGTCTACAGACTCGTCAAAGGGAAATCCACGAAGCTACTAAAAAACTTTGCTTCTGATATTCAGAATTATGTTTATATGATGATGACATTTCGTTTATCATTCCAGATGTATGTCATAAGAAGTGACCAGTACGGCTACCGTCACTTCAACGCAGATCAACATGCAATCAGAGATGCCTACGCTGGCGCGGAGATTATAACTGAGGGTCCGTCACTATCACAGAGGACACCCTCAGCGCCAGCGCAGACCATCCCAGACGACCTGGTCAACCAAATCATGAGGCTGATGGAAGACCGTTACGGCTTACAGAGGCCTCAGAGCCACAGGCCCCAGAGCCCACCCCATACTAAGTCATACAGGGCCCCAGAGCCCGCCTTGACTTCAGCTGTAGAGCCCCTGAGCCCATAGACGCGCCCCCGCGAAGGGCAACCCTGCCCGGAGTGAGCTCTTTGCATAAGGTATCCCAGGCCGCCTCCGAGGAGGAGCTAGAGCCTGACCCTTTGCAAGAGGCTTCGCGGAGAAGGAGCGCTTCGCCTAGCACGCACCTTGTCATGTACGAAGGGCGTTCACAAAGCAAGCACTCATATGTCGGATCGGACACTGATTCCAGACATTCGCACAAGACGCAAAGGCTAAGTGGTTCTACAACGCCTAGGAGGCATTCGCGTAGCTAGCCTCGACGTTCGAGAAGTCCAGAGCGTCTGCGAAGCCATCACCGTTCTCGAAGCCAACAGTTTCCGCGAAGGATGTCTTCTTCAAGGTCTACATACACTAGCCAATCGTCAGTCCGTTCTCCTCAGTCCTCACATAGATCTTCTTACAGATCGAGGCTCCGACATACGACCACACGTCAGAGGAAGACGATGGTATCATTTAAGATCGAAGGAGCGCTTCGCCGAGCCCACACCCTGTAGAACACAGAGGTCGTTCGCGAAGCAAGCGCTCATATATTGATCGGACTCTGACTCGATACTTCGCGAAGGTCGCGAAGGCTAAGTGGCTCCAAGTCTACTTCACCCAGAAGATCTAGAAGCGTTACTTCGAGATCTTCGCGAAATCCCCGGCGTTCGCCGAGGAAGTCTCCTCCAAGGTCTCCATATACTAGCCACTCGTCATATATAGCCACTCGTCAGTCCGTTCAAGACATCACATGAGTGTAACTGTAAGCCATATGCCATCTACAAGCCTACGCGTAGACAATTGCACAGGCTATTTACAACACACAACGTCGCTGTATTAATTTATCAACGGATGAAGAGCCTAATTAGGGATCTTCAAGCCGACTACCTACTACGATACGATTATCTACATGCGTGACCATTACGCAGATCTGCAGACAATTCAAAACGAAATTGAACAGCAGTCTTGTTACAGCGAGTAAAACTCATAATCGTCAACGATTTCCTCAGAAGTAATATGTACAACAAGTTCAGCTTTAACAGTCTATAAGCTGACAATTTGCAAGGTTATTGAACCTTATATAAGGAAGTCGGAATTATCTTCAAGACTGAAGTTACTTTCACGACAGCCTGGAAAATAACTTACCCAGCATTAATATTACAGGCCCGAGGTATTTGGCGGAGGTTTCGCGTTTACCATCAACCCTCGAAACACGTGGTCACTTTCGGGTAACCGAGGAAGTTACGGTGAAGACCGGCGATTGTTCTAATATCAACGGCGGCACTATATTATACAAGGTTCCTTTCCTGATACACGGTGGCGTCACAGCGGGTACTCTACAGAATCAAAATGCCTTGTTCTGATTGGACCGAGATGGACAACGCCCTCACGCAGAGGTCGATCATAGTTCACAGTTCAACACTTAGGTTGCAAGTGACAACAATATATCAGTGAACGAGCAAGCCTCCTTACAGTCCAGCTAATCTAAACCTTCATGATTGGGCTGCCTTCTTGAGGTTAGAGACCTCCCCTGTCAAGTAAGGACGAGGACACGGCAGTCAGACGATTTTTACATAAAGTTTCAACGATGGCAGTCACCCCTGGTTATGCATCTACATCGTCAAACGCCGCGGCTTAATTTACCTCGACGACGGGATACAAATGGATCCAAATCCATAGCGTCTCAGACTACAGTTGAATTCATCATCAAGCTACTAACACAACTAGATGGTTAGTAAACCTACTTAAGTTGGACCTAGAACCTTCGCAAGATCTGCTATTTCTAGGTTTTGATTTGTAACGGCGAGAATCGTATAATTGTACGGAGGACCATGGATCAAGATCCAACAGTCATTTCCACAAGCCTTACTATCTCCGCTACCACTACGACAGTGACAGAGTCTGTTGGGGTTACGCACTTCAGCTCAGCTCAAGACATGACAGACAGAGGCAGACTACAATTACATCCGTTACAAGTCATCAGCAATTCGCATCTAGACGAATCTCTACCGTTCAATTCATCGGTTCAGGTCAAACCTCATCTACTATGATGCACCAAGAGATCGAATGTTTGAATAGGCGTCTCGTTAATAGAGCTGGAATCGATAACACTTCTCTACGTAGATGTGTCACTATAAGGTTGGGGAGCCCATCTTGCCAACAGGACGGCATCAGGGCTATGAGCAATCAAGAGAGCAATTACACATAAATCTGCTAGAGATGCAAGCAGTAATAAACGCCTTAATACACTGGAGCAACTTACTACAGTATACCCAGTGGATGATTCACACAGTCAATTCGACAGTGGCGTTTTATGTGAACAAACTAAGCTCAACCAGGTCCCCGTCGATTTAATCAACAATCTCAACATACATGTAAGAGCATATCACATTCCAGGAGCAAAGAATGTGATAGCAGACGCTCTCTCTCGGTCACACATACCATCGCCAACAGAATGAATGCTCCATACAGAGATATTCACTCAAATTATCAAGGAAATAGGAACTACACTAATAGACCTATTTACCATTCGATTCAACAAACAACTGACAACATTCGTATCGCCAGTTCCAGACCCACTAGCATTGGCAACAGACGCACTAAGCATATCGTGGGAAGGTCTCAATGCGTACACTTTTCCGCCACCAGCGTTAATCTCACAAGTTTACTCAAATCAGTCTAAAGCAGAGCCTCCATCTGATTTTGGTCACGGCCTACTGACCAGCGAGGAAGTGGTTTCCAACTCTTATTCAAGAAATCGGACAACCAATACTACATCTTACAGAGTGCTCGAATCTGTTAATACATCCGCACACCAAACAAGCGCACGGAAAGCCAGATATATTCCAACTTCACGTATGGATTGTATCAAGGCGTGTCTGAATAACAAGTTATTCAGCCAGAGCGGCAAAGCAGTCTAACTTGCCCTGCGTAACTCAACTGGCAACTTATACGATGACAAATGGCACAGTTTTGTCAATTATGCTGCAAAGGAAGGATTTACAGCTAGATATGCTACTCATCCTCAAGTGGCGGACTACTTATGTTATCTACGTCAGACTAAGATTTTATAAGGCTCAGCTTGTCCACCTATCTTGCAGCAATAGCTCTATCATAACTGAGAACGGGCGTCAAGTTAACCTAACCCAGTTACTCGCCTGCTACGAGCTTTCCGATTGGAGGATTAAAACGGAAGTTCACGCTCCAACTTGGGATCTGAATATAGTGCTCCAACACCTCACAAGTGAGGTTTATGAACACGCTTTGATGATATACTTGAACCCCATGATACGATGAATCTATCACGATGGCCAGTAACAGCACTGAAAATATATCTCCACCGAGCCAAACAGGAGGGAAAAATGCAAGAGATTTATTTCCTCTATCAAGCTACGCAGACGAAAGTCTCACGTACTACTATATCTCCTTTTGGATCAGAACTGTCATACTACGTGCCTACAAGACTGTAGGACTCTACCCTCCATGAGCTTCTAATCCTCATAATATTAGAGCGCTAACATCTACAATTGCTCTACACAAATGCTTTTGGAATAATGGAGGGTTATTTCTGGAGATCCGATATGGTGTTTGCCAACCACTATCTGAGAGATATCACCACCGAGGACATCTCAGGTATCCACCTATTCGGTCCCATGGTCCTCGCACAACAGTTGACAGTTCCTCGGAGAAGATAAGCCCATCTTACAGAATTTTACTTATCTTATAACAGTACTAAATAGCTACATGCTATATATATTTTGCTTAAGTTCAATTTATTATCTTAAGCTCAGTACTATGGTTATTATATCATACAATATGTAAGCTAACAACTCTAATGGAGTTTGTTATTATATATTTAGCTTAAGTTAATCATATCTTAAGCTCAGTACTATGGTTACATTATAAATATATTAGCTAACAAACTCTACGGAGTTTTTGCTATTATATATGTAGCTTAAGTTTATTCATATCTTAAGCTCATTACTATGTTTATATCATATAAGTATATTAGCTAACAAACTCTAAAGAGTTTTTGCTATCATATACTTAGCTTCAGTTTCATCATATCTTAAGCATTATGGTTACATTATAACATGTATTAGCTAACAAACTCTCTACGGAGTTTTGCTATTATATATGTAGCTTAAGTTTATTCATATCTTAAAGCTCAGTACTGTGTTTATATCATATAAGTATATTAGCTAACAAACTCTAAAGAGTTTTTACTATCATATACTTAGCTTAAGTTTCATCATATTTTAAGCATTATGGTTACATTATAAAATGTAATAGCTAACAAACTCTGACGGAGTTGTTTTGGCTATTTAGGTTGCTTAAGTTAATTATATCTTAAGCACAGTTCTATAATCATACTATATATATGCCTACAACTCTTAGGAGTTCTACTATTATATATATGTTCAGCTTAAGTTTCAATCCTTAAGCTCAGTCATATGTTCATTTCATAACATGTATTAGTTAACAAACTCTCAGTAGTTGGTTACTATTATACAGCTTAAAGTATCATTATACCTTAAGCACAATTCTGTTATAACTTACATATATGCATATTGTAAGCTTACTACTTTGGTTCTTATAAAAGTATTCATTATAAACTATCAACTGTTTATACTATCACATTAATAGCTTTAGCTTAATTAATGTTCTATATACTTTTATTATATTCAGTAAATTGTAATAACCCTTATATGGCAACTGATAAGTTAACAGCAGGAATTCAGTTCAGTGCCTTCATGAAGTTCCCTTAGGGTTATTACAATTATCTCAGTTCAAATCACTAATTAGTAAAATCCAAAGTATATATAATCCCACCTCCTATTCCGTAGGATTCTACAAGCAAATAAACATGAGTCAGGATAAGAAAAAATATGAAATTTTTTAAAGTAAAATTAATATTTTTATACTTATCCTGACTCATGAGGTAAGCCCTCCCGTCCTCCCCACTTAACACTTTGGATTTCCCTGGAAATTCAGGTGTTGGGCTCAGTATATGAGGAGAGAGTGAGGCACATGGGTTCAGGTGGCGCCCTCGTTCCCGCGCTTGTGGAAGGGAGGTAACTCGTGGTCAGTACTAATGAGTGATTTTTTATTGAAGGGAACTTCAATTGGGAGATACAAGTGTTCCACTAGGTTCGCCAGAAGAAGAAGACAAGCAAATAAACATGAGTCAGGATAAGTATAAAAATATTAATTTTACTTTAAAAATTTCATTTTTGTGCACAGAATTGTATGTGCAAACACAGGGAGAGAGGGAGGGAGTATGGTTTTACGCCGCTTTTAGCAATATTCCACCGATATCACGGCGGGGGACACCAGAAATGCGCTTCACGCATTGTACCCTAACATGGGTCTTCAGCGTGGCAAGCGAAGGCTTTAACCATTAAGCTACCCCACCGCTCTTGTGCAAACACAGATGTGAAATGAATCATATATAGGATACACAAGTGAAAATGGGTTCTTTTGGAATTTAAGAATTAGAATAAAATACCACTTTAAAATACACTTGTCCACCTTGCGCCTTGTCCATTATTATTTCCAGTTGCATAATCAACATTTAATAAGATGTTGATACCATGATGGAGAACTCCCTGTTGTGATTCCTGGTTGCACAGGGACATTTCAGATCTTCCATGTGATAAGCTTCACAGAGTGGAGAGGTGTACAGGTGAGCAGCTTCATGATGAAACCCGTGTCGACATTCAAATTTTGGACTAGTGAATTATGTTGTGGGCTAGTAACTTTCAGGCATAGCTAGCCCGACTGGTTAGCAAAATTTGGAAACTATTTTGCGCACTGGCCATCAGCCTTGCACCTTGTATCATATCTTCATCTGCCATCTTAAAAGATCAAGCACATGCAGATAAGCTTTGAATTCCATTACCTCCGAGTTGCGCCTTGTCCCTGTAGATAACACAAGGCAACACTTTCCTTGCTATTTATATATATGTTGTCTTTTATCTGAAAGGAATCATCACCAGTGTATATATGGAAACATGTTATCTGTGTAAGCGATAACATTTATACTTCTGGATTTAAGTTGATTTGATTGTATGCGTGCAGTGTTTCACCCATTTCTCCATGAAGACATTCCAGTGCTGTTGATGATGACATTGTCTTTTATGAGATTTGTTCATTTGTTATTAATGATTGAAATAAAGAAAAGAGATATGTATTTATCTTCTTGGCAGATCAGAGTCATTTATATGAGAATAAATGAATATTTGTTTCGAACTCTGAACAGGCAAACTGGAAATGAAACATATTTCTTTGTTTAAATGTTGATGTTTTGTTTACTAGTATTGTTGTCTGACTTTGTATTGTCCAATGTAAAACAATGTGAAACAATCTCACCTCTCTGTCAACACAGATTCAGAGGTGGTTCATGGGATTACAAATAAGTTCAGAGGAAGGTTTTACATGTGTCTTTCAAATGTTTCTTAAAGTGAATCATTTGATTTTAAATTTATATTGATATTGTTTAAAGAAAAGTGCACAAACTCCTTGACACGATCTGTTGATTTAACCATGTCTGGTCATGTCTATGTCCATGTTAAGAGAAGCTCCTCTGCTAGTTACACTATGGCTCAATAGCTGATGTAAGGGATGCAGGAAGTGAGTGTAAAGAAGAGAGCACCTGCTTGGAATGTGGGACTGAGATTTAGATAGAAATGTTGTTAAAATGTTGCATGGGTAGACCTGGACAGGACAGGCAGTTCCATGATGTCTTGTCTATGTTGGTTAAATGTTTCTGTTCCAATGATAAACGTGGAACCCCAGTCGACCTTCTCGTCTCCTTCCCAGGTATTCATGTTAAGGTCTATTTGGGATATGATATTCATAGTACATCTACACGTTTTGTTCAGGATGAGCGACTTCCTGTTACTGTGGTTGGTGTTACAACTGCAGCTGTCTAGACCTGGCTGTTCGATGTACTGTATGTGTCATGTACAGGAAATATGTTTGCATGTGTTGTGTGGATGCTATACCTACAGGCTGATGATTATTGTGGGGAAATTCTCCACAACAAACTCTATGAGGTAGTCATATATTTTGATAATGATGGGCCATGAAACTACCTACCAATTTCCAAATAAATATGTTTGTAACGAGCACATTGTGTCAAAGTTTTCAAAGTTACTTTTGAATTGAATGCCATGCTGTACTTCAGAGACATCTGCAGCTTCCTCTTCAGAACAAGCGCTGACACTCAGCCTATTCCAGTCATATGACAGTGGTCTGTCAATAAACAAGTCAAGGTCAAACAAACCAGTGACTGACATTATGAGCATATTATCTGTTGGGATACAATGACATGCAGCAAGCAAGTTATGGAGTCTGACCAGCAGATCCCGATTTGTAACCTCTTACTACAGTCACCTCTTACAACAAGCATGGGTTGCTGAAGACCAGTTCTAACCCAAATCTTCACGGGTTGAGTTGGTTATGTGAATGGACAGTGAGGGATGACTGTATATAGATCAATGATAGATTAGCTGCAGGAGGAAACGTTGGACAGATTGTGGATGTTTGAGTCAAACCCAGGAGGGATGTAATTATGGATTTAAACCCACCCACCACCAGAACATTTGTGCAGTTATTAAGCATATGCTTTTATGTTCAGACAAAGTTGTTTGCTCATCTGGAAAAACACATGCCTATTGCATGACCGTGGGATCTGACATGTTGCATTTGTTGTTTGATGACAGTGGACAGTATCCGAAGTCTTAGAATAACAGACCCTAGCCCAAACAAAAAGGGCTGACTGGGCACGATGACATGGTCAAGTCACAGTCTGACCACTCCAGCCAGCTCTCTTGAGATAGTGGGAGCCTATTCTAACCCAGCATCCCTGCAGAGCGCCGGTACATGTGTCTTCAGCTGATCAAACAGGTTTTGGAATCCCAAAAACATACATGTTTTACTCTTGAAGAAATGTTTACAATTCAGTCTGGCCGGACTGAATCACTTGTCACTTACCAAAACTTCACACAACTGAATCTTCACTGGTGAGAATAGGAAAAAATACCTAACAACGATAATACCATTGGGGGCAATTTAATTTTCTATAAATCAATGAAGCAAACATAAATATTTAGTATGTAAAACATTAGTATAAAATCCATTCAACTGAACAACACATGTAAGTGAGCTATGACAGTGACAGAGACTACAGTCTCTTCAATGCCACTGTTCCAGCCATTAATAAACTATCAACAATATAACAAAGTACAGTATATACATGGTCTATAAGCAATTGTTGAACATAAAAATCCATTAAACAGTCATTAAAATTTTGAATGAAATTCTCATCTTCGACCAAACCAATTTCTCTAAAACTTATGCAAATAAACCATTTACTTAAGGAAGGAAACAAATTTCAGTACAAAATAATTTTGTCACAAATCTTGTTCATAATTTAAGTAGGTTCCATAAAAATATTTAGGCCAGATTCATTTACAAAATAAAAAAAATGGTTTGTGAAGTCAAATGAAATTCATTAAAAAACCCAAATTAGAATATAATTATTTTACAACAGGCATCAAAATGCCATATAACAATTGTATTTCCAAATAAACAATTGCTGCAATGGTGTTTTGATTACAAAGCTTTCACTATATACCACAATGGAGCAGCAGTGATCTCGGACACACAAGTTGAAATGCATGAACATTATTGCAGAGATCATAGAACAAATGTACATCATGATATGAAGCTACACTCAAGGTAAGACTATTTGCCAGTACGAATGGTGGATATTTACAAAGTAAATTCAAAAGTTATAAGCATTTACAAATGTCCACACAAATACTGTCTGTCCAGCAGAGTGAGTGTGGGAGTGCTTTTAATAATGTTTCTAAATGCAAGTAGCTATATTACGAAGTGCGAGGGAAGGCTGAATTGATGCAGATCCCACCATTCTGTCGTGAAACCCATGTGTGTGGGTATGTTGCTGACCAACCCAGAAGCACCAGGGCAAGCTGGGGTTTCAACCAATGGTCATTGGTTCCTGTCATGTCCAAGGGATATTGAATATCAGGAAAACCAAGGCAATTAACTTTGCACTTGGGTTATTATTATAATGAATTTTGAGTTTTAATTAAAGTTTCAAAATGTTTTAAGTCATATCACAACATATCAATTTCTTGAGTGAGGAAAGCCCTAATCAACAAATGTTGTAATGAGATAATTCTTGGCCTTGACCTTGAGGTTCAAGTTACTGGCACATCTGAATATGTGTGAAATTGTTCCATCAGTTCAAACCTACATGTGTGTGCAAATGAACACCTGGGCACAAGCAACCTCTATTGTAAGATGTGATTCATGGATATGAATACCTGTGATACACTTCTGTAAACCCCAAAACACAGGCATGGTGCTTCAAGACCACGGATCTTAATCAACACAAATCTAGGATGTGAACCCTTTCAGTATGACAATTCTGATAACTTATGACAGGTGGACCTAAAGCATAAATTAAAGCACTGAGAACACTCCGAATCCAAGCATGATTTGATGGAGGTAAAACTGATCCAGCTCCTGAGTCACAAGTTGACAATTACTGCAGACTATTTCACAAGGCATATAAATAAATATTTCTTAATACCATGAAAATAGTAATACTCTGTTTTTGTGGTCTTTCAGCAATTGATTGCCTTCTGAAAAATACTGAATTGAAAATAATGACCAGTAGATATTCGTAACGATAAATATATGAAAACCGAATCTTGAGATGTTCAAGTAGCAACATAATGTTGCATCCTCCATCTGCGAGATGGACACACACACTACTGATTCTACAACCTGAGTCTGGTGTGAAATCAAAGTATACCGTATCAAACGTGAACTAAATCATGCACAGCATGATCAATTTCCTAACTCCTCTGCTTATTTTTCATACTCTGAAGCTATACCCTACCCTACATTACATGAAAACCAGCTTAGAAAAATATTTAAACATCCTGAAAATAATAAAAGTACAAAACGATCATGTTTTGATGATGCATCAGCATCCAAGTAGACCATGTCAAAGGCACACGGGAGTTGTCAGTAAAACTTGTAAAACAGCCTGCATAAAGTGAGAATGGTATATAAATAATCAAAATGGTCAAATGACATCATACACTTCTGTAAAATACATCACCAGTTGTACAAAGGGCACAAGAGTTGCATATGTATGAAAAGACAATCTCCACAAAAGTTACTGATGTACATAAAACAATAACGTGATGCAAATATATGGAATGAGAAATGAAATTATTCACTTCTAGTATCCAATTCTCAAATAATCTATTAAGCCCAATCAGTTGCAGGCCACACCCACTGTAATTTCAATGTGCCAATCAGTTGCTGCTGCAGAGATTTATTTATATACAGAAACATTATTTCACTTTCATGCATTTATACTTCATACCCTTGAATATTGTTACCAAGTAAACAGTGGTTAGGCGGTAGGTAGCAATACGATTTTATACAAAGTCTTAAAAACTGAAAGGAAGCACTCGCTTGGTCCAAAGTTACATCACTTACTGTATTGAGTTTCTCCTTTAGAAGGTTTCATCATGACAAACATTGTTACAGACTTATACACAAGAGTAAAAGGCTACTTACAAATATTCATGAACTTTATTAAGTTTAGGCTAACAGATCCTAAATCTAAAATCACATAAACTAAAAAATCATGGTAACTTTTCAACATTTTAAGGCAAGACAATTTTTGAAAGGTTCAAGACTGGCAAGTAGAGACAGAGACATTAGATTCTATCCTACTTTGAAATCCTACTAGTCCATCAGTATTTTGACTAGTCCACTAGTGAGATGGCAGCCTCCACAGGAATGATTCTCTAGTCCTGTAGCAGGATAATGGTACAAAAAGGCACATTGTTTTCAATGTATCTTGATTTGTGATGCAAAACAAATAGAAACTCCTACATGTTAGCCATCAGTTGACAGCACAGATGTAGCTGAGGGTCAAATACAACAATGTGGAATGTGAATCAATTTAAAGAAGTGGACAGCACTTCAAAACACTTAAAGGAAGAAAGGTCGTATTTGTACAAAGACAGTTTTACAAGTTTACAATTTGATTAGCTAAAACATCCATTGCATGACAACACTGCTTCACAGAAATATGTTCCTCTAGATAGTGTGTATTGGTTGTCTGAGCCATGTAGTGCTGCCTTAGACGAAGCAGTGTGGTTTGGTAATACAGTTGACAATGTTTCTATGTACAGGTAACAGTGTTAACTTTGATTTCAGCATCACAGGAAATATAAACATACTTTCCTCACAACTTGCCAACAATATAAGTTTATCATATTCCCCAACAAATAGCTTTCCGGAAACTAGCGTAAATTAAATTGGAACATAAAGTTCCTATTCGTATTTTTTGTAGAACAATAACTGATCTTATTTCGTATGTTGTCTTTACAAACCTGCTAAAAAAATTAAATAAAAAACCCCAACACATTTCAAGTATAACAACAGAAATCTTGTATGATAATTACTTCTGAATTAAAGTTGTAAAAAATACCTTATTTCCAATGTTGCTTTCACTCCCTGCTACAGTCTAAGGGAGGTAACTTACATATCTGAAACCTGGATGACCGAGAGAAAAAATACAATGTACCCTGGGCTCTCAGTAAAAAGGCCACCAGACGGAAAACATTTCACTCCAATCTCACTATTTGTTTGACCATGATTTGCCTGTTTGAGAACCAACTACGTCCAACCTAGAAACTAACACATACTATATTATGCACGATCAACAGTCGACACTGGTGGCAGTTGCCCGACATTCACACATTGATTTATCTGATCACAAAATGCTTTATTATCTAAAATCTCTTTCACATTGAGCAAATAAAAATAGATTTTACAATCAGCTTCAACTTCAAAGCAGACTATATGTAGAATTTCTCTTGATGGTGACGCCCATGTTTTTACAGAAATCAGCTGTGAAAGGAATACAGTTGAAGTACTGGCACCCGGGACAATTTGTGAGTGGGACAACATAAAATAAGATGACAAGAAGCACGAAGATTCCAACAGACAAGCATAGTGTGATCACAATAGTGATGATCTTCCGCCGCCGGTCCAGTTTACCGAAAGCCACATACGGCAGTAATGCAAACGCCAGGAGGAAACCGAAGAAGAATCCGAATAAATGAGCCCAGTTATCGAACCACGGTAAAAGTCCCAGGAGGAAAAGTATGATGATGGGAACCACAAGTTTGAGCACCGCAATAGCTGGTTTCTTGTACCTCGGCCAACTCTGTAGCACCTCCACCAGCAGGCAGGCCAGGATACCGAACTGGGAGCCAGACGGACCAGCCTGGAACATACACAGTATTGTCATGATGGGACCAGCATAGAAACTTCATCTAACACTTCCACAATCAGGATCAACTTTTATGTTTAATAGTTAAGGATTTTGTCAAACATAAATGTTAGTCAATGTAAAATAACTAAAAACACATTTATTTTGGTCAATAGTTTGGAGAGTAGGGTGGCTGTTGGTTGGGTAGGTGAGTGAGTGAGTAGTCTTGCACCTCTTTCAGCAACAGTCCAACATCATGGTGGGAAGCACAAGAACCTGACTTAACATATTGTACACGTGTGGTAAGGGAACCTGGGCCTTTGGTGTGACAAGTGAACACTTTAACCCCTGGTCAGTATGGAAGGAAACACTGTTTGTAATACTGCTTAAAGGCACAATTTCACACATCTTTGACAATATTTAGGCCTATATTATATATATTGGGGCATATGCACTCACTTTAGCTTTCTATTGATGCAATAAAAGACTTATTATCCCTTACGACTTGCCTGAAATCGATAATTAAAACTTCGAACAGCTTCCAAACAGAGAACACTTATATGGAATATGCCATATATGGAATGCAAACAATTGCTCCGTACATCAAAAACTATCGCACGCAGTGTTGTCTGTGTTTGCTGAACTGGTTTCAATCACAAGTTGCGTGTATTTTTTTGCATCATTTTGTCTGGGACTGAGTTCTGTCTCCAAAGGGGTTATAGGATATTCGTAAAGAGCGCTCCAAGGGACATAACTCTAAGGGGTTTGCTTGAAATAATTTTCGGCCTGTAGAGGGTACGGGAGTCAATTTAATGCAACGTTGCATAAATTCATTTGAACTTGTTAATTTAATAAGGTAATCTAAACACATATTTTAGGGGGGAATATATTATATGGTAGCTTCCCTCACGGCTGATAGTTGACTGAGAGAAATGCATTATTTATTTTTTTAGAGAAGTGTGGTGTGAAATAGTGCCTTTAAGATATAAGGGTGAACATTTTACAGGAAATGTAATGCAACGTACATATTCACAATTTTTATTTCTGAAAGTCTTGCTCTGCTTTTATACAGGCTGAATGCAATGCATTTCATTCATCATAAGTTTAAAAGTAACCAGTGTTAGATGATTGTTGCAGTGTGCTGTCTGTTAATAGCTACCAAAGTTGGGGCAGTGACAAATATACATGTATTTGATCCAGCCATTTGGAAGTGATGATGGAGTATGCATATACACCAAAACATTGTCTTCTTTACGAGAAGAAATTGACAGCCATACATTTTCTCACTTAAATTTGATATATTTCTATTTTATTCTGACTGTAATTCTTGGCTTACTTTAGGTGAATTAAATTAAGTTCAACTTTGAAATTACTCACTGGTTTGCCTATTACACATTACCAGAGCCACAAAATACCATCATCACTAAAAAGGTAAGCTATGGAAATCCTGTGTTAAGCATTATGAATGTTCCATACATCTGAGACAGGGACTGATCACACTGAACTCCCGATCAGAAATGCCTACAATTATCCTAGACTGCATGTTTCTGGGAACCATGTTCCTAGAAGTTCACATGACGGTAAATGAGGCTGGAACAAGTGAGATGTAGAAATTGATCTTACCTCTACAACATACGGCAGAAAGACACTGCTAGCCAGGTTGCCACAGATGCCAGTGCCAAGGTAGATGATAGCCATGCGAATAGCACCGGTCAGCTTCTCGATGTCTCTCATGACCAGTACCTGGAACCCCACTGTGATGACCAGGTGAATCAACCTGGAGAGAACAGGTGAATAGTACATATTACAGGTAGATCTACCTAGAGGGAAGAGGTGAATAGTCAGTATATATATTACAGGTAGATCTACATCGAGGAAAGAGGTGAATAGTCTGTAAACATTACAGGTAGATCTACCTAGAGGGAAGAGGTGAATAGTCTGTAAAAATTACAGGTAGATCTACCTAGAGGGAAGAGGTGAATAGTCAATATATCTTACAGGTAGATCTACCTAGAGGGAAGAGGTGAATAGTCTGTATATATTACAGGTAGATCTACCAAGAGGCAAGAGGTGAATAGTCAGTATATATATTACAGGAAGATCTACCTTGAGGGAAGAGGTGAATAGTCAGTGTATATCACAGGTAGATCTACCTTGAGAGAAGAGGTGAATAGTCTGTATATATTACAGGTAGATCTACCTTGAGGGAAGAGGTGAATAGTCTGTATATATTACAGGTAGATCTACCAAGAGGTGAATAGTCAGTATATATATTACAGGTAGATCTACCAAGAGGCAAGAGGTGAATAGTCAGTATATATATCACAGGTAGATCTACCTTGAGGGAAGAGGTGAATAGTCAGTATATATATTACAGGTAGATCTACCTTGAGGGAAGAGGTGAATAGTCAGTATATATATTACAGGTAGATCTACCTTGAGGGAAGAGGTGAATAGTCAGTATATATATACAGGTAGATCTACCTTGAGGGAAGAGGTGAATAGTCTGTATATATTACAGGTAGATCTACCTTAGAGGGAAGAGGTGAATAGTCTGTATATATTACAGGTAGATCTACCTAGAGGGAAGGTGAATAGTCATAGTATATATATTACAGGTAGATCTACCAAGAGGGAAGGGTGAATAGTCATATATTACAGAATAATAGTCTGTAAATATTACAGGTAAGACATTGGGGAACAGGTGAATAGTCTGTATATATTACAGGTAGATCTACCAAGTCTGTACCTACCTAGAGGGAAAAGAATAGTCTGTAAACATGAGGTAGATCTACATTGTGAATAGTCTGTATTACAGGTAGATCTACATAGAACAGGAAGATATATTACAGGTGAATAGTCTGTATATATTACAGGTAGATCTATATAGAGGAACAGGTGAATAGTCTGTATATATTACAGGTAAGAGGTGAATAGTCTGTAGTCTGTATATATATAATAGTCAGGTAGATCTACCTAGAGGGAAGAGGTGAATAGTCTGTATATATTACAGGTAGATCTACCTAGAGGGAAGAGGTGAATAGTCTGTATATATTACAGGTAGATCTACCTAGAGGGAAGAGGTGAATAGTCTGTATATATTACAGGTAGATCTACCTAGAGGGAAGAGGTGAATAGTCTGTATATATTACAGGTAGATCTACCTAGAGGGAAGAGGTGAATAGTCTGTATATATTACAGGTAGATCTACATAGAGGGAGGAAGAGGTGAATAGTCTGTATATATTACAGGTAGATCTACATTGGGGAAGAGGTGAATAGTCTGTATATATATTACAGGTAGATCTACCTAGAGAGGGAAAGGTGAATAGTCTGTATATATATACAGGTAGATCTACATAGAGGGATAAGGTGAATAGTCTGTATATATTACAGGTAGATCTACATAGAGGGATAAGGTGAAGAGTCTGTATATATTACAGGTAGATCTACATAGAGGGATAAGGTGAAGAGTCTGTATATATTACAGGTAGATCTACATAGAGGGATAAGGTGAATAGTCTGTATATATTACAGGTAGATCTACAGGTAGATCTATTACAGGTAGATCTAGAGGGATAAGGTGAATAGTCTGTATATATTACAGGTAGATCTACATAGAGGGATAAGGTGAATAGTCTGTATATATTACAGGTAGATCTACATAGAGGGATAAGGTGAATAGTCTGTATATATTACAGGTAGATCTACCTAGAGGGATAAGGTGAATAGTCTGTATATATTACAGGTAGATCTACCTAGAGGGAAGAGGTGAATAGTCTGTATATATTACAGGTAGATCTACCTAGAGGGATAAGGTGAATAGTCTGTATATATTACAGGTAGATCTACCTAGAGGGAAGAGGTGAATAGTCTATATATATTACAGGTAGATCTACCTAGAGGGATAAGGTGAAGAGTCCTGGTTAATGCAGCATGTAAGTATGTTTATTTCATCAAGTGTATTTGAATTTTAGCCTCTATTGTAATTCCAAAGTTTTAATCACAGCTCAACCATTGAAGCTGACCTGTTTGACTGTTACATTGCTTACTCTATTGTTTCTCTGGGTCTCTATTTTGTCGAAGTCCAAGCCCTGATATTGTGTGGCAGGGTCCCATCGGTCAGCTTACATTCACAATGAGACTGGAGTCTCAGTACTGGTTGTTCTGGGCATGATTGTTAACTATCAGTTTATCTGAGACTGTATTTATCTGTCGTTTTCAGTGTTTGTGGTGTTTTAAGGGTATACTTAAGTTTATATATATTACTTTTAAATTCTTTCATAAAGTATGCATGATGTTGACATCATGGCGGTTGCATTAATCCCTGGACATTTCTGTAGGTCCTTCTAGTTTCTTCAGGTAGGGAATCACCTTATCTGAAGGGCTAACCCCCTGCATTCAAGTGAGGTGAGAATTGGGTTTAACATCGTGCTTGAGAATATTTCGCTCATATGACGACGTGCATGCTCGCGTGTGTGTGTATGTGCAGCTGCTTGTACTAGCCCAGACTGAAGCTGGTTTAAAAGTGCTAGCCCACTGAGATACCATGCCGCAGTGAAGCATGAATACCCCACTCAGACACATTATACTGACCCCGAGCCGACCAGTCCTTGATGTACCCATTAATGCTGAATGCCAGGCAGGGACCAACAAGTACCATATGTTAACGTTTTTTGCTATGACGCGGTTGGGGATCGAACCCGCGATCTTCCACTCTCCGGTTTGACGCTCTAACCACTACACCATGGAAGCGGTCTCTGCATTCAAGGATACACATGGCATCTACATTAGTTTAATATACACATTTGACTGACCCGCCGTGGAGGAAGAGAGATGTCCACAGTCTGTAGAACTGGTCAGGGTGGTCGGGGTGGGAGAACACAATCATTCCACATATTTGCTGCATACACTTCACCTGCAACACAACAAAAGGAAGGAACTACATATACACCCTAATAATTATCCCACTACATCATGTTGTCGCACCTGATACTGTTTACAGGCTATAAATAACAGGAAATTAAGCAGCAGTGGTTGAGGACAAAATGTGGAGGTCATCTAAGGTGGATAGTGACTTTGTTTGAAATATACTTCTGTGAATGGGTACCTGCAAGGATGAGATGGTAATGTCACGTGACTGTTAACTTTGAACTTCATATGTTCCCTTGGGAACTGAGAATGAAAATCGACAGCCCACTGATCCACAGACTGGGGTGATATTAAGCTGTTCAACACAACTAACTTTCAATCTCTAAGCCTTTATTTCCCTTTGGTTCATAAGCTGTTTGTTTCCATATATCACTTGACATCACATAATTGTGTCCTTAGAGAGGCAAGGGCCTGTTGTGCAATGTAACTAGGAGCTAGATGTATGTCAATATTAAGGCCAATACAGATTAATGTTAAGAGTTTCATACATGCCCCTAACACCCTGTTGTCTCTAATAATCTACATTGCAATAAGGCAGTTCTTATTTTTAAAGCCTGAAATTTGAAAATCGAAAAAAAAAAAAAAAAAAAAAATACAAAATGTTTTTTAAATCAGTGAATAAATCCTCAAGTGGGAATATCAACCACTTTCTACAGTAAAATGGAACTTCTTTTCTCGGTAGTGGATATTATTTCTCATGCACCAAAACAAACTCCTGGCTGGAGGACAATGGATGTCTTCATCTGATGATAACATATCAGCTGACAATATTAAGCTGTTCAACAAACCCTGACAGATAAAGAGCATGAAGGACATGAGTCACAAAAATGTAAAGGGTGTGTTTGGGCCACTCTTCACTACAGATGAAGAAAACCGATATCTGTTGCTATAGGAAATGTCTCAAATGAAATACATTCTATACATGATCCTAGCAAACACACATGATTTGTGTGAATTACATCCATTGAAACTTACCTACAGAAATGCCTTGAATTGATCCCATCTTACATTTTGACAAAGGGTACAGTTATTGTGTCACTTGGTCTTTACGCTGCCTTTAGCAATATTCCAGCAATATCATGGCAGGGGACACCAGAAATGGGCTTTTCACATTATACCCAAGTAGAGAATCAAAACCAGGTCTTTGGCGTGAGGAGTGAACACTTTAACCACTAGGCTACCCCGCCGCCCCTCATGTACAGTTAAGTATGGTAGTTGCTATGGATGAACTATGTCATTCACAAGATGATACCATTACAAAGTTGAAGCCAGTATGTTACCTGTGAACATAGGAATGCATCCTCATGGTAGTAGCCTCGCTTCAGATCACAGTGTTCTCTTGTTGTTATGAAACACTCTCCCTGGATACCATGGCAACAGGGATGACCTACCACTTCACAGGTCATGTGCCGATTTTCACTACTTGCTTTGGTTTGGTTCAGTTCAGTTGTTGTCTTGCAAAGCTGTAAAACACACAAATAGCCTCCAGCACTGGACCACTTCAACATACCAGGAAATAATCTAAATCTTGGCAATAACGTTTCCCTAAAATTGTCCTGACACATATATCTCCACATTAACGAATTGTGGGTATGGAATATTTTCTTTTAGCAAACCTGTGAGTAGTTGTGGTAGAAATCTTTCTGTAGATAGAGTTTCTGGATTAATGGGGTCAAGAATTACAAGGATTTCTTTGGGGTACATATATGCATATATGCATTTTTGCAACTGAAATTGTCCTGTGATAGTTGTAACAATGTTTTAGTAACATTTTTTATTTGTTATACGGCCACCCACCACGTGGGATTACCTCCCTTACTATGCATGCGTGGCCAGCCAGGTACATCCGTACCCCAAAATCATCATTCCTTCAGCTGATGATATACACTAGTGAACAGAATTGCGGGGAGGTGGGAGGTCTTACCCCAAGGAAAATTCTATTCAAAGAATTGAAAACTTCTACAGGTTTGGCTAATTCTTTTTCAGAAGAGATCTTGGTTAGGGTACATATATGTATAAACACAGACTCCCAAATACCAAGTCTCGGGAGGAGGGAAATTATGTTAGCGTACAACAAAACCAAAATAGCGAAAAAACATAGCCAAACGAGTGGTAGTTCGCCATTACACTTACCTGGTCACGTGATGTGCAGCTCGAAGGGAAGCATGCCAGGAGGTGACCCATAAGGGAGGTTTTGGACACATTTCCAATCTCAATATTGTTAAGCACAGAGAACACATAATAGCGTTTAGATATCGCCCCAAATAACTGGCACAATAAATATCGCACAAACAACTGACACAAGCCAACATGAAATAGTTTGTTTACTGGCAGGAACCCCAGCCTTCCCGCCACCATAACAGCAGAACAACTGGGTACCCGTACGGATTCCCTGTGTTTGTTTGATATAGACCTTCGGACATCCAACGGGTGAGCATGTGTAGGAGAGGTCCCCGATTTGGAAGGCTGGGTAAGAGTAGGAAGTTCGATAGGAGCTGTCACATGGAAAGCATGATCGACCTTAGGGCAGAAACTGTCCGGGAGGCGAATGCTGACATGATCAGCATGAAAAACTGCCAGTGCCAGGTCGGCTGACTTCTTATGATTATCCCTGACCCTTCTACTGGAGGTCACTGCCACAAGAAAAGCTGTTTTCCATGTCAACAACTGAATGGAAAGAGCCGAAAGATGTGAGAAAGCAGGAGCGGACAGCCAACCGAGAACGATTGACAAATCCCAAGGTGGGCTGCTTCACCTAAGAGCAGGTCGATCCACGTCAGCTAAGAAGCACTGTACAAGCTGCCTCTGAAGAGCACCATCGACAAGGGTGTGAAACATGGAAATAGCCGTGGAGTATCCACGAATGGTTGAGGCAGCCAAACCCTCTTCCAAACTGGACTGAAGGAACTCCAAAACCTGAACTAAATTCGCAGAAAAGGGATCTGCCGGTGCCCAGCCGGTGAGGGAGACAACCACTCGGCAACTACGAGAGACTTCACGAGATCCTCTTAGTGAGCCCACAGACTCGCCAAAGTTTGCTGTGTAGGGCGCATCCTCAATCGTGCCCAGCACATCACATCGACAGTCGCCACCATATGACCCAGCAGACGGAGCCATGTCCGCGCTGGGGCCTGGGGACGTGAGAGGAACGAAGACACCATCTCCCATACATGGGTGACACGATCGGATGAGAGGGAGACCAGACCCTAATGAGTGGCGAATCTCTCCCCTAAGAAAACCAGTTCACAATCCACCCCAGCTGTACTAGAATATCTAGCACCATGTGCGTAGAATCTAGACTTGTTGTTCGAGTCAGTGATCGCAGCAACCAGTCATCCAGGTAAGGGTGACCCACATCTTCCTTGTGACCTTGCTATTTACGCCTGCACTAACATGAGTTTGGTGAACACCCTTGGAGCAGTAGATATGCCAAAGGGGAGCATCTGGAACTGGTAACAAACCCCGTCGTAAGAGAACCGGAGGTAACTCTTGGACGAGGGGTGTATAAGTACATGAAGATGCGCATCTTTTAGGTCGATTGACCTGAGCCAACCATCGGGCTGAACCAAGGAGATCACCGAGTGTCGCCATCTTGAAGGATGGAACATCTATCATGCGATGTAACCCCTTGAGGTTGAGAATGGGGTGGAAGTTGCAGTCCTTCTTGGGCATGAGGAAGTATGTGGAGTACACCCCCATGTAACCAAAATTTTTAATCAAAACATTGTCACAACTGTCACAGGACATTTTCAGTTGCAGAAAATGCATATATATACCCCAAGGAAGATATCTTCTGAAAAAGAATGTCATATGTGAGATATGCTTACCGGCCACTGTGTGATGTCGTCTGCCCACTTAAACGGAGGGACTGAGGCAGGGTCAGTGCAGAATCTACAGGAAGAACACAGGGAATTAGTACTGCCCAAACAAGAGTATCTGTTTCCTATAGTTATCGGTTTCTGTGCAATGAGCTTTGAATGCATACATTTTAAGATAAACCATCTTCTTAAGCTACAGAAGTTAAGCCACTATGAAAGTGTATGCAGTTTCCACCCTTGTTGAACTAAGCTAGAAAATCGTTGCTAAAGCGCAGCACCACCAGAGGCTGTTATGAGTTTTTGTGTCACTTGCATGTGATTCAAGGTTCAAACAAAATGAAATTTACAAAAATTTCTTAAAGGACTTATCATTAAGGACCTAATATATTTTCAGGTCGAACATCGATTTACATTGTGAATAATGACTTAGAAAACTCGATGAATTTACTGATGCGTGCCAATTCTGAATATATATATCTTTTATTCAAGTTGCTTAAAAAAGTTAACAAAACATTTTTATATCACCAACATCTTGCTTAAACCAAACATAAGAAAACCGGCAGAAAATAACACATTTCGGACACCAGAAGCCCAAGAATACTTTCCACGTTTGTCTAGGGATAATAATAATTGATAGCTTTGATAGGGGTAGCGATAATCAGGCATTCTTATAAGTTTAATCCAGTATCTGATAGCTCTCATTTGACTCTCAATATGCATGCTATAGCGGCCTGTATCGCCAAGTACGGCTTTGTTGGAAGCAAATTTAAGCTACAGAAGTTAAGCCACTATGAAAGTGTATGCAGTTTCCACCCTTGTTGAACTAAGCTAGAAAATCGTTGCTAAAGCGCAGCACCACCAGAGGCTGTTATGAGTTTTTGTGTCACTTGCATGTGATTCAAGGTTCAAACAAAATGGCGGGGCCAGGTCAAGATGATCTGATCAAGATCTATACTGTAATAACCAGGTTTAAGCTCACAAAGTGCATTAACTTGCTTGAGTACATTGTTTTTTGTCAACACCCAGTGGACGGTACACATGCTTTGCAAATCCTGCAGTTGATCAAAACCTGCATTGCAGTTTATAAACTGGATGTCGATTCTTTAAGTTATTTTGACAGGACAATGCATGGACCATTAGTCCAGCCAGTTAGGGTGCAAACTGGACATTTGTTGTCCATTAACTCCCTGGGAAGATGAAGGTCATCTGTTCCTGCTGGGAATGAAGCAGTTCCCCAACACTGTCTATAACGTATAATGTTTGCGAGTTGGTTCACTTAGAGGAAAGACTGAGGTGATGTCAGTATAACCCTTTGGTGACACTCATTACCACATGTATTGTACTGACAAACCAAGTGTGATATCCAGAGCAAAACTTTCAAACCCAAGATGACTTGATCCTGGAACACCTATACACATTGAACTGCTGAGAACATATATTGTAGTCCTTACTGAGGGTCCTGGCCACACACGGATCCTGACGTTCTCTTGCCAACTCCTTGAGTGTTGTTGTCCCACTTCAGGAATGTAGATAATAAACTCTGCAAAATATACACAGCCATCAATACAGGAAGCAAGGGACGAGGATGGTGGGGTTTGTGGTGGGTGAGGTGGAACTTTGGAGACGAGGATGGTGGGGTTTGTGGTGGGTGAGGTGGAACTTTGGAGACGAGGATGGTGGGGTTTGGGGTGGGTGAGGTGGAACTTTGGAGACAAGGATGGTGGGGTTTGGGGTGGGTGAGGTGGAACTTTGGAGACGAGGATGGTGGGGTTTGTGGTGGGTGAGGTGGAACTTTGGAGAGCGAGGATGGTGGGGTTTGGGGTGGGTGAGGTGGAACTTTGGAGACGAGGATAGTGGGGTTTGGGATGGGTGAGGTCGAACTTTGGAGACGTGGATGGTGGATTTTGGGGTGGGTGAGGCGGATGGTGGAATCAATGGATGGTGAGATTTGGTGGTGATGGTGAGGTGGGACTTTGGAGACGAGGATGGTGGGGTTTGTGGTGGGTGAGGCGCATGGTGGAATTATTTGAAGTTGGGGTTTGGGGTGGTGAATCAATAAATGTGGGGCTTGGGGTGGTGATGGAAGGGTGGGTGGTGGAATCAATGGATGGTGGGGTTTGGGGTGGTGATGGAAGGGTGGGTGGTGGAATCAATGGATGGTGGGGTTTGGGGTGGTGGGAGATGGAGAAGTGGGTGGTGGAATCAATGGATGGTGGGGTTTGGGGTGGGAGAGGTGGTGGTGAATCAATGGATGGTGGGTGGGTGGTGGAATGGAATGGATGGTGGGTCAATGGATGGTGGTGGGGGTGGTGATGGAAGGGTGGGTGGTGGAATCAATGGATGGTGGGGTTTGGAGTGGTGATGGAAGGATGGGTGGTAGAATGAATGGATGAGTGGGGTTTGGGGTGGTGATGGAAGAGGGTGGGTGGTGGAATCAATGGATGGTGGGGTTTGGGGTGGTGATGGAAGAGGGTGGTGGGTGGAATGAATGGATGGTGGGGTTTGGGGTGGTGATGGAGAGGAGGTGGGTGGTAGAATCAATGGATGGTGGGGTTTGGGGGTGGTGATGGAAGATGGAGGTGGGTGGTGGAATCAATGGATGGTGGGGTTTGGGGTGGTGATGGAGAGGTGGGTGGTGGAATCAATGGATGGTGGGGTTTGGGGTGGTGATGGAGAGGTGGGTGGTGGAATCAATGGATGGTGGATGGTGGGAGGGTGGGTGGGGTTGATGATGGAGGGTGCATGGTGGGTGGTGGGTTTAGGGAATGGTGAATGGAGAGTGGGGTGGTGGTGGGTGGTGGGAATCAATGGATGGTGGGGTTTGGGGTGGTGATGGAGAGGTGGGTGGTGGAATCAATGGATGGTGGGGTTTGGGGTTGTGATGGAGAGGTGGATGGTGGAATCAATGGATGGTGGGGTTTGGGGTGGTGATGGAAGGGTGGGTGGTGGAATCAATGGATGGTGGGGTTTGGGGTGGTGATGGAAGGGTGGGTGGTGGAATCAATGGATGGTGGGGTTTGGGGTGGTGATGGAGAGGTGGGTGGTAGAATCAATGGATGGTCGGGTTTGGGGTGGTGATGGAGAGGTGGGTGGTGGAATCAATGGATGGTGGGGTTTGGGGTGGTGATGGAGGGGTGGGTGGTGGAATGAATGGATGGTGGGGTATGGGGTGGTGATGGAGAGGTGGGTGGTAGAATCAATGGATGGTGGGGGTTTGGGGTGGTGATGGAGAGGTGGGTGGTGGAATCAATGGATGGTGGGGTTTGGGGTGGTGATGGAAGGGTCGGTGGTTGAATGAATGGATGGTGGGGTATGTGGTGGTGATGGAGAGGTGGGTGGTTGAATGAATGGATGGTGGGGTTTGGGGTGGTGATGGAGAGGTGGGTGGTAGAATCAATGGATGGTGGGGTTTGGGTGGTGATGGAGAGGTGGGTGGTAGAATCAATGGATGGCTGGGGGTGGGTGGGAAATTAGAGTATAATAGTGTCCTGTGACTGGTAACTTGAAATCATATTACACTTTTAAATTGCTGCAATAATCTAACACCAAGAGATGTGTGGCCATCCAAAACTACCTGCCAATATCTGACTTGATTCAGGGAGCGTCTACAAATGTCTACATACACTACATCTCTTCTCTGTCATCTGAGCACATCCTGAGCCATCGTTCCTGACACAGCAGGCCGATGTCCTCTCCTCTGCAGTATCCAATGCCAGTGCCCGGTTCAGCGTTTCGTCCCAGCGCATACATGGAGCGTACTTTGCCCCCAGGTGGATCAAGTCAGCCTAGCAGAAGGCAACACACAGTGTTACTACGGATGCATTTGTCAACTGCACTCAACAGTGCCAAGTAATCTCTATATGTAACACATTTGATTCAACACCTTTCTTTGTTCAGATCTGACAAATTTTCAATAGAAGTTCAAATGATGTGAGTTTTATATGCAATGCATGGTTTCTTAATGTTAGAGAGAACATAAAAGCACAGTCCTGACTAAGAATTAGCAAAGTTAAGCTACATTGATTGAACATAACGTTTGAGTTATCTGTGTGTTACTTTTCATACCATCAAAATTCTGAATCATGATGGTAAAGCAAGGTGAAAAAATAGACACATCAAAAGAACACCACGTCATTTAGCCCTGAACAAGGTTGTTAGTTTTGGTTTGTTATTTGTTTTGTACCTTAGACTAATCATTGGTAATTATTAAATATAATTGGCATTTTATTTAAGGATTGTTTTATGTTTTTTGTGCATTTATCGAAGGATAACAGTCTTAAATTGTATAAAATCATGTAGTTTCCCTGAACTAATATAACGTTAAAACACAAGGACTTTTACAAGGTTAAAAGAATAGAGACCAAACGATTAAGAAAACTGACACAAAACAGTCTAAATTTCCATCAAGATACAACACTGCAGTTGTTTTATCAATAACTGACCTGTCTGGGTCCAATCCACAAGTTGTCTCTCTCCCGGTGATGTTCCAGCTGCATGGCTAGGTTTGGCATGCGCACCTACAACACAGGGCATGTAAGTTCCAGGAGTACAACACAGGGCATGTAAGTTCCAGGAGTACAACACAGGGCATGTAAGTTTGGCTAGTACAACACAGGGTATGTAAGTTTGGCTAGTACAACACAGTACATATAAGTTCCAGGAGTACAACACAGGGCATGTAAGTTTGTCTAGTACAACACAGGGCATGTAAGTTTGACTAGTACAACACAGGGTATGTAAGTCTGACTAGTACAATACAGGGCATATAAGTTCCAGGAGTACAACACAGGGCATGTAAGTTCCAGGAGTACAACACAAGGCATGTAAGTTTGACTAGTACAACACATGTCATGCAAGTCTGACTAGTACAACACATGGCATGTAAGTCCAGGTGTACAACACAGGGCATGTAAGTTTGTCTAGTACAACACAGGGCATGTAAGTTTGGCTAGTACAACACAGGGTATGTAAGTTTGACTAGTACAACACAGGGCATGTAAGTTTCAGGAGTACAACACAGGGCATGTAAGTTCCAGGAGTACAACACAGGGCATGTAAGTTTGACTAGTACAACACAGGGCATGTAAGTTCCAGGTGTACAACACAGGGCATGTAAGTTTGTCTAGTACAACACAGGGCATGTAAGTTTGGCTAGTACAACACAGGGTATGTAAGTTTGGCTAGTACAACACAGTACATGTAAGTTCCAGGAGTACAACACAGGGCATGTAAGTTCCAGGAGTACAACACAGGGCATTTAAGTCTCACTAGTACAACACATGGCATGTAAGTTCTAGTTGTACAACACAGGGCATGTAAGTTTGTCTAGTACAACACAGGGCATGTAAGTTTGACTAGTACAACACAGGGTATGTAAGTCTGACTAGTACAATACAGGGCATATAAGTTCCAGGAGTACAACACAGGGCATGTAAGTTCCAGGAGTACAACACAAGGCATGTAAGTTTGACTAGTACAACACATGTCATGCAAGTCTGACTAGTACAACACAGGGCATGTAAGTTCCAGGAGTACAACACAGGGTATGTAAGTCTGACTAGTACAATACAGGGCATATAAGTTCCAGGAGTACAACACAGGGCATGTAAGTTCCAGGAGAACAACACAAGGCATGTAAGTTTGACTAGTACAACACATGTCATGCAAGTCTGACTAGTACAACACAGGGCATGTAAGTTCCAGGTGTACAACACAGGGCATGTAAGTTCCAGGAGTACAACACAGGCCATGTAAGTCTGACTAGTACAACACAGGGCATGTAAGTTCCAGGAGTACAACACAGGGCATGTAAGTCTGACTAGTACAACACAGGGCATGTAAGTCTGACTAGTACAACACAGGGCATATAGGTACCAGGAGTACAACACAAGGCATGTAAGTTTGGCTAGTACAACACAGGGCATATAGGTACCAGTAGTACAACACAAGGCATGTAAGTTTGGCTAGTACAACACAGGGCATGTAAGTTCCAGGAGTACTATAATACAGGGCATGTAAGCCTGACTAGTACAGCACAGGGCATGTAAGCATGAACTTTACAACAACAACAATAGAGTTGCCCCTCTGTTTGCAAATCTCATTAAATAACATCACTGCCTGTGAGTTGTGGTTATGATGGCATAATGAAATAATAAACTTACTGTTTCAGAGTAGACAGTCTCACTGATGCCAATAGGAGCGATGCCATAGACGGACACAGACACGATGAAGACAACAATCTGGACAAAGGTGACCCAGTAAGTGAAGTAGGGCCTGAAACAAACAGTACATCTCAGCACCAGCTTCAGGCTGCACACACTCACACAAACAGCATCTAAGCAATAAGAATAAGCTTTACAGACAATCAAAGAATGGTTACGCAAACAGGAATAATCCTGGTGATGAATTGTTTGAACATTTTATCAGAAACTATCTGTCTGATTTATTTACTTTAAAAAATACCCCTACTTTAACCCCAAAAATTTTCTGCTTACATGTTACATTTATATTTCATATTGAAAAAAACTTTCAAAAACCTTTCAAAAACTGGGTGTGGCCTAATCTCCTGCCTACCTGTGATCATCCATCTCATCTATCTGATGCTTGACATCCTCTGTCTGTCTGTCACTCCTGAAGCTTCGGTTCATGAGGCGACCCACAAATCCCATCCCAACATTTCGCTTGTTCCTCTCCAGAACTGAGTCCATCACCTTCTGTGTAATCTGACCCAATCCAAAATCTACCTCATCAATGCCTGTCCCTGGGGTGGAGGGGTAGGCTTGGGGCGGGGTCCGACGCCACCCTGCAGCAGGTCTGAAGGGCAACATGTTGGAAATGTCTCAAGGGTCAATATTAGTAGGGAATCATACAGGTACAGCGTTGGCTAGGCATCTAAGAACAAATACACTGAGAATCATGGCAGTGACCTCAGATGGCAAGCGATTCAGGAATAATGTTTCCTGGACGAAAAATCCAAATTATCATTTGAGTATGTTTTTTTATTAGCATGAGTCACTCAACATTCTTGTATTTCCAAGTGAGAAAATGGGTAATACACACTTTCTTACACGAGTTTTAAATAATTTGTTTATTATCGATTATTTCTTAATCCATCTGAGCTCCCCTTTAGAACAGTACACTCATGAAACCTGTCATCGGGGAAGACCATGATTGTCACAAGACATCCACACCAACCTTCAGGTAGGACAGGAACTGTTGTGTGACCTTGCTCAGACTGTATGTCACAGGAATGAGGTCAACAGTGAACAGCAGACAAATGCACATGAAAAGACAATGGTACTTGTGCACATACAATTTTTGGCAAACCCAGTAATAACACTTAAATGTGTTCTGTTCAGGCCATTTTGAAATATTTTGTGAAAATCATGTTAACACGTTTCAAGGATAGATAGATGCAAGGCTGGACAATGATCCCTGACATATCCTCCATTATCTCCAGGTCAGCCAACCAGCTGCAGCTCATCATGTGTAGTGTTTCTATACATAAACATTACCCAATATCACGGGCAGCCTTGGCGTCTGCAGCATCCGACTCCTCCGAATCCGGTCCAGTTTGGAAGGCTCTACCTCTGTCACGGGTTCATCATAAAACACATCGTCCTCCAGGCTGAAGTGGTCCTCTGTCATAGGCTGCAGATGACACAGAATGTCAATAATCTCGGGATGAAACAAGTGGGTATGACAGGCTTGCAGGCTGATTACATATGTTCACATTTACTGTAACAACAGTGGGATCTGGTCAATAATCAAGGCGATATTATCAATAGCATCATGCAAATTAACATTAAGTTTTGATTTTGTTTTATTCAGTCCATATCAAGACTGCCTGTAAAGAACTGAGGCTTGGACACAGTGGCTTGTCCAATGCACTGAGTGAGTGAGTGAGTGAGTGAGTGAGTGAGGTTTTACACAGCTTTCAGCAATATTCCAGCAACATTGCTATTCCAGTGGTCAAGCAATAGAGAGCAAACTGGGGGCCTATTCTCGGCCATGGGGTAAGTGAATGTTATAACACACCTCAGTCAGCAATACTTCAGTTATATCATGGTGGTGTACATGGTGTATCAGTAATGATGCTTGGCAAACAAGTGTTGATAGCAAAAGCACAAATAACACAATGAAAATTGTCATGAGCATCCAGTCCTTATTTTTATCCCTTCTGTGACCATGCTTGGAATTCTCACTGTGCCCATCACCCACCACAAGACTGTCTGTGGTCCTGCATGCATGGTCAAGTCTGTACAGCATGCAGAGGAGGACTAATGACGTACATATACCTGGGAGGGGGTGTAGCTGGATGCATCCATCATATCCTCCGCCAGACTTGCTGGGGCATAACCTCGATTTTTCAAGCCTTTCTTAACACGGAGATTTCTGCGAGCTCCCTAAATGAAATGAAACAAAATGAACTGACTGTGTCGATGTGTATTTCTCACGAGAAATATCTCAGTCAGCAGAATAATGAGGAAATTTGTACAAGGAAATACAGAACATCAATTGTAAAGATGTAATTTTCTGACTAAATTTGATATTTTATACTTATCCTGACTCATGCTAATTATGCTTGTCTCCTTCCTTTTGCGAATGATAGTGGAACACTTGAAATCCCTTGAAGTTCCCTTTAAAAAAGCGGACGTAAAATCACTCACCCAGAGTAGCATCCCTTTCCTCCCTTTGGCGCCTTTTGGTCACCTGACCGACCATGCCTTGTCACTCTCTCCGTATGAATGCCCGACACCCAGATTTACAGGGAAATCCAGAGTGCCATAAGAGGGGAGGTTGGGAGGGCTAACCTCATCGAGTCATGATAAGTATAAAATATCAATTTTAGTCAGAAAATTACATATTTTTCCTTATCCTGACTCATGCTAATTATGCTTGCAGAATCCGTCGGAAACGGTGATGGGTCAAGCCACATTCTGGATTCACTGGTTGTAGATTTACGTCCTGTATTACCCCCCATGACAGCACTGTTGAAGATTCTGTTCTTTCAACTTCTCTCTGATGAGTCTGGGGGGAACCACAACTTGTCAGATTTCTTCTGAAACTTCTCCTGACATTTTTGTGTGGATTTAAATATACTAATATTCCATTAGTTATCTATTGCAACTCCATCTCTTGATGCATGCATCAAGTGGAGATGCGACCCTTCTTCATGTACGAGTATGTCATATACAAGTACAGGGTCCATCACTCATGCTAGTCTGTCCTAGACGTGTGCATGGACTTATAGCCATTGCTCTCCAGAGCGTTGGTTTTCACAAGTCACGTGATAAAAGGGGTGAGATTTACTCAGCGCCTTTGTGGAACCATTAGTTGTTGTGCTACAACAAGTGGCCTAAACTGGTGAATGCCTGAGATGTCTTTGGTGGCAATGTCTCTGAGGTAGTGGTTGGCAAACACCCGTGTTCGATCTCCAAAAGCAGCCCTCCATTATAGTTGTGATCGAGCAGTTTCCATGCAGAGCAAGTGTTGATGCCGGGGCTCTGACTTCATGTGGATTTGAGGCTCGTGGAGGCTCAAGTCCTGCTGCTTTATAGGCTCTTAGTATAACGGCTCTCATCCAGATCGATATCGTTGTCCGTGAGACTTCCGCGTTTAGTCCTTCCCATGAGATGCTTAGAGCATCTGTTGCCCACGCCTGAGGATCTGGAATCGGTGACATGAAGGTTGGTAGCTGTTTTTTTAACTTTGTTGCAAACAGGTCTACTAGTGGGGATTCTATAGTCTGTATGATGAACTGGAATGCTTCTGGATGCAACATCCATTCCGTCGGGGATGGTTGTAGTGGACGAGATAGAGCATCTGCTATGACATCCTTTGCTCCCAGAATGTGGCATGCCTTCATGTAGATGTTCAGGACGTCGACTATGCTGAACAGGAGAAAGCTGAGTTGTAGCAGAC
The DNA here is from genome assembly GCF_003918875.1 of Haliotis rubra. NCBI lineage: Eukaryota > Metazoa > Mollusca > Gastropoda > Lepetellida > Haliotidae > Haliotis > Haliotis rubra. Next base: position 383,130 of record NW_025767111.1, on the reverse strand, counting down.
TTGTTGATCTTGTTGACCCTTGTTTGTTGATGTAAAACGCCACTGTGGAGTTGTCCGTGCGTTCTTTAGTACGCTGGGCCAATGTTGTAAAGCGTTGATTACTGCTTTCATCTCCAACAGATTGATGTGTGACTTCTGATCCTGACTCGACCACTTCCCATCTGCCACTTCGTTGTTGAAGTGCGCATCCCATCCTTGTAGGGAGGCATCCACGTAGAGATGAGTGTTGCAAACCGGCTCTGTCAAAAAGGTTCCTCCGCAAACATTTGACTTCCGAGTCCACCATAGGAGATATGGTTTCAGGCTGTCTGGCATTCTCTTCCCACAGAAGTTACTTGTCATATCTTCCTACGAACCTCTGTTCTAATACGGCCCTTTCATGGTGCGAGTGTTCAGGATTCGGGATTGGTTGCAATCAGATTTAGTTGTGCAATCAGCGACGTTGTTTCAAAAGTGATCATTCGCAAGGCCTCGTTAATTTCCGTATGCTTCGGGAAAACTGGAACCTCTTCCCCTGCGCATCGCACAAACGTTTCTTCTAGACGGAACTCAAGTCATGTAATGGCGCAGGCTTCCCTCTTCATCCAGATACGGTGGAGAGAGTGTAGAACCTTCACTCAGTCTAGTAGTCGTTGTAGAGGTCTTCATAGCAGCCTTCTCCTGAGCGAAGCAACGTTCCATCATCGACATCATCTGGTCTGTAAACTGTTGCATGAACTGTCCCGGGTTGAAGTTCTGCGTTGTCTGAAGAGACTGCTGCAGGGATGATGCATCTGATACTGAAGAGACGTCATCTAAGGCTCGCTGCACTTGTGAAGAGTTGACGCTGCTGCTATCTCTGGTACCCGATGTCTGCGTTGATAGAAGGTCTTCTGTCAATGTCTGTGCTGATACCAAAGCCGATGTAGCTGTAGAAGCAGGCTTCGTCTTCTTACTGACGATGGAGACTACTGGTATGAGGATGGGTGGATCATCATAAACATCTGCTTCTTCCGGAGGAACAATCTCGGCTGAGAAAGACCTCGTCTTCTGCGTAGAGCTGAGCATAGACTTCGATGAAGTCTTCAAGGTAGTAGCCTTGATTTAGCCTTCTTCATCTGCGACAAGGTCAGCTCAGTAGACGATGATCTCTTATGGCCTCCGGCGTTCACCACTGGTACATCGACCTGCTCCCAAGAAACGTTAGGCAATTCACTGGAAATATGAATGTCTGCAGCAGTGGTTAACACACGGTTATCAGCGCAATCACTCGATTTAGACATGACTTGTGAATGCCTACGTACCCAGTCCTTAGCACGTCTATGGATGGAAAAAAGGTAATTCGATAAATTCAACAGAGGTTAAATTTACACAAAACTTACAGCGAGAGCTGAAAGAATATGACACAGTGCAATGTGGACATAATAAATGAGGGTCAGCCGCAGACATTTGGTACCTACAACGAATACAGGTTTTCATCAAATGTAAACACAATGAAAACACAAGTCAAACAACAGAAAATTTAGATCAAATTTCAAACTATAATGTAGAATATAATCCTGAAAACCGTATACAGCAATAATTTTGATGTAAGGTCCGAAAATATAAAAGGATATGTGCCGTATGGGGACCCAGGTGCTCTCACAACCGTCCTCAAGGGCTAAGAAGGAGAGAGTGACAAGGCATGGTCGGTGAGGTGACCAAAAGGGCGCCAAAGGGAGGAAAGGGACGCTACTCTGGGTGAGTGATCTTCCGTCCGTTTTTTTAAAGGGAACTACAAGGGATTTCAAGTGTTCCACTATCATTCGCAAGAGGAAGGAGACAAGCATAATTAGCATGAGTCAGGATAAGAAATTTTTTCTAATAGTTCAGGTTTTTCTCCCTATTTAGAGATAAATGTTATATTCAAACTAATATTAAAAACTTGACAATAATTGTGTTGAGTTTGTAAAAGCAGTTTCAGCAGCCATGTCGGATTTTCTTGTCTTCTACACAGCCCACAACTAGATGTTTTTTTATGCTTTATCATTCCAGCTGTACTTGTCAATACCAAAGTGTAGGATAGGCAAACCAGTCAGGGTTACCACAGTGCTCGATAACATGCACTCTGATCACACATTATAACTACCAACACCTCATCAAAGGTTCCTACAGCAAGCTTGGAAGTACTAGGGACCTATTCTAGCTGACAATCCTGATAGACAACTTACTGCTAATGTTGTGAGGCCCTTCAGTGTCATCTTCACAACCGAGTCTTTCCGTGCCCTTTTGCGTGGCAGCCCTTGAGTACTCCGGTAGTATGTACTGATGCTGGACATGGGTGTGCTGCGCCGTGATGTCGGATGTCGGAGGGGGTCCACGATGTGGGGTAGTCGTGACCCATCAACGTCATCCTCAACTGTCTTCTTCAGCTTCCCTATAGATCCAGCGTACCTCTTGCAGCGGTTGTCCCACTTGGCTCTAGATTCCTCCATGTCATCTCCGACACCAAAGAAATCAGCAATGCTTGATTTCATGAATCTGAGAGTAATTCAGCTGTTTTAGTTTCCATGTATATAATCAAAAGACTTTTATGTGAACATTATATGTGAACAAAGATACTGTGGTAAATATCAGGCATAACTGCCATTTTTCAATGTATCTCTTTCTGATACTGAAAAGTTTAATAAAGGTAGCAACCAAACAATGAAGTGACTGCACTGTAACTTTGTTTCATAAAATAATTTTTATCTATATTTGCCCAAACATTAGCATGCTAGATCGTAGAAATTATTATGTTTACTTCAAGATCAATGTCTATCCATACAAGGTTATTTTTCAAAATGACTAAACCTCTCATGTTAGTTCAAATACTACCAATGTCACTTTCATACAAAACCGTGAACATGTGTAAGACTTTTAGTGCTTTACCTATATGTCTCTATACAAAACAGTTCATATGAAGTTAATTTGGCTTATAAGTGTGAGTCTAATGCAATTAAATAGACATCCTTATAAAGTGAGTGAGTGAGCTTACTTTTATGCCACACTCAGCAATATTCCAGCTATATGGCGGCGGTCCATAGATATTCGAGTCTGGACCAGACAATCCAGTGATCAACAGCATGAGCATCGATCTACGCAATTGGGATACAATGACATGAGTCAACCAAGTCAGTGAGCCTGACCACCCAATCCAGTTGGTTGCCTCTGATGACAAGCATAGGTTACTGAAGTTCTTCACAGGTCCCTTATAAGGGGAGAAAATGCTGTAAAGGAATTCTGTTGCAGCTATCCTCTAGTGCACCTTACCTTCCAAACCTCTGCATCTTGGTGCCGCCTGGGTCCATCGAACTGTTCATTCTCATGGGCGGTGCACTGACAGTAGTGAGTCTGGAAACCTGCCGATTGTAGTCCATCTTGAGTTTGTCTTAGGAATCCTTCAAACTGAAAAAATATTCCACCATGAAACTTGACATGAGCATTGCAGGTAAACGAGTACCGGGATTTTCCGTATTTAAGTCCTGGGCTTAGTAATGGAAAATGACCCCTCTCGTTAACAAATATAAACCCCATAATCATGGCTTAAATTCAGGAAATGCTTGTAACTGAACAAAATGATTCTAAGTCACAGTAAAATGGAATGAACTATAATAATGATATTATCATATTTTATTGTGACTGTGTGTGAGTCACATGGATTGAGAATGTCTCTTTGAGTATAGAGAACCTGACCTCTCTTGGGACTCCAAAATGTTATGTATACATGAAAACCTCTAACTGCACTACAAACATTATATATGCCGACGTTCGCCGTGTACTTTTGCAAAGGGATGTCACTCCAAACAATAAAATTTGAAATCTTAATTTAGGCCCATGAGCTTAATAACAGGAAAATATCCCGTTTTTAAGCCGAAGGGCATAATTTCGAGTGGGCTTAAATACGGGAAATCCCGGTAATTTATTCTCATACAGACTGTGTTCTATCTTAAACAGAAGTACCTGCTTTGTACTCAATATAGATGGTTCCTACTCTGTTACTATGAATACTATCACTTTGCCATGGACATGGGTGAATGGTCTGTTTGTGCTCTGTAAGCCGTCTGTACCTAAAGCTTTTAAATTCACCATGGCTTTCAGCATCATAGTAGATTTTAGTGTTATCATAATTTTTATATCATACACACTATTTTTTCTGAGTTGATTAGACAGAACACATTATTAGAATAGGGCTTCTGACTGGTTTGAATGAGGGTCTTGCTCACCAGTGTGGAGCCAAACTCTCAAACTTTAGTCTGGAATTATAATTAGCCTCTTATGTAAAACTGCATCTACGGTATTATCACGTTCTTCCGGGAGTTCTTATGGACTCTTTGTGTCTTACTATTTATCAGTAAAAGAATTCTATTTATTGATATGTTTTTCTTTCTGTCAGAGAAAGCCTTGTTCAACATGGGTGTTTGCAATGGCCACTGACTGTAGTGAGTGAGTGAGTTTAGTTTTATGCTGCGCTCAGCAATATTCCAGCTATATGGCAGTGGTCTGTAAATTATCGAGTCTGGACCAGACAATCCAGTAATCAACAGTATAAGCATCGATCTACGTAACTGGGATACGATGACAGGTGTCAGTCTGACCACCTGATCCCGTTAGTCGCCTCTTACGACAAGCACGGGCTACTGAAGATCAGTTCTAACCTGGATCTTCATGGATCCCACTGACAGTAACCTTTTCAATTTTTACATGAAAATCTACACTAACATCTGGATCAATTCCAGTGGCTCTCATAAACTTCAATCACACATCCTTAGTTTCCACTTGCCAATTTGATTGGCTACGCTACCAAGTACCAATCAGAACATGGGTTACATACCTGCCTCAAAGTTGGGTTAGCAATATCAACAATATGGTAGCCAGTCCCATCATGATTTGTGAAAAAATTCCACACTGAAAAACTGACGAACACACAAAAAACACCTCCAAACTTATTTGTGATGAAAAGGATGTCTTCACATCCACTAAAACTGGTGTGGCTTTGGGTTCTAAGTAATACAAAATACCTCCCTTTCCTCTATGTCATTGTTTTATTGGTTGGTAAAATGTTAATGAAAATCAAGGGCACACAACTTGCAATCACAAGAACCGCAGGAATGGATGCATGGGTTGGTGTAGGTTTACCGACATGTGAGGCCGGGAGATATAGAGGATGTACTTTGTCTTGACACGTGAGCATCATAGCATCATGCACGGACACTGAGTATGATTTTACTATGAATAGTTTTTCTCACAGCAGTATGCACAAACAAGATTTGAAATTATGGATGGTCCTTGGGATGTTTGGGGTTCTTTTTCTTTTAAAAAATATTTTAGTTTCAGGAACCCTTTGATCATTATTTTCAACAATAGGGTTATGACACAGATTCCTTGATTTAAGCTCTTAAGTTCAGACACACCATCAGTTCTCACATTTCTGTTACTAGTATTCAGTATGAATCTGGTTTAACAGCTGGCGTTTCCTTTCACATATGGAATCACAATGACAAGTTTGGTAATATAACACTGTGTATAATATTGCAACCTGACTATTGAGATACATAATCCATTGGACAAAGTTTAATGATGTTACATACTTTACATAAGTATTATATTACAGCCCTTTTTCCTAGTTCAAAAAATAGAAATACTCATATGTTATAAAATTACAAATTATACTTCCTATTCAAATTGTAATCATGCAAGTGTCTATGCCTTCTGGTCTTCTCTACATATATTATTTATGTACAAACAATGATATATAGTAATATTCCAAACAACTTCTCAATGCACACTGAAATCTAAAATAGGATGGGACATTTAAACAAATATATCGAAACTAAATACCTGCCTGTTACAATGATTCCAGACCTAAATTGGTTAAGGTCTATATTACCACTTAAAAACAACTGTGACTATGTTTCACTGAATCCTGAATTCCAAAAACTGTTACTTACATCATGCTACATACACTTTGAAATGCTGTGGATGGTGGATAATGTCATGTGATTTACTGTCATTACACACTGGCATTCAAAATGGCCATGGACATGTAAAGCTGTGAGATTAAGAGTGCCACCGACATACAGTTTGATGGGGTGCAAATATAGGTTTTGAGTCATTTGTATTGGTCAAATATTTTGCATTTTTCATCAAATGAATCACATGTATTATTTTTATAATTTTAGCCGTGCTGCCAGGGCACAATGAAATATTTCACCTGTGCATTTTCAAAATGGCATGCAAATTAAGCAATATTTTAATCCCTGTAATCATGGTTATGTGGTTGACCATTTTATCATCAGGATCATTCAAGATTTTCTTCATAAAACTTGAGTGGTTAGGAAAATATGGGAAGGGGTTGTCTAAAAATCTCATTAAAACTTGACATTAATTTCAATTGTCCCAAGCAGTGAACATGTCAAACTTTAAATATTTGCATTCAGTCTGGATCTTGATGCTGAGACTAGTCACCTCATGTTAAACTGTTACACGTCTCTGTAGAACATAGCACATGATAAACATGACAAAACATCAACTTGCAGACACAGTAGGAACATGTTGAATGCCTTGATTCACACGTTGTAGGACAGCCAGCTGGCCAAGTTTCTCTTACAGGGGCTTGCCATGCAAAAATAGCATCAAGGTATATTTGTCACCACCAGGGTTATAGAACTACAGTAGAACGACAGTAGTAGTTGTTAATATTAGCATAACAAGCCCCTGGGAACCTTGTAACATCCCATTATGATCCCAGTGATGCCAAATATACCTTGATGCTATTCTGTGTGTGACAAAGCCCCCAACCCCCCCATCTCTTATACCAGAGGCACAGATAAGCTGCGTATCTGCGTAAATTACGCAAATATTTATCTGAAAACTCAATTCCTATTAAGACTATTGAGTAGTAGACTACGTTTGAAGTTTTGAAAATACTCAATAAGTTTGATCTTACATGCATACACACATAAAGGTCACATTTTAGCTTGCGTACGGGTGGTTAGATAAAATAACTGAGGTACTAGTATATTGAGATGTTCTATTTCAACACGTGAGCTTGGCTACTTGCAGTCTTTCTTATCGTTTCTCATATTACAGATCAAATATGAATAGCAAACACGTACATCCAACATTTGAACTTTATCATTTTTATACAAATTTATGGAAAATGGAAAAATACCCAATTGAGTTGGATTGAGGTGGGTACAATGTATTTGGTTACTCAAAGGAAAATTAGGATACCCAATTGAGATGAACACAAGTGAGTACATAACTCAATGACCCAAAAAGTTATCTGTAGCTCTGCTTATACACAGATGTCTCTCTGTTGACAGATGATCTTACAATGTCACTGAATGAACAGAAATCATCAACCATTATAGACCTCTCATATACCAGTCTCTGCCAAACACATTTGAACATTCTTGTCTTAACATCAGCAATATTTCATTAGATGTGGTTGGAGTAGCAGATCTTTCTTGGCCAAAAGAATATTACTAGAATCAGACATTAAACTGGTGCAGAGAGATACGTACAGGACACATAAATTTCTCTATAAGCACACTACCAGCTGGTTATTCATAACACCTAGCTCAGACCATTAGCATCCACAGCTGCATTGTATGGTTGTTTGTTGTTTAACACCGCATTCAGCACATTTATGACAGCGGTCTGCATCGTATGTAATTGATTACAAAATCTTAGTTGCTCACACAATCATTAATTTCTCTGAAGGCATATGTCGAGAAATTCACCAGGAAATAGGAACCGTCTTCTTCATTTTTAGACCTGACGACAGCAAGATTACATTTGATATTTTGATTAGTCCAGGAGACATCGTTTATATTAGGGGTAGTGAATACTAACCTCTCAAATGACACGTCCATCAATTGCTTCAGACTTAAGGTAGTAACCATCAAGCATCAGACGGCTGAATCATTCGTTATATAATGTTACAGAGTAGAGGGTCGGCGCCAAATTGTATAACGAAAACCGGACATGTCACTCCCTAGATACGAGAAGGCACTGAACCATGACGCTTCTGCCTTTCCATCACATCTATGTCCAACATATGGCGTCTAATGTCCCATTTGCACGATTCAACATAAACCAAGCAATAAAAATATCATCAAAAACAGTGACGTAAATAAAACAAAGACTCCCAAACAGATGCTTACATCGAACCAACCTACACCGCCAAATAGTTCCGTGTTTTCCTTTTCAGTGTTCCATCTGCGCATGAACGGAAGTAAATTTTTATCATTCCACAGTTGCCAAAATATGCTTTTCCCAAAGAAAGAAGAATTAAAATGAGATTGCTTAAGCAGTTCAGACCAAATACTCTCGAAAATTAAAAATCATTTGGCTGAGAACTCTTTGAAAAGTGTGGGCAACGTATTATTCTAAAAATAGTGCTGTTGTCAATATAAACTAACTTTGCATCATTCGATTGGACGATCCGACATATTGTTAAATTGAAAAGCTTTTTCAAGCGTTGGTGATGTTCATCAAATGTATGATTAGTATTCCCACGGTCTTGAATATATAAGATATTCGTTATCATTCAGGGGTGGATACAGCTTTTTAAAAAGGGGTGGGAGGTGCGCACTATTAAAAAGGAGGGGTGCATATTTCATTTTCACCCGAGTTTCAATGGTCATTTAACAAACTTTCAGCACAAAAGGGAGGGTGCGCACCCCTGCACACCCCTCTGGATCCGCCTATGTCATTTGTTTACGAAGATCATGGGAAAATGTTATTCAGCCACAGAACAGAGAATGATGAATAGATTGCGTCTAATATATTGTTTGTTTGGTATATAACTTCTTGATTGTAACAATAGTGGAACTAAATATAAACACTGTATGCTAACATGGGTACCGGGGATCCAAGACACAATCGATGACACTATGTTACTCTCGAATAGGGTAGTTATTGGAGGAAAATAATTTATAATGTTATCATAATCACATTTTGTAGGAGAGCCAACCATTATGTACAACTACATCATGATACTAAACTGTTTACGACCGAAACAGGTATTGTGACTTCAAGTAAGTTATATATCTTCTTGTGATTATTGGCAGACAGACACATGATTATTATCGTCTTACTCACGTGTACATATGATACATTGAGATATGCAATAGAATGCACATTTTTTATGTTGAATACCCATGCGCAATCGGTGAAGGATTTATCAAACACAATGAAAATATTCAGCTGGTCGCGTGAAATTGTAAGATGTATATACCATTTTATCAATTACATTGTATTTGTATAAAATATTCAGTTGTTTACAAAGTATATATTGCCTTTCCCGGAAATGAGAAATGTTAAATATGTTCTTTGAGATACATAAAACATGTTACTTGGTTTGTCACATTGATAAAACTAAGTGTCTTGATAGAATCCACATTGAGAACAATTTCTCTAGCGTTATGCATTTCATCCTCGATTTCATTTATACAATTATAACAGGTTCTAAGGTGCGTTTGGACTTGTTTCTATCGGCCAGTTTAAATGCGCGTGGGTGTTACCCCACACCTGAATAACTGTCACTCCTATATCTAATCACAGCACAGTTCTAAACGACAGTCATGGCATGACCGCATTTTTCCTATATAAATTTGAAGAATCTGAAGACTTTGTGAAAATAGCAAGTTAATTCATCACAAATTTAACAGCACAGGAAACTTCATAATATCTGGACTGCAAATAAAAAGAATTTAAAATTGCGTCTGTTATATCCTTGGAATTTCATTATATTTAGCATCCATACAGTTTTCCTGTTCATGTTTTCGAATGATTTGAGTGATGCGTTCACGTGACAACGTTAGTCCACTGCCGGGTTGTTGTTTCACATACACAACTGTTCATAATATTTGGCAACCTTGCGATGGAATATAGAAGTTTGATGCTGACATAAACCAGGTTCATTCATGTGAACCTTTCGTATCATATTAGTAGTAGTAGTAGTAGTAGTAGTAGTAGTAGTAGTAGTAGTAGTAGTATTGGTAGTAGTAATTGTTCTTGTTGTAGTAGTAGTACAGCTGTCATAACAATTCCGTTAAGATTGTTTGCCTTATATTATTAAGAGCTGGAGTTAAATGATATTTTCGGTTAGACATTCACGAGGATTACATAGAGCCATTATTGAAATGATAATTCAAAACGATTGTGTACAAATCCCGCATTGTATTAATTCAGACGCAAGTTATCATTAAAGTTACATTGGACTAAGAACTGACATTCATTTTCAACCACATTAATAAATAATGTATACTGATTGTAAATATGCTGTATTTGCCATGACCCTCGGCAAGTGCTCGAGAGGGATTGGCCTCCCTACGGGTTTCGGTATAAAGAGGTAAAATAACACACCTCAATTTATCTTAACTCCGGACAAAACGTTTCCGTCTCTTTTTCTATGTTTATTTTAAAAGGGTGTAGAATGCAGATTATTTGGTGCAATGTTATTGGTGTAGTGATCCCGCACCAACGAAAGGTCAGCTTGTGTCAGAATTTGGTACATTTTTGACACGCTGGTGCGACTCAACCGGTGAAGGAGATTATGTGCGTCCCTAATGAATACAGCAGACTGAACACAGTTCATATGCAAGAACACTTCACACACATGCCTGGTTAAATAAACCAACTTTGTCCACATATTGCCTTATAACTTGAAAAACATTTTCCGTAAAGACGTTAGATAAATATGGATCTGAGTAAGGGATGAGTGGAAATGCAGGTAAATCCCCAGCACCTGTCTGTCTGGCAGCAATAAATCCTGTGCTATGATGTATAATAGCATAGTAGCGCGAAGAAAAGCGAGACTTGGTCTTCGATGTTATTTTCATTGTAGTAAAGTCTTGAAGGACCCAATTTAGAGCAAGCATTGGAGGTACACTGAGCCAAGCAGTTTGGAGGTACACTGAGCCAAGCAGTTTGGAGGAACACTGAGCCAAGCAGTTCGTAGATATACTGAGCCATGGAGTTTGGACGTACACTGAGCCAAACAGTTCGGAGGTACACTGAGCCAAGCAGTTTGGAGGTACACTGAGCCAAGCAGTTTGGAGGTACACTGAGCCAAGCAGTTCGTAGATATACTGAGCCATGGAGTTTGGACGTACACTGAGCCAAACAGTTAGGAGGTACACTGAGCCAAGCAGTTTGTAGGTATACTGAGCCAAGCAGTTTGGAGGTACACTGAGTCAAGCAGTTCGGAGGTACACTGAGCCAAACAGTTCGTAGGTACACTGTTCGTAGAGGTACACTGAGCCAAGCAGTTTGCACTGAGCCAAGCAGTTCGGAGGTACTCTGAGCCAAGCAGTTTGGAGGTGCACTGAGCTAAACAGTTCGTAGGTACACTGAGCCAAGCAGTTTGGAGGTACATTGAGCCAAGCAGTTCGGAGGTACACTGAGCCAAGCAGTTCGGAGGTACACTGAGTCAAGCAGTTTGGAGGTACACTGAGCCAAGCAGTTCGGAGGTACACTGAGCCAAGCAGTTCGTAGGTACACTGAGCCAAGCAGTTCGGAGGTACACTGAGCCAAGCAGTTTGGAGGTACACTGAGCCAAGCAGTTTGTAGGTACACTGAGCCAAGCAGTTTGGAGGTACACTGAGCCAAGCAGTTTGGAGGTACACTGAGCCAAGGAGTTCGGAGGTACACTGAGCCAAGCAGTTTGGAGGTACACTGAGCCAAACACTGAGCCAAGCAGTTAAGAGGTACACTGAGCTGAGTTTGAGGTACAAAGCAGTTTGGAGGTACACTGCAGTTCGGAGGTACACTGAGCCAAGCAGTTTGGAGGTACACTGAGCCAAGCAGTTTGGAGGTACACTGAGCCAAGCAGTTCGGAGGTACACTGAGCCAAGCAGTTTGGAGGTACACTGAGCCAAGCAGTTCGGAGGTACACTGAGCCAAACAGTTCGGAGGTACACTGAGTCAAGCAGTTCGGAGGTACACTGAGCCAAGCAGTTTGGAGGTACACTGAGCCAAGCAGTTCTGAGCCAGGCAGTTCGGAGGTACACTGAGCCAAGCAGTTTGGAGGTACACTGAGCCAAGCAGTTCGGAGGTACACTGAGCCAAGCAGTTTGGAGGTACACTGAGCCAAGCAGTGAGCCAAGCAGTTCGGAGGTACACTGAGCCAAGCAGTTCGGAGGTACACTGAGCCAAGCAGTTTGGGGTACACTGAGCCAAGCAGTTTGGAGGTACACTGAGCCAAGCAGTTCGGAGGTACACTGAGCCAAAAGGTACACTGGGCCAAAGCAGTAGGTACAGTGAGCCAAGCAGTTTAGGTACACTGAGCCAAGCAGTTTGGAGGTACACTGAGCCAAGCAGTTCGGAGGTACACTGAGCCAAGCAGTTTGGAGGTACACTGAGCCAAGCAGTTCGGAGGTACACTGAGCCAAGCAGTTTGGAGGTACACTGAGCCAAGCAGTTCGGAGGTACACTGAGCCAAGCAGTTTGGAGGTACACTGAGCCAAGCAGTTCGGAGGTACACTGAGCCAAGCAGTTTACACTGGAGGTACACTGAGCCAAGCAGTTCGGAGGTACACTGAGCCAAGCAGTTCGGAGGTACACTGAGCCAAGCAGTTTGGAGGTACACTGAGCCAAACAGTTTGGAGGTACACTGAGCCAAGCAGTTTGGAGGTACACTGAGCCAAGCAGTTCGGAGGTACACTGAGCCAAACAGTTCGTAGGTACACTGAGCCAAGCAGTTCGGAGGTACACTGAGCCAAGCAGTTCGGAGGTACACTGAGCCAAGCAGTTTGGAGGTACACTGAGCCAAACAGTTTGGAGGTACACTGAGCCAAGCAGTTCGGAGGTACACTGATCCAGGCAGTTCGGAGGTACACTGAGCCAAACAGTTCGGAGGTACACTGAGCCAAGCAGTTCGTAGGTACACTGAGCCAAACAGTTCGTAGGTACACTGATCCAGGCAGTTCGGAGGTACACTGAGCCAAACAGTTCGGAGGTACACTGAGCCAAGCAGTTCGTAGGTACACTGAGCCAAACAGTTCGTAGGTACACTGAGCCAAGCAGTTCGGAGGTACACTGATCCAGGCAGTTCGTAGGTACACTGAACACATTACAAACAGCGTATCAGTCCCTTAAGCATTTTGTTATTGTTCTTATGACTGGTGAGTTGACGCGCGTGTTACTATTACGAAGATTTTGATACCCTGTAATCTACCAAGTATACGAAGTAAGTTAAGGTTTTCACTTGAAAGGAAAGTGCACAGACTACACTGTAAAACTTCGTTTCGATCCGAAACACAAATCTGAACGCGGTGCATTACCATAATTTGACATGTTCAGGTGTAAAGTGTTAAGGATAGTGTTTAACAGCAAAACGTGTTTAGGTTGGTGGGAAAGACCCGTATAACCCCTTGACATTTGATGTGGTAGTTTATAAATGTGATTTCTATCGTTTACAGTTGTAGATACAGATGTTGAGGAAGAGACTTGATTCGTAAATCTTCTTACTTCCACGTGTTCTTCACAGATTATCGTAGCCACCAGTGGCATCGCTGTCAATTGTCCTCGTCACCAGCAACTCAGCTTCCTGTATTTGTACATGCATTTATTAATATTGTACTGCGTTCATTGTAAGCCGTGGTGGTATACGTGTGATGGTACTGCCCGTGACCTGGAATTGCACATCGAATTTCAATATGTATTATACATTATTCATATCTGACTTAATGCATAGTGATATGCGCTATATTACAACATGTATGAATTAATGAATAGTGTACATTATTTGGAAGATACACAATGATATTCTGTTTGTTGTAAACATATTTGAACGTGTTTAAGTTTAAGGGCCACGATGCTTCCTTACAGCTGTTACAGAACGTTCAATACTTGAGAACTACTTCATCTAAAGGTGAGCTACAGATACACGAAACGATTACATATACACCTGATACGGAGTTGTCATTGAGCTATGGCTTAAATAGTAGATTAACATTTGTCTGAAATTACTCTTATTGCGATAAAGATTAAACACTTTTGACACTATTTACATGTAACTTGTTGTGTGCTTTATCATTAATTACAGACTGATTACTCCACAATGCATTAAAATCAAAACAACTCAGTAAAGCTTTTAACCATTAAACGTTTCACCAATATTTGAGAGCCCGTATATATACTAACGGAAAAAAGTAACGGTGCATAACATAAAATTGCATAAGATAAAAGTTATTTGAAAAGTTATAAAATTAACCTGAATAAACATGTAGCAAAGTACCTCGCATGAAATGTGATGTCAAGTATGGCGCGCGTCATGAAGTTACTCAACTTTGGCATGCTTTTTGAAACCTCAAGAGGGTGGTGTCAACAATTTTGTATATAAAAAATATTAAAAACTCGCTTAATAATTATGGGAAGGGTGTGTGTGTGTGTCATTGATTTTGTTACTGTGTACATAAAATAAATGTTAGGGATGGGGTGGGGTGGGGGGAGGGTGAAGGGTCGTTCACATTGTACACGTTTCTCCATAAAAAGCATCATTTGCATTCCAAACACATGGGAATACAGTTGTGAATACTGATATGCCAGAATCGCCAGAGCCACCAGAACCGCCAATGCAATACATGATGAACGGCCGGCATGCATGCGAATATCCCAGCGTATACCACCTAAAGCACTCCATATGATTAAAGCACATGTATTGGAGGGTGTTGATCCCCTGGCTCTGCGTGCTGAACGTGTTGACGTGATGTTTAGCTGTGTTCAGAGGCACCTTGTGGAGAAACTGGCCTAATGCCGCCTATATGTTTATGTTGCTCATCACTCTGAGTAAATGCCAGATTAAAATATGATTTCACTTGAAGTGAGCGAAATATAACATAAAGGAACTGTATTTTCTTTATGTAGATCTAAAACTGCCATATGAAATATGTTTTTTAACATTGTAAGTAAGCATTCCATTCTTAACTGGAATATATCGAGGCGGAAAAAGATAAAATACTTAAAAATAACTGACAGCAACCATATGGTGAGACAGATATGTGCTTGGAGATACACTTAGTCTATTTATACACGGTTTTGTTCCCGCCTAATACACTAAAGCTATACACGAGTCACAATAAGATCTTTGTGATGCTACTACGATGTGACTTAGTAGGTAATGGTTTTATGCCTCTTTTGGCAATGTTCCAGCAAGAGCACCACATCATCTATGGACTTAACCGTTATACTTAGGTGGGGAGAGGAATCGAACCGGACTTTGGCGAGAAGACCGAACGCTTTAACCACCAGCCTACCTCACCACCTCCGTGAAGAGGAACTAAGGGCAACACAACTGTACAACCCAGGTACTTTCAGACCATGCTAAATACATGTACATCGAACTGTAATGGAACATGACACTAATCGGTCCCATGAGCAGCTACAATGCGTGTGCAAAAATCAAGCAGTTTCACAACGTCACAACGAATCTCAGCTGAAGAAGAAAAAGAAATGTATATGGTATTAAAAAACACATTGCCAAGAGAACAATGCATAAGACAAATGTGGGACAAATGTTGTCATTTCACAAAAGTATTTGTATTACGTTATATTTTGTATTAAATATAAGCCAAAATTTCTAAAAAAATATTGTTGCTAAAAATGATTAAATTTTGTTCCTGATGATACCTGTACATATAATAGTATTAAAGGGTGTATACGTTTCTGTTTTCATAAAATGTAAAAAAAATAAATAAAAGGAAATGACATTCATCGTCATTTGTATTAAGACTACATCTAATGCCCTTTAGTCAGTGACTTTGTCATTGCAAAGAAACTGCTGAATAATCAGTTTATGGCTCAGACGTAGAAATTTACTAATACGATTTCTATTTGGACATAACTCGAAAATGTAGTTAGGGTACAAACCTATATGTGGAATAATGACATAGAAATAATCTTGAAAAACATATTTTATGACACTGGATGTATCGCCGCGACCTTGTACTATTCAGTTTCCAAAAGAAGGGAACAAATAAACGTCATCCAGTTGTGGCTGTCGTTTATCACACAACAAAACGTAATAACGAAAATTACCATCCCAACACATACTGGTACACAGATTATATTCTCATACCAATAATGGTTGTCACCCCCCTCCCCACCCCAACCCCACACACACCTCACACCCACACCCCACAGACCCTCTCCAATTAAAAAAATTGAAGGGGGTGCCAACCATTATTGGCATGAGTATATGAACACAGTAACACCGTTTGAGGGAAAAAAATACTTTACTGTGAAATATTGTCCCTGCCTTTTTCAGAGGAATGATCGGATCTTCCTTTAAAAATAGGAAATACAACCTTTCAAGTTTGTAGTGCTAATGTTTCACATGCTTTTGACCAAATTAATCTGGACGTGTAGATGACACCTGGAATTTATAGTGAGAGACGACATTCAAACCATTATACGTGCATTGTTTTGTAGTTCCACAATTTTTTGAGAACAACATGATATCTAGGAACCTCTCCGGGTCCCACTTGTTATGACAGCATTTTAACACATTAAGTACCGGTACCTTGTCTACAAATAAGAGTAGCATAATATCGTTAGTGTATTTCTGAGAAAAACGCCTCTCTCTCCACATTTCTTCATTTCTTAATACAAATATTAATAAAACAAGGCTCCAGGGCGTACTCATAATGTGAATATTTAAGTTTTCGAATTTTCCTTTCCACTACATGCTTACATTTCGCCATACATATCTTTCAACATTCTTAATATTTTCCAGGTACATCTTTCATAAGAACTATATTGAATCGGATTCTGAAAATCAATGAAAACTGCATAGAATCTGTGTCGAATAAGTCACTGATAGCTACTGCTTGCAGAAGAATTTCGTTGATAAGACCAACAGGATTCTGTTCCCCGTGGACCATGGCCAAGTCCTTGGCTATCAAGTTCAAGTTTCGGACACACTGGATACTTTTCACTTTTGCCATCTAAGAAGTCAGACATACAGTTGTTTGAATTCAAACTCACAGAGCAAGCTTTGGATCATGTCAAGGTTTATGCTTGGACGTAAGGGAACGTCTCTATCAGTATTCACTATGACTATATCAGTTTGAGCTGTTCCTGTACGTCTTGAACAGGCCATTGTGAATCACCTACTTGAGAAAAGTAGACTTGAAACTGACATTTTTCTCTCCCGTGCATATGAAGATCCGCCTTTTTTGACATCACAAAGGGAACGACCTGTAGGAGTTACTTACTGGACCGTTCATATCACCGAAACTGCTCTTGGTCTGGTATTCGATATATCACAGTCAGAGTCATGATTGGTTTGTGTGGTAAAGCATTTATTGGTTCTGATCATATCAACATAACTCAGACCTCTCAGATCCGGTATGCATGAACTATCGTGAGGTGTGGATCCCACACGGATTTGTCCTTGGACAAATGCGGTATACATTATACACATCTCGGGATGTGTATCAGCAGCAGAAATAGTTTCTGAGTCCTATATGGTGATTTCGGATTTCCAAATGTTTCCATCAACCTCTGCTTGTCGTAAGAGGCTTCTAGATAGCACGGGAGGTGACCCTCAGTGACGTGGTTGGTCGCGTGTCATAATTCCCGAAGGCGTGGTACGTAGCTCATTATATCAGTCATTGGTTTCTCTGGTGAAGACTCGATTCTTTAAAGGGGGTCTTTAACTAGGTGGAATATATATTGACTGCGGCGTTAAACAACATGCATACTTACACGTTCAATAAGTAGGTAAAACCTGCTACAAGAAAAAAAGAAACCCCGACATAATTGAAGACGCATCCGTAAACATATAGGCCATTGTGTACCTATAGACTTCCAGATTATGTCTAGGCTAACAGATGTCCTGTATAGGGTATCTCACAGAACAATCAGCCTGTGTAGCAAGCATTTACCGGTTGCTGTCTAACTAACTGTAACGAGGAACATATTCGTAATTCATTCTATTTGTTCCTGTGGAGTTGTTTTTTTTGACCAAAAACGAACAAGAGATAAAAATACCGGCGACCTTATTACGCGTTAAGCTTTCTGACGTAAGAAAAAAACGCAAAAAAGATCTAGCGATAAAATTGTGTGTCAGATGAAGAGCAGTTAACAGATGCAATAGAAGCCTGTTTCGAGAAGCTGGTATGTGAAACCTTCATTCTGCGAAACCTTCATTCTGGGAAACATCAGCTGGGTTCCCTACTTAGCAGCGAAGTAAGCATGACATGATTCCGCTCATAAACGCATTAGTAAACAGTAAACAAGGCGTTTGGAACGTAACCCATGTGTACCTGTATTTATTTGTGGACAAACTTGTTTTGGCTGTCATTATTTCTTAAGTTAATGTTTCCAACACGATGAGACCGCCTCCATGGTGTAGTGGTTAGAGCGTCCGCCCTGAGAGCGGAAGGTCGCGGGTTCGATCCCCGACCGCGTCATACCAAAAGACGTTAAAATATGGTACTTGTTGGTCCCTGCCTGGCGCTCGGCATTAATGGGTACAACAAGGACTGGTCGGCTCAGAGTCAGTATAATGTGTCTGAGTGGGGTATTCATGCTTCACTGCGGCATGGTATCTCAGTGGGCTAGCAGTATAAAACCAGCTTCAGTCTGGGCTAGTACAAGCAGCCGCACATACACATACACACGCATGCACGTCGTCATATGAGCGAACTATTCTCAAGCACGACGTTAAAACCCAATTTCACCTCACCTCACCTCACCTCACCTCACCTCACCTAACCTCCAACACGATGAATACATTGCATAACCTTCGCTCTTTTCAACGAAACATACGTCAACATTATACCTCAAAGTAGCAAAATTGTATCTTGCCTTTAGAGAGTTTGTGGTATAACACCCATTGCCGCTTATTTAATAAGAAAGGTTTTTTGTATATGCCTTTCCACTGTTAGAGATACCCCATCTTTTTTTCTTTGTTGTTTTACACCATACACTCAATCATTCCAGCTGGATAAGGGCGGCCTGTAAACAATGATCTCTGGACCAGTGATCGATAATATTGCACCGACATGAGGTGTGGGATACCACGAATGTTTTGTCTGTTTGTAACGCGACTCTCCAGTATTCCAGCTATTTGGTGGCGGTATGTAAATAATCGAGTCTGGACCATACCATCCAGTGATCAACAGCATGGGCATCGATCTACACAGTAGGATACTACGATGGAACTTGGAATATTTGCACCTTGTGGGGAATCAAATCAAACGAATATTTTGACCACAAGGCTACGCTATCTCCCCACACACACACACCTCCCCCTTTATATATTATAATAAAATCCGTCAGTGCCAGAGAAACATTTATGTGATGTTATATAAATCACTTCATGCAACATTACCCAAATATTGTACACCTTTTATAGGAATAGGATGACGTGTATATGAGAGTTGAATAAACTAGTTTTACGATCAAAATAATAAAAGCTCTCAGATGGATGATAAAGCTTTAAAAATGTTTTATGACACGACTGGCAGAGAGATAACCTAATCTATACGTGTAATACATCTCCCTCACTGCAGAGTGACGATAAACTGATATCGTCTGTCAGCAGATACTATGATCTTACTCTGTAATGTAACACTGACGTCATATGTTTACGTGAACACCAAACTGCCATATTTCCAGTAAGTTCTCAGAAGCAACTTTCGCCTGCCAAATATCATGTAACTGTTTCAGATAAAACATGCAAACTGTACAGTGAAATAACCTATTTTTCAAATGTTGCAATTACAAACCGTTGCTTGATGATTTTCCGACAGGGGAATCTATGAAAAATAACGTAAAGAAAATGAGAATATCCTTAAATACCCACCAGATTACCCATATTTGGAACTCCCAATACAGCAACTCTTATTCTGTAGGTTTATAGTTGATGCCCTGTGGAGAGGGGATAACTTGTCCCCGAGACCATAGAGAATGCATTTCAAAAGGATTCCAACTCCAATCTAGAATGATTTCGCAAGCCGAGATTGCCTCTTGGTCTGATTAAGAGTTGGTCTGGTCTCCTTTGGAATGTTTGTTGCCTATATTTTGAAACCTATATTTTTAAATACGATTTTTCTTTATTTCTTTTAAAAATTTAACTTAAGTGTCAGTCTAGTGAGAGAAGAACAGACCTTAGTCCTCTCTGCTTGTTGTAAGAGTTGGTCATGTCGGTGTCAAGGCTGGTTGCGTGTCATCCTGCCCCGATGACGTGGATCGTTTGTTCATACAGTCAGTCACTAGTTTGTTTCGATTGTTTACAGACAAACGCGGTATATCTAGAATAGCAAGCCGAACATACACCTCCTCTCTGCAACCCATAGGTCCTTGGAGATTTGGTGAGTGAGTGAGTATGGTTTTGCACCACTTAGAGCAATACTGCAGCAATATCATGTCGGGGGACACCAGAAATGGGTTTCACACATTGTACCCGTGTAGGGGTTTGCGGCGTGACTTGCGAAGGATCTAACCACTTGGCTACCCCATTGCCTTTTGAGTGAGTGAGTGAGTGAGTGAGTGAGTGAGTGAGTGAGTTTAGTTTTACGCCACTATCAGCAATATAACCGTTTGTGATGAAAAATAAAAACGATACATGAAAAGTGCATGCAGAATACGTTTTCCACGTAATGCACGTGCAATGTGTTGGACAAATGAGCAGAGACATTGACTATAAAAGGCCAAACCAAATTCATTATTTCAATATAAATTTACAACGTAAACGAAGACAAAAAATGCCATGATTGAATGCTACTGAACCAAATATCGCCACTGGACGTTTGGAAGCAGGGGACTCCCAGTTTGCCGTTGCAAGACACTTCAACGTCCACAACAGCACCATATTTCGATTATGACATCGATATACACGCTTCAATTCGATCCAAGATCGTCCCAAACGAGGAAGACCAAAGTGACCTCTCCTGCTCGGGGTCTATTCATCCGGGCGTTTCACCTACGCCACCGATTTGCTACAGCAACGGACACTGCAGGACATGTGCCTGGTTTTCGAAGAATTTCCGACCAAACCATCAGAAATCGTCTGAGAGAAGTGGGAATTTGAGCATATCGACCAAAAGTTGGACCTGTCCTGACACGACTACACCGACCACGACGTGTCCACAGACAACGACGATGCAACAGGGTACAGGCATGGAACCTGGGGAACGCATGATACGCGTTTGGGTCAGCGATGAATCGCGTTTCCTCCTGCAACGACGGGATGGGAGACAACGTGTCTATCGACGTCAACACGAACGTTTTGCGCCGAACTGCGTTCGAGAGGGAGACATATTTGGTGGAGAAAGCGTCATGGTGTGGGGAATCATGCCCTACACAGGTAGATCAGAGCTACATCAAGCAAACCTCGCCACCTCACCTCCTCCCACTTTCTAACCGCCAGAGGGAGCTGTTTCAACACGACAACGCTCGACCCCACAGAGCTCGTGTAACAGGTGCCTATCTCGCCAATGCAAACGTCAATGTCCTTCCCTGGCCATCCAAATCGTCTGATCTGAACCCGATCGAGCATCTATGGGATGAACTTGATCGACGCGTCCGTAAACGTCACCATCGTCCTCAGACACTTGGAGAACTTGCGTTGCAGGAGGAATGGCGAAGAATTAATTCCCCAAACAAAAATACGACGACTTGTGCAATCCCTTCCAAGGCGGTGACGAACAGTGACGGCTGCAAGGGGTGGTGTCACCAGATAGTGACCTGAACGCCCCCTTGTGTCTACACATGTGCAGTGAGTGAACTGAATTAATGCTGACAATGACAACACTACATATATTCATCCGTGTGTCGAATTTCCTTATACTTTTAATACATTTTAAATATTTTTGGCCTGTGCGTTTCCTTTTTTGCGGACTGTATATATCGGCCAAGTTTCATCAAACTCTCGCCTTGAAGGCCACTATACATATGTCGACAATAACAGGGTTTTACAGAAACCAACAGATGTAAACGTTATCCCTATGCTCCGCCACAGGGCACAGCGGAATTATGTTTGAGCAAATAGTAATAAATGATATGGCAGTAAATCTAAGAAGCAGGCACATAAAGCCTTGAGAACAGACAAGGGACATAAGCATAAGGGTCGCTTTATGTTATCAGAAAAAACAATATTAAACGTGAAATAAATACTTACCGATGCTCCATTCTCTGATTTTTTTGTTATGGCACCAGTTTTCCAGCTTAGTCTTGAGTAACTTCATGTAACATCAGTAGTTTCTGAGAATGCAATGTCATACACTATGTCTATCAATGCTTATGCTTAAATGTATTTTGTAAAAAATCATGTAGCAAAGACATTGACTCCGGAATAATTTATGGCCCCACTTTTCGAGGTCAGGCTTGATAATTATCTCTTCAATGTGCATGCAAAACTTCAATCATGTAACTTAAGTAGTTTCTGACAATACGTGACCAAAGCTAAAAAAGCACCTAGCAAGGGTTGCTAATTTGACAAAAATCATGCAAGACGCCAATTTTCGAACTCATTTTATATCGTGACCAGTAACATGAGTGTGTGAAATATATGGTCTCTAACTTAGATTTTATAAAAAACTTGCCCTAAGTTGGAAAGCACGGGGCAAGGGTCAGAACTCCAATAAAAGCCAAACCAAAAAGCATAGGGCAAGGCCATAACTCTGTAAAAGAGTGTTTTAAGATCCAAATTTTAGAATTCACTTCAGAGTCCAGTCACATCAGTTTGTAAAATTTCATTACTCCAGCTTACATGTTGAGTTTTTAGACAAATGTGTCCCCACTGAGAAGCGGGCTGACGGACGGACGACCTCGGCACCAATATCCCCCACCTCAGTTCCTGGCGGGGGATAATAAACTATCAGTAGGACAACCACCCTTCCTCTGAAGGCAATGTCAAAACGCGCCGTAGGGGAACTATTTGCCGCACGAGTTTATGCATGTTCAACACTCAACATAAACATACACAAACATCCCATCCTTCAACGGCCAGTGTGACGGCGACGACCCGCCGAGTTAGACGCAGCTGACACCGACATTACCGATACTATTTATGTTTACTTTATCCATATCGTTGATGGATGTGTGTGGGATTTAGGCTTCAGTTTCAGGAAAAATACACAGAGACATCTGATATGTATGTGTCGAATATGAAGGAGTAGTCTGTATACTGAAATAGGATAATGAGATTAGGTGTTGTTGTTTCTACACAATTGTGTTTAGGACATACAGGTTCTTAGATAGTAAGACATATACTGAGCAAGAAAATATCCGCACAACGCCATATTATCGTTTTATGTGCACGTAAACAGAGGGTTAGGAACAGTGTCAGGGATAACAAATAACCCAGTATGGACTATCAAAACGCTCCATATATCATTATAGCACGTTTGTTGGAGGGTATTGTTAAAAAAGACGCCCTTGGATGAAGGGGTGTATATTCCAATTCCTATAAATGAACTGAAGATTATACCGACAATCTGCAACCGCAATATATGTTGTACGTCACGATGAGGGACAGCTCATTTTGACATCTGGTACATCTCGTAAACACTGCATTAAAATAAGTGGAACAGTGGAATAAGTCTCGAATACCTATTTTCGTGATAAAAACGGAGTGTCAATACAATTATGCTTGATAAACATGTTGTTTCAGATGTACCTGTCGACCAACTGTCAAGCAGCTACTTGAGAATGGTAGACTTGAAACTGAAAGCGTAACGTCTCTTGTAGTCTGTCTCACAGTCCCCGAACCACATTAATTTCCCTACTGCCAAGCCCTCTCTGCAGTGCTAAAGCCCTAAATAAAGCAAGTCTAGATTTCCTCAAGTTCAGTCTGGTCTCCCTAGGGCTCCTTTTCAATATAAATGGGCTTGTTTGTTACTATCAAAATTATATATATTCAGAGACTAAGCCTTAGTCTACGTCTCTTGTGGCTATGAAGACCCACCCTTCTGCCAATGACAAAGGAAACGACCTGTATGAGCTACCTATAGGGTAGGTCATAGCACTGAAACATCTGTTGAACCATGCGCAGTAGATAGATTACAAGCAGAGCGGGATGTCACACGATTGGTTTGGACGGAAAGGCATGACATTGGTTCTTATCACACCAAAACAACCCAAGCCAACTCAGATCGTCCTGACCAGACAGCAAGAAGTGACATGTGCTGTGCCGCATGAATCTATCCATAGGCCTGGGCAGTTTACATTATATTATTACACAAGTCTCGAGAGGATACTCAGCAATCATGCCCATTTTATCACTGTTAACCCGAGGATAACCAGTTGACACTGGTGCAAGAGTGGTTCTCCACTGTGAAGAGTTGGATCGTCAGAAGCATGCTACAAGTGAACAGCATTAAGCGTGGCATTGTCTATCTGTTGATCTGTAAACAGAGCTACCTTTGATGTGATCAGGAAGTTATACCAGGGTCATCCATCACACCATCTTCCAGTACTAAAGTGATGAATCTGGCTGTTTATATTGATTCGATCCTTTCTATGGAAACTTAAGTTGCTAACATTTGTAGAACACGTTAGGTTGCTGCTGGAGGGCAAAACATCACTTAGTCAAGTCAAGGCCTGTCCATAAGTAAATTGTAATTGTCTCTCTGAATTGCCAGGCATGACTTGCTGGTCAAATTGTAGCTGGCAGAAACAACAGCTGTTCGAATAATCAACAAAAGCAGCAATTTTTCCAACTTCTCACATGTCTTGAAAAACCTCCGTCATGCTGTGGATGAACACAAGATCCTACACATGATCTACCAACAGAACAACTTCAACACACTTATCAAGTTTGCTTAAGGAATACATTCATTCAAGATATTCTCAGAGACGCAAGTGATGACTTCACCAGCAACACGTGTGAAAACATTCATTCATAATCGTTTCTCCTTCAGGTCGTCTGTTGTGGAACAATCCGCCTTCCCCCATCAAATGGAATCTCCAGTTTCATATTAAAACATTACCATGTAATACCATGTCCTGAAATGTCTAGCCTATTTGTGAATACAGTGAAATGACCAATCACTGTATAGGTATACCTTTGATGGACCTCTGAGTTAAAACCACAGGCATGGCGAAGACGGAAACGAGTAGGAAGTGGTCGAGTGGTCCCGAGCAGCAAAGAGGAAGCCTTCTGTTTGCCTCCTCGGGCCAGCCGACATCGTCCAAGTGATGGCATCTGCAGGGTTGCTGTCTTTCTCAACAGACTGCACATAAACTCGATGCATTGGTCTTTCAGGGAGAATTCTCCCCCAAAAAAAACAAAAACAAACAAAACAAAAAACAAACAAACAAAACAAACAAACAAACAAAGAACAAGAACAATAAAACAAACAAAAAACTGACCATGTTCTGAAACAGCACTTCTGTTTGTTGACAATCATTTTTGTACCGTCAAGTTATTACAGACTCATAAAAAAATCAACATATGTCATGAGAGATCATGTCCAACTTCCTTTAAGAAAACCGTGGAATGCCTTGTTTTCATCAGCCTTGACATGCTTCACTAGAGTGAGTGAGTGAATATGGTTTTACGCCGCTTTTAGCAATATTCCAGCAATATCACGGCGGGGGACACCAGAAATGGGCTTCACACATTGTACCCACGTGGGGAATCGAACCCAGGTCTTTAGCGTGACGTGCGGACGCTTTTGAAATAAGGCTACCCCACCGCCCCGCTTCACTAGAGAATCATCAGACAAATGAATGTGGGCGCAAGTGTCATGAAGTGCCTCTACGTCAGTCAAACCACGCCCATGGCACCCCATTATAACCCTTGAATGTATAAGATAAAGGGAAAGTTGAGGTTGATAGGATCTATCGTCTGTACCAGATTATTCATGTGATAACACACACACACACACACACACAACACCAACAACAAAACAACAACAAAACATTAAAGGATGGGTACAACATATCAAGTATTTCTGTCTTTGACTTTCTTCAGCGAGTTTAGCTCTAAACTGCTGCTTTTCTTGGGTCTACATTTGTATTGTGCTTTGTATTATTTTTCCTTTATTCGGTCATTCTGGAATCTGTCCCTAAAGGCCTTAGGCGAACATATTCTCCCTCTTCGTCCTTGCCACGTTTAAGATGAAGAATGTTGCATAGGGCAAGCCCGAAGGACATGCCAATGTCATTGGAAAAGCACTCTAAAGGGAGACCTGTTTTTGTGTGCGGATTCCCTTTTGGCAAGTTGTTCAAGGGTATCGATGTGGAGAAGGTGAGAGGTGGTGTGGATCTGGGGATATGTGCTGAGCAGGTCCAGGATGATAACCTTCCTCTTTGTTCAGCAAAAAGCTGACAGACAAAAAGAAAAAAAGGACTAAAAGAATCGCACTGGATGGCTTTGTCCAAATGCAATAATTTGCCCTTTGTTTGTGGTATATCTATCCGACCACCCTTTTGCTATTGCACACTCAAGAAGTGTTGATCTGTGTTGGTGCTTAAAAAGGGCATGACAATTTAAAGATCATGAGAAAAAAACTTTCGTTTCAAGTAAAGAGCAGCTAACAGATGCAACAGAATCCTTTTCCCAGTAGCTGGAAGCTTTCAAATGGTATATAAAATGCATTTCCGCGATACATTAGTCGGGTTCCCCACTTAACAGCGAAGTAAGCATGACATGATTCCGCTCATAAACGCATTAGTAAACAGTAAACAAGGCGTTCGGAACGTAACCCATGTGTACCTGTGTTTATTTGTGCACAAAATTGTTTTGACTGTCATTATTTCTTTAGTTAATGTTTCCAACACGATGAATACATTGCATAACCTTCGCTCTTTTCAACGGAACAGACGTCAACATTATTCCTCTTCAGTCTTATAGAAGGCTAAGTTTTAACCTGCCTTTTCTGCGTGAAGTCGTTGTATCTACCGGCCGCTAATGTAATCAAACCATAATGGTTTTAATGAATGAGTGACAAAGGCGTTCGCCCCTGATAACGAAATTCGAAACTTCTTCTATTCTTTGTTGTTTCACGCCGCAGTTTTTCAGCTTGATGACGACGGTGTGTAAACATTTGAGGCTGGACCAGACACACCGCTGGTTGATGCTGTTTCAGCAAGTTCAAGAGGAGGAATTTGTGATAGAGAAAAATGTGTCTGGAAAGCCATGTGTCAATAAAGTTACACGTTGGCAACAGATGACCACTATGATACGCCATGAGCATACCAGCTGGCTTGGTGTTTGGCGCGTTACAAATTCTCTCATTATTATTATTATGATACAAGCAGGGGTCGTTAATTATTGTGTGGGGATTGTGTCTTCAGTTTGCGGAGAAATACACAGAATAAATAGGTATGTATTATTATGAGGAGAGAAGTGTGTACCATGGACTAATATAATGTGATAAGATTTTGGTGTTATTTGTACACAGCTGTGGTTAAACACAAAGATACTGTGGCCGGCAGATTTAGGAAACAGACATCTTATGTTAAGCAGCATTCCTATGTCATGTTAGTAGTGTTCCTGAATTGTCAGTAGCCCATTATCAGGTGTGAGCCATCTATTGCTCTGGAACTGATAACCATTTTCAGTGTCACTTGAGTATCCGCATGCCAAGTGGGTATGGATATAATGTTCTGTTAACCGTACGCGAGGTCGGTGTTCCTACAATGCAGACGGACATTATGAGAGTGGGTGGGTGAGTGAGTGAGTTTAGTTTTACGCCGCACTCAGCAATATTCCAGCTGTATGGCGTCGGTCTGTAAATAATCGAGTCTGCACCAGACAATCCAGTGATCAACAGCATGAGCATCGATCTGCGCGATTGGGAACCGATGACATGTGTCAACCAAGTCAGCGAGCCTGACCACCCGATACCGTTAGTCGCCTCTTACGACAAGCATAGGTTGCTGAAGATCAATATTCTAACCCGGACCTTCACGGGTAGGCATTATGAGAGGGGTGTAGACAAACTATAAGATTTAATGTATAAAACCAACTATTTGTCTAAACTGAAAAGTTAAAATGGGGATGCAGACTGAGCCGGAGGGAAATTTAGGCTTTCTCTGAAAACGCTGGACAAAAATATGGTAAAAAACTATCATTTCAGAAATCAGTATCATTTCAGATACTGTGGCAGGTAGAAGTCCGTCTACATTCATATTATTATCATAATGTGCTCCCTTTTAAAAAAAAGTTTTTTATTCCCAAGAGATACATGTTACATACAAGAGGCACTTGTTGAATACATGCATACATACAAACCGGCTTCAAGTCGCCGTCATCATGAAAGTGTTCAGTAGTCATAATATGTGATTAATAATGGTACATCATCATATAATTATTCCATGTGGGACCACAGTAAGACTTACATGTAACAGGTAATTTGTATCGGATACATACCTATATACATACAAACTAGCTTTCAGATCACAGTCATCATGGAAGTGTACAGTAACCATTATCTGAGTAGTGATAATATCTGGTTATTAATAGTACGTCGTCTTATAATTAATATGTGCTCCTTTCCTGTTTTCAGTTCGCAGCAAGTGTTCCTGCAGTATCAGAAGCCCATTATCAGAATTGATCCTTCTCGTAATATTAACACTGACTAAACATTGACAGATGTTAAGTATGTGCTAATGTCCAGTGTAGCCGTAATCACAGTCACATCTTGTAACCATGGCAGTTACAGAGGTGGGGTGGATGTAGCAACAATATATCTTACGGTTTTTGGAGGCCATTTATAACTATTTGTATCTTTAGTTGCCCAAATATGTACCTTCCACAATCTAAACTATATTTACTGGGTTTATTCTTGCTATCACAGATCCATAGTGAGCCATAGATTACTGGGATTAACGTTCGCTAAGGTTATGTAGCCTGAAACAATGTTGTAGACATCTTATTGGAGACCATCTGGTACCGATGGTACGTTACAGGATACGGCGAGTACCAGGTCTGACACCCACTGTCTAGCGTGGTATCATATTCACTTCACCGAGATGCTGTCATCTCCCCATTGGCTACTGTCATTTGGATTTGGGGTTTTCAATAATATTCTCAAGCACCACACTCTTTGAAAATGGTTTTCGGAAAAATACGAGACTATTGTCTGCATCCTTAGAAAGGTGGCAAAACGACCACCCAAAACATGATTGCAAATGCAGTTTCTGTGTAAATTGTCAGAATAAAAAAAATCATGCCCATGTGAATAATACATGCAGTGGACTACACACGCCGAAATATGTAATGAGTCCTCGGTTCAATGAAGATTGATGAAACTAGTGCCTGTTCCATAAGAACTGATGTATTTTGTGCTTAGCTTAATGAGAAACGATATGTATGTGGCAAGTGTTTGGTTCCATGAGGGATGATGTGTTGAGTGTTTGTGCACATGGAGCCAGGCCACACCTTACAACCACCGGATCCACCGTAATCTGTAATTACAAATGGTAAATTAGATTATATATATTTCAGCCTTTGGCCCACATAAATGCATATAATTTAAGTGCAATGTGAATGTGACATAATGGAACAGATGTTATGTACTAAAATATACAGTCATGGTACATTATCATGCTACACAAGTATAACTCAACAGTTAACAGGCTGAGGGACTGATGTGTTTTATACATGACTAATGTGCGAGATTCAAATGCATTACCATACCTGCAATCTTTTTGTCATTTGAACAAACTTAAATTATATCTTTTCTCCAACTTCCTGTTCAGTCCAAACTGACTTAATTAATTAGTAAAATGTAGTTGCTTGTTATATGTTTAACTATGTTAAACGGTCAAACCGATCTAACGAGACTGTGGAATGGTGCCCAATATCTACTCTGTCTGGAATGCCCATGAGGTAGTTTGAGAATATATGTAGTGCTTGTTAAGTGGCAATACAGGCTACTGTGATGTTGTAGTAAATGTCGGTGGCAGCAGCTGATTGAAGTGGTGGTAAAATGTCGAGTGTTGTCAGCTGAGTAATTAGGAGATATCTACCTATGGTGATATTTATACATGACAGGCTTGATAACTTGATATATCCAGGAGTTATGGGTTGGGACTGATTCTAGAAGTCTGGTTCTTACATGGGGCGATTAGAGACCTTTTATTCACTTATTCTCATCCACTTTCCAGAACGGACTAACAGGCCTGTTTCAGGACATTCGAGAGTGAAAAAATACTGCACGTTTATCTGGACTTAATACTTGGGCACCTGACCTATTTCTACTGCAGCCTACACGTGTCCATGTATTGCCTTTCTTGTTGATTTTAAATATAAAATTATGAGTTTTAATGGAACTTAGTGATTGTTCTTTGCACTCATATGGTCATGTACGTATTTCACATTTCAGTGTGTTCTATAAGTAACGGTTTCTAGGTTAATCGTTGATTTGGAAATTACTTCAAGAACACGTCCTCATTATTATTTGAGGATAACATGACTATTCAATAACTTAGACTGCTTAACGAGATAATCTCAGACAAAAACTTTAGAATGATATAATTAGTTAATTACTTGAAAGCCATGATAAATGGAACATTGTGCACTCTATACTCACTAATATATTTGTCTTCCGTTTGGGTAACTGCCCGACACATGGCTCAGACAATATTCGATAATCCTAACGTGATGGACGAAGTTATTGCCCTCTGTGTGATTCAGCTGAACAATGAGCAATGGCAGCTATGATCGTTTCTGTCATGTCTACTGGTGGATGGAATGAATAGAATTACTTCCCGGGCACTTACCCCGTCATCATAACCTGCACCAAGAAAGTATTTATACAATAACCCCACTTCAGAACTAGCAAAACAGATGCCGCCCTTTAAACACATTTTAACGCTGTGACCCGTTATTTTCAAATACGGCTTTTCTGATTGTTGAGTCCCTTGAAAACAGTGGAGAATGTTTGTGTTGATAACAGGATGTCTTATAGTGTGCGATCTGACAGCAGTGGGGCAGTGCGACAGTGAGTGTTGACAGGGTGTGTTAATTACGCTTTTAACAATGTTCTTAACCAATGGCTTGCTACACCAAGTTTCAACGTCATATAAGCTGGAAATCGAACCCGGAACGTTACTATGCCGAACGAATATTCCTGCGTCGTTCCCGTATGTGCCAATGTCTTGATAGTTTAATGTTTGGGCAATATAACAATGATGGGACAATGCAAACCAATCCACAGTGCTTCGTAAACATTATGGCAGATATAATATCGCCGGTGCAACAAACAATCTGTAACAAATTCGGAATTGAACTCGTCAACTGTCATTCAGTTGTTACCGATGCCAGAGTTCCGGATGATTCCAAGAACCACTGAACACAAATCTCTTAATAACTCTCCTTGTTTTAGTAATACAACCTTAATGGGCTCGTGGTCAATATTGTTATGAAACTTGAAGTAGTGAGGGGAACTCGGATATAACTAACAATTGTAAAAGATATCAGGTGCTAGGAATAATTTTATGATGATAATGAATGAATTGGGATAATTAAGATCGGTATTGAAGTATGACAGGAGGTGGTATGTCCCCCAGCGATCTGAAGAACGATAGGGACAAGATGGGAAATTTGTGGCAATTTGAGGGAGTTTGTAAAGTTCTCCATGCAGCGCCTTAAAGACAAAACGTCGTCCTACACTCATTTCCGACGGGCTAGCAAGGGTGTTTGTCCCCATAGTTGTGTCTAGTAACCAAAGCAATATTTAACGCCAACACGTCTAAAATCATCCCAGAAAATGAGAGGAGGTTTGAATAATATACATCTATCCTATTGATAAATAGGAACATGGCACAGATAGTTTAAAATAAGGATCCTATACATCCAACATGGCATTAATATTAACTCGCCTAATCACTTTAACTTTGAACATATTTGTATGTTGATGAGAATTATTGAGAACCAGAAGGACAGCAAGGTTTTCCTTCTTCAGTTCGGCAACACCATCTCCAGGGTAGGTATGACATTAACCCTACTTTGGGCTCCCCTCTGATAATGAGTTGATACAAGTGTCAGTACCCATAACGCTTCCCAGCGTGGAGGAGGGTATGAAGCCATATCACTTAGTCCCCTCGTTAACTACAAGACGAGGGCGTGTATACCGACAGCGTTACAAGACACCATCAACTAATCACCCCCCATTTAACCCTCAAGAACCCATGTGGTCATTTCCTTAACCGAAATGGACAAAGCATGGCTTTGATTTTGACTGCAGTATAATAGGATTTAGTCCTTGAGGTTACCTAATTATTTACCATGCCTCTTGACATAAACCCGTATTGTTCCGTATTGTTGATAAATATCGACCTATTGGTAGTTTGTGACAAGTAGAATACTGCTATTAGTGTTCAATTAAGATTCTGTGGGGAGGATTAAGTCCAAAATGATAATAATGTTATTGGAGTTAAAGAGGTTCCACTAAATGCATGTCTTCAGTAGCCACAGTCAGTGTATAAATCATGTAAAATACGTTTACATCGAACATACTGGTAAGGATATATCGAACTCTATTTGCAGCCCGATTCCTGTATATCTTTATCGAAATGCATTTAACTAACTATAAGGAACTAATATAGTATTTCCTTGAGTTCGTTATAGTTTATTATATATGCTAATCGTGTGAAATGCAAAAAACAATTATCTGTCATGGTTTATAAGTCATTGGTTTGAATCGTATTTTCGATCCGATTGTGATCCTTGTTTTGTCAACCCAATTCCTGTGATATCTGATTTCAACAAGTGGCCATCCGTTCACAAAGTTAAGCTGACACGTCGGGATATAACTGTTCGGAGTTAACAGAACTACAGACATAAATACAGTTAGAACTAATTATAATTAATTCCATATATTGTAAGGAAAACATTGTTTATTTCCAAATATATATCACTTTCTGGCACAATTATGGTGAACATCACTCTTCACCTTAAACTTGGAGGTAAGTTATACAATTAAAGGGTTTGGCCCATGGCCCATTACAGTCCACGAATGTTTGCCAGGAAAGATTCCTAGAAGGGACATTGTCGTGTTGTCGCCCTCTTTAAATACAAGCAATAAGGGCGAAATTAACCAAAGCGCGACAATGCAACAACGCGACATTTCGGCCATTTGTCGCATTGCCGTTATTTTGAATAGTCGCGTTTTGAATAATATTTTTCTATCCATCCAAAGGGCGACAATGCGACAATGCAACATCTAGGATTCCATAGAAAAGGGCCGACTGATAACCGCCACCCAACCAGAGAAGCCTCATGAAGATTCCTGTTTATTGGACCTAAAGTACTATCTGTGGCTGCGCCGTGCGTGCACTGCATGCCACAGGCTATTGATGGCCATACGCTAGACTAACGCTTAGTCTCTGAATATATATAATTTTGATAGCAACAAATAATCCCCTTTAAACTGAAAAAGAGCCCCAGTCAGATGAAAAATGAACCTGGGGGAATCTAGACTTGCTTTATTTAGGGCTTTAGTATTGCAGGGAGAGCAAGGCAGTAAGGACAATAATGTGGTTCAGGGACTGTGAGACAGACTAGCCATACGCTGGCACTATATGGTACGTGAAACTGTTTCTGTGCAGGTGGTCGAGCTTGATAAACATGCATAGCTGATCGTATTTTCTGCATGGGCTTTATGTTCGTGCAGTTTACCCCATGGCTAGGTGCATTCTTTACACGTGGCTATTAGCGTCAAGGAACATGGGTGTATCGGTGCTGCACACAAGAACATTTACCAGGCCTTACCACAAAAGAGGGAACTACCTTATGTCTGCCAATCCTTAAATGTGTTCAATTTTTAAAGTATACTCATGCCATTAATGGTTGTCACCCCTTCAAATTTTTAATTGGAGGGGTGTGGGGTGGAGGTGTGTGGGGGGGTGGGGGTGGGGGAGGGTAGACAACCGTTATTGGCATGCGTATATATATATTTGATTTATATTTATTAACATATAAAAATGACCATACGCGAACCTGTTTTAGTATTAAACTGTAAAATGATAAAAGTAACTTGGAATGTTTGCATGGTGTAATAGGGTTAGAATATCTTGCGAATTGATTTGTACATTATATGTGAGACTGTTCCAACTGACAATTACCGAGAGAAGGGAACATACCCAGTCTGTCAGTGAACATAGTTGTAGAGCAAAACCTCGATAACTCGAACGCCGTTGTCTACAGATATCTTCGAATATGAGGTAACTTTATGGCTCAACCAGAATCCTGGCTCTGTGGTTTTCTATGTTTGTTTCGAGCTTCGGATTACTCGACAACTATTTCATTGACTTCTTGACAAGATCCTCTTATCATATCTATGAATGCATTTTGGGCCAGTGGCCTATTACTGAATAAAATGTCTGTCTGTCTGCATGACAAGGTCCACTGTAATACTGCATATACCTGTGTTTCTAGTTAAAACACTAAGGTATGCCTCTATATATCACAACGATGAAATATAATCACGTACAAACAATATTATCAACCGTTTTATGAACCCTGAATGAACGGTCCTTCTGGAGTTCTTGATAAGAGGGGCATTCCCAGATGAAAATGTTTAAAAAACTGATAATGCATATTTTTATTCTTCGTTTATGTGGGCTTCAATAACATTTCGTTGAGTGGATAAATCAACACAAATATTATTTATAACTATTTATAATCTCAGATCTGAATCGTGGGTTCCAGAGCGGAAAGCTGAAATGTCAGACAAACATATTCTGATTGTCGACGGAGACACCTCAGAAAGACAAGTCCTAAACAAAAAGGTTTGGCAGATATATTAAGAGGCATACAGGCACATATGCTCTCGATACAGAATCGACTATGAAAACATTTTTCTAATGTTGTATCTGAACACGTTGATGATGGAGAGCTCTTCCTCGCGGCATGGGCTCCCTCAGCTTTATCTGTCTATAGTTGCCTGGGATTATGATTGTAGACCTTTTCCACGCAGCGTCGATAGCTCGCTTCTATACCCTCTGTACAGAGGCCTGCCTCGCACCACTGGTTCTATAGGCAGTCTACTGGATGAAGAGCTTTGCGCCTTCTAAACTGACTCAAGACGTGATTTATGTTGGAAGCAACTGCTTGAAAACTGATGTCTATTTTTAGCCTAGGCTTAAAGGTACCAAAGATAAAAGCTATCCAACTTTCGCCACAGGTGATTTTATTAAGTGAACCATAAACATTTATCATAAACAAATAAAGTAGCATTAGTCAGACTTACTAACATATAAAAACATTAATTGATATCTTCATCAAAACTTTTATGACATAAATGTCAATACTACTTTTGCATAACTTGTAGAACGTAGAGGGAATGTTCGTTACGGATTGCACGACCCGTGAAGATCCGGGTTAGAATCGGTCCTCTTCAACCCGTCGTTAGAGGCGGCTAACGGGATCGGGTGCTCAGGCTCGCTAACTGAAACATGTCATTGTATCCAAATAGCGTAGATCGTGGTTCATGCTGCTGATCACTGGATTGACCGCCGCCATACAGCTGGAATACTGCTGAGTGCGGCGTTAAACAACAAACAAGTATGAAGTATATATTTATTGTCGCAAGTTGCAGCAGTGTCACCGGTTTTAGCGAGAAAATGTGGTGAGTGAGTGAGTTTAGTTTTACGCCGCACTCAGCAATATTCCAGCTATATAGCGGTCTGTAAATAATCGATGACATATGTCATCCAAGTTAGCGAGCCTGACCACCCGATCCCAAGAATCGACTCTTACGACAAGCATGTGTTACTGAAGTTCAATTCTAACCCGGATCTTCATGGGTTTACGAGAAAATGTTGGGCAGAACCGAAACGCTGTCAAGTCATTGTTGCATCCTTTCACCTACCCGTGTTTTGTGGTATGTGTTCTCCATGTTGTGTTCAGGACCAAGTGCTAACATCGGGTTTTGGGTGTAGTTGTTTGTTTGTTTTGTAACTGTATAACTATAGATATAAACAAATATAATAGTCTTTACTATACTCGGGCGTGAGGTCACATGATATCCCCCGGTCAAGACGAGATGGTTTGAATAATAAATAAATATTTCTAACATCGACAATAGAAGTTGTACAAATCATCCCAAACAACATGTTTGCTGTATCAACCCTTTTTCGTGACTTCCGTTTAATTACAGAAACTGCTTTACATAGACGCACGGTAATGTCGTCAATAATTAACAGTAAATATTTCAGGGGAGGTATAATTCGCAACATGATCCTCACTGCACTTAATCTTGTGTTATTTATCTTTTATACAACTGGTTTATTTTTGTGCTTGCATGAATCATCCCATTACTGTTTTTACTGTCTCGCACTCAAACGGATAATATGTTTCTGTAACATTACTTCAAGTGGGATAATAAAATGGCCTGTCTTGAATTTCCGGCGGCCAACGCGAATATTGTGCAGCATCCGGTAGCTACACATATCTTCACATCCATCTGCACTGCGCTACTTTGCATGTTTGAAACGGGTGTAAATAAATATTTTTACGCCGCAGTCAATTTCAGCTATAAGACGGCGGCTGAAAAAAACAGCAAAAAACATACACCCCACACCGTCGTGATACAAAGACAACTACATCTCCAGTGATTGGTTTCTGGTTTCCAGCCGCTATGAAGGCGACTATGCTTGTCGTAAGAGGCGACTAACGGGATTGGGTGGTCAGGCTCGCTGACTTGGTTGACACATGTCATCGGTTCCCAATTGCGCAGATCGATGTTCATGCTGTTGATCACTGGATTGTCTGGTCCAGACTCGATTATTTACAGACAGCCGCCATATAACTGGAATATTGCTGAGTGCGGCGTAAAACTAAACTCACTCACTCACTCTAGCCGTTATGACAAATACAAATCATCATCAGGGATCATTCATATATCTTGACGGGGTTCTACTGTCAGAGACCCGTGAAGATCCGGGGTAGAATAGGTCTTCAGCAACCCATGTTTGCCACAAAAGGCGACTATGCTTGTCGTAAGAGGCGACTAACGGGATCGGGTGGTCAGGCTCGCTGACTTGGTTGACACATGTCATCGGTTCCCAATTGTGCAGATCGATGTTCATGCTGTTGATCACTGGATTGTCTGGTCCAGAGTCGATTATTTACAGACCGCCGCCATATAGCTGGAATATTGCTGAGTGCGCGTAAAACTTAACTCACTCAATCACTCATTCTACTGTCAGAGGATGACATCAGTATATTGAGTGAGTGAGTGAGTGAGTATGGTTTTACTCCACTTTTAGCAATATTCCAGCAATATCACGGCAGGGGACACCAGAAATGGGCTTCATTACATATGAACCGGAGAAATATAACGAGACTCGTACAATAATATTAAAGGCAATCTGGACTTTAAGAATACACTATGGAGCAAACCCGTAGAACAGTAAGACAAATAGGCCTGACTACTGACAGAAGCCACGCAGAACAGTAGGACACGGTGATTAGGTGAAGAGTAGTCAAAACAGAGCAGAGCACTTTATTTTTTAGGAGACCTATAATATAGAAGAAAGACGTGCACAGTGTTGTGGAAAACCCATAGACTAGTAGGGATACAGACAGAACACTTGCAATAGTAAGAAGACAGGTGTGCTTGTTGCTTTTTAACGCCACACCCAGAAATCTTTCTTCTATATGAAATCCTTCTGTAAATAATCGATTCTCATACCAGACATTCAGTGATTGACATCTGTACTGGTAGAAGACCTGTATAGTAGTAACTGAGAGGACAAATTTTGCACTCAGACCCACACCCTGATTGTATGATCCTTAGACGAGTAAGAGTAAGTGAGTGAGTTTAGTTTTACGCCGCACTCAGCAATATTCCAGCAATATGGCGGCGGTCTGTAAATAATCGAGTCTGGACCAGACAATCCAGTGATCAACAGCATTAGCATAAATCTGCGCAATTGGGAACCGGTGCCATGTGTCAACCAAGCCAGCGAGCCTGACCACCCGATGCCGTTAGTCGCCTCTTACGACAAGCATGGGTTACTGAAGGTTCATTCTAACCCGGACCTTCACGGGTTTAGATGAGTAAGAAGACGAACTGAACAATAAGAAAACTTAGTAGTGTGCACAAGGCTAGGGGTATATTACGAAGACCCACAGGACATTGATTTGATCCAGCGTTTAATATAAAGACCAGTCAAATTATAACACAATTATGAAGAATATAAGATGACCCAAAGTGGACTTCAAAGGCACAGAGAATTAAGAAAGAAAAGTAAATACGAACAACGCAGAAGGATCCAAAGGTCACTAAAGAAACGCAACAAACGCTGTTCCCCCGTGACGATGGTGGAGCCACCAGGCACGTTATGGTCAGTGCCGGTTGTCGGGGTGTTAGATCGAGTCATTGTTTCCTTAATTGTACCGGTAACGTCTTTACAAGCGGTTTCTTGATACCAAAGGTCCAATTGGTAACACCATGATGACGGGCACCTGTTTACCCTCACATAGCCTTATATGTTTGTCGTCAGCGAACAAGGATCTCATATGGTGACCAAGGCCCAGCTTGTTCCATGAGGACCTGTAGGTCTTAGCAGGGATAGAATTGATTTTCTTGGGTTCAGTGATACCACAATTGACCTACCATGTGCCAGTGGGTTTACGCGCTTGTTAATCTTGGGTCGCTTGCATACTAACTATCTGCAGTGACACGGGTTAAACTGAAAAAAAACATACAACCAAACTAAACATTGGAACCATGTATGTTTGAATATATTAAAACTGGTGAATTTCATCAACAAACGTTCTAATCAGTGCAAAGAGATCAACCCTGTGCCGAATGACAATTAAATATTGGTCCGCCGTGTCCGTGCCCCAGATGACCGCTGCCTGATATATCTCTTCTCGTGCCAATGCCATTAGGCTGTTTCACCAGTCTCCAGTAGTTGTTGGGTCTCTCTGCTTATTACGTTCTGCAGAACCGCTAACGCTCGATATCAGCCGAGTCTCTCATGTTGCTAGTAGCGGGCCGCCATTGGAGGTAGTTGGACTCTTGTGGTAGAGGAGAGCGTGAGCGTGCGAGGAGCGAGCGGAACGCGCAGTGTCAGCGCCGGAGGACATACTCGCATGTTGTGGCAGCGTGCGAGACAGACGGTGGTTGTTTCCAGAGTGCATCTGCAATTCTCTGCGTGGATCGCGCTATGATGTGTTTGCAATCAAGCGTTCCAGCTGCCGAGATCACTAATTAGATGCCCGGATGTGTACTACTTTGACATTTCTGTAGGAGCGAAAATGGAGTCAGCGAAGAAATGGCTTACCTCGACGTGTGTGCTAGTTCTAGCGGTATGCCTGTTTATTCAGAAAGGTAAGAATCAGTACTTAATCACAACCGTCAGTTTGATATATATGGCCAATTTATATTCATACGCATGTCGCCTTATTCCAAGGGCGTTCATGTGGCGATATTAATGGCTTTTAAACGCCCCAAAAGACAATGTTTTTAACGTTACGCTTTTTTAAACTCGGCATTTCCACCCTGTCAACTGGCTTAGCATGTCTCTCGTCCAAATCCAGCTCTTCTTGTCTGGTGTCTACACTCCGATCAAACCAAGGTGTTTCATGAAGGATATTGACCGGTTACCATTGGACTGAGTTCAATCGGCAGACGATATTAATGCTGTTCTCCCTGTCGTGGAGGTCAGATTTAATTTGGTTTTAGTGGTTGGGGACCCCAGCAGTATTCTCCCAGGGATCGGGACGAAGGTCAAGGAAGGTCTGTCGAACCAAGTGGGTCCCAGAAAAAAACTCCGAGATGACCATGACAGCGTCCGCGCCACGTGAGGTTGGGTGTCGGAAGGGCTGGGTCGGTCGTGTCCCTTTGACTCAAGTCCTGTAGGTTATTGGAAGGGGAATGCGATCTTAGGCTACAGAGACTGCAAATAGGTTCACTTTAATTAACTGATAGCAACGCATCACGTTACAGGGGTTCTAGTACCTGTGCCGCTTACGTAATTCGAGGAATTTTCGGGAGGAGACAAGCGCGTATCCTGGATTCATCGTTAATTGGGTTTAAACTGATGAAGAACATAGAACTACATGTGTGATGTTACAACAACAGATGAAACACCACGAGATTCCCTACTACTGTGGTCAGCGAGACTTTAAGAAAATCAATTCTTATTTCCTTTAACAGTGTCAAGCGGCTGCGGTGTGCATCACTAGGTTATTGACTTGGCCACAGTCGGAATTTATGTCTGGGCTGATGGTGGTAAGCGTCGGCGTATTGTCATTAAAACATGTTACAACCATTATATCCAGATCAGGTAGAATATTTGTGGCGAGATATTTAAAACGGTATTAACGTTGGATCTGTTTGCAATCTGATGTAATGGTGAGTGTAGCACCACATCCATTGACCCACCACGCCATTTCTTCTTAATTATATATGCGACGACTTGAATTACACAGAAATGCAAGCTTAATCTTGGAATATACTGTTTATATATATTCATGACAATGTTTTTACTATTAAGTAGCATTGACATTAAAACGTCCTAACGTTGACTTTGATCTCACACATTGACGTTGGGATGTATCTATGACAATGAGTGAGTGAGTTTAGTTTTACGCCGCACTCAGCAATAATCCACTATGGCAATGACGTTGACGTTGATGTAAAATGTATCTCAGACATTGACATCGCTATCTATCTATCTATCTATCTATCTATATATATATATATGTGTGTGTGTGTGTGTGTGTGTGTGTGTGTGTGTGTGTGTGTGTGTGAATATGATATATATAGAATATGACTATTCACTGTATATGTAAATACATGATTGTATTCAGCTGGTGAAAACAATAGGAATTGTATTCCTATATTGCAGCAATGAAACTGCTGTGATATAAGGCTGTAACCGACATGCTGGAAGTGGGTGTGGTATGAGTAACGCCTTGTTTTATCTATGCGGGGAGTCCTGTAGTTCATCTGGTCGCAATCAGCAGAGGCCTGAAGAAACGTGATATGATGCAGGATGGTGTCAATGAGCTCGGTGTATATACAGGTCGCCACATCGAGCAACTGATTCACCCGCAGGGCTCCTCATCCAAACACAGGTCCCTTCGTCAAGCACCTTGCTCACCCCCGGGATTCCTCGGTGCGCCTAACTGGTGTAACCATCCACTTGGTGCCATGTAGTTTTGGGAGGGTCATACTCACATCAGATAGTGAGTCATCAAGCCGAAGTCCCCCGTGACCTCATTCCTCCAGTTGGTTGAATCACTGGACGCATGTTCCATGATAATATATTATTGATATGTGGAAGAATTATCTGAGATTGTTCTAGGCCTCCATGCCATATGTCTGAATATCACACAACTTGGTAGTTTGGAATAATATGTTGTTTCATTAAGTAATCCACGCTTGCTTTCATTGCCACTACCATCTCTCACACGTACAAACATGACACCTTTAACATTCTAAAGACTTATGTAATGGTTCGATGTCACATTAGCCCTCCATTATCGTGTTGCCGAGTCTTGTAGACCTATAATCAACAAGTTCTATATTAGCACACCGCGTCTAATACTGATTCTTGTGTTCATTATAATATACATACCACAAACCCAAACAAATGTCACATCGATTTGTTACATGGGATTTTCAAACAGAAGCATCATATTTGAAACATTCCGAAAAACGTTACCAAAGCGATGTTTAATCGCGTTTAATTACCAGTACATGGGGGAAATATGCTCCACACCCAATGCTAAGTAGAGCGTAGAAAAGTACACTTCCGGGGAGTAATTTCACGATGAAGAAGGAGATGAAGAGTTTTACGACGAGCACGATGTCCATATAACACCCATATGGCAGATGGCCTTGTGATACAGACACCGTTGTGTGATGCTGCAGTCGAATGACATTGCAGTCGCATTAGTTGGCGATGGTATCTGAAGACATTGCCTCTTTTTAGAAGCTGTAAACAAACCGTAGCTTATTGTACTGGGTTAGGTATTTCCACGTCGGCGCGGTGTCTGGTCGCCATCGCTCACACTGTGGCAGTACTTCGGAGCGTCATTCCACGACGCCTGGTCTTACATAAGTCACATAAACCGCATGGCTTTGAGGGAATAGAATGCGTTTGCAGTAACCATAGCGAATATGTGCCTCTCTACATAGGCATTTGGCAATGCTTCGATTCTCTTCGAGAGATTGATGAGTACATAGCTAGCCCCGAATACCCGGAATGCCTGTAGGGGCGGTGTATGTGTTGGTACGGACTTTCAAAATGGAATTGTCAGATTAATAAATCCTTTGCACCGAGTACCAATACTTTGTATATATCAAGATGTTTCTAATTGACGGCCGACTTTGCCGTGATACTGTATGATTCATCTCTTTATTGTACCTCTAAATCTCGAAACGCCGCCCATTTCAATGTTTCTCAATCGTCCCCGTTATAACGAGGTAAAGTGCATTTTATATGTGAAGCACATCTATCAAAGCGTTATAACAGAGTGGGTTGTTACTACAGCTCTGGTATCTGGTGAGTGAGTGAGGAATGTAGCAATCAGCAATATTAATGCTATGTCACAGCTCTGTAAGCAACCGAATCAAGACCAGACGAGAAAGTGGGTGATAGCTTCAGCCAGACTACTCAATCTACCTAAACATTCAGTCGGACATACACGCC
Organism: Haliotis rubra; assembly: GCF_003918875.1. Taxonomy (NCBI): domain Eukaryota; kingdom Metazoa; phylum Mollusca; class Gastropoda; order Lepetellida; family Haliotidae; genus Haliotis; species Haliotis rubra. Next base: position 340,542 of record NW_025767111.1, on the reverse strand, counting down.
ATTTACGAAGATAGCATAGAATAGATGGGTGTTCCCATAATCCCTCGGGTCGTACTCTAGCAGGTTACCTCCCAATATACACAGGGCAGTCGGGAATTGCCACACAGCAATAGAATCCCAATGAAGAGTTTGTTAAAATGACAAGATAAGGCTAATAGTGTTGCTATCCATCCGATGTTGGTAAGAGGTCGCCATGGCGTGGATGTCAGCCATGTATGTCAGTGGGTTGAACTTTGGGTGGAGTTTTAAACGGGATCATTTCGTTGGTATTAACTTGAAAGCCATTGTTATATTGATTGGCATGTTGTTGACTGGGGCAATGGTAACCGAATTTCATCAAACATTAGACATAATGTAGTGTAATTGTGTACAGGATCTGACCGTTTTTCGCGGAAGTGACTTAATCATAGATGATTTGAAAACCAGACATAGACCGAATGCTACCACTCTGTGATCTCTGACAGATTGGTTATAATGGTTGTTGACATTTTACACCAACGTTTTGATGAGTTCATGTTAAGAAATAGACGAGAGAAAACAGCTGATGTCAAAATATTCAAACAATGTAATTCAGTTATCCTAAAATGGTCATATATTTCAGCTTTGAAACTTCATTTTCATTGTTTATGATCCCTTGTAACAGGAATAACTCATATAACTCCGTATAGCTGACGAATCAGCAGGATGTAGATTACAAACAGACATAGGGTGGTTAGATGTGGTTATCTACGAGGGAGGAAGCGAGCGACCCTGACGTCTGTGTGAGCTGAGGCAGATATGGTTCTATGGGCACTGAGAGAGCGCGAACCACATCTCCCTCGACCGGAACACACGTGTTATACCTAGATCCACAGACCCACGGGTACCATAGAGGTGGGATACAGGAATGAACACCTGCTGTATATGTAGACCAAACGCATATTGCAAACTAATCATACTTTAACTTGCAACCATTTGGATTTGAAGTGCCCGGCAGAGAATTCTTAACTTCGGCCATATTTAACTCTTCTGTTTGGTCGATCCCCCCTATTTTTAGCATCAGCTGATTTTACAGTAACCACGGAAGTCAATTTTCCTTTCTATCGATCTGATCCCGCTATGGGGGACTCTCTGCATGGGGCTCAATATATATTGAACTTCTTAGCATAAGTAAATATTGCCCTGTCGCCCTCGCTTTCAACACAACTGTTTATTTGAAGTCTTATTCGATAATTTGAGCAGTTTATGAAAATATTCTTGCTATTTATTTCTACCTGACCTGTAGTAGATCCAAGGTTTATGACTACGCGCTCCATGGCCGCCCGCGGCTAGTTGTTGAGGGACTGGCACCACACGCTCTCCTGCACTTGATGGACCATCGGTGCTCCATGGATGGAAGAAGTGGATGTTGACATGGCTCGTTGAAGAGGACAAAAGAAAGTTCAACATGGATTATATACCGTACTTAACCATGTCTGTCATAGCGGGATCGGATTTAAGACCAGATGGCGTGTTTACTATCAAGAGCAAATGTTTTGCAAAATGCCAATAATACGATAGAAACTGTTCACACCATGAGGCAATTCCAATCTATCCGTTTGTTTGAGATGATATTATCTTTCTAGCCTTCAGTAATGATATGATGAGTATGTGTATTGGTTGTGACAAATGGTCCTCAAGGACGGTGTTTTCACTTGGCATACCTAATGTTGTTATGACGTATAGCTGATTAATTCCTTAAGCACCAATCAGCTAAATTGTGTCTTGTTGGCGATGATGGAGTAATTTAGTTGATAAAGGTTGCATTGAAAGACCTGAGAAAACGTGAACGCCCTGTTAATACTGGTTACATTGTGGTGTTTCTAAAACCTGATCCACTCCGACCTTGAATATGGCATTTCTACAGTCATCGTTATCACTTTCATACAGAACGAGTACATGGAGCACGGTAAAATGGTTTGGCAATGTTCTGATATTTTATAAAGCTACTACGTTTTACGTATGCCAGTTGCAAGATATATGATCTTGATGTCAATTCCTCGATTGTCTGGTGCAGACTCGACTGTTTACAGACCGCCGTTATATACCTGGGGTATTGCTGATGTGACTCGACTGTTTACAGACCGCCGTCATATACCTGGGGTATTGCTGATGTGACTCGATTGTTTACCGACCGCCGTTATATACCTTGGGTATTGCTGATGTGACTCGACTGTTTACAGACCGCCGTTATATACCTGGGGTATTGCTGATGTGACTCGACTGTTTACAGACCGCCGTTATATACCTGGAGTATTGCTGATGTGACTCGACTGTTTACAGACCGCCGTTATATACCTGGGGTATTGCTGATGTGACTCGATTGTTTACAGACCGCCGTTATATACCTTGGGTATTGCTGATGTGGCTCGACTGACCGCCGTTATATACCTGGGGTATTGCTGATGGCTCGACTGTTTACAGACCGCCGTTATATACCTGGGGTATTGCTGATGTGACTCGACTGTTTACAGACCGCCGTTATATACCTTGGGACCGCCGTATTGCTGATGCTGATGACTCGACTGTTTACAGACCGCCGTTATATACCTGGGGTATTGCTGATGTGACTCGATTGTTTACAGACCGCCGTTATATACCTGGGGTATTGCTGATGTGGCTCGACTGTTTACAGACCGCCGTTACATACCTGGGGTATTGCTGATGTGACTCGATTGTTTTACAGACCGCCGTTATATACCTGGGGTATTGCTGATGTGACTCGACTGTTTACCGACCGCCGTTATATACCTGGGGTATTGCTGATGTGACTCGACTGTTTACAGACCGCCGTTATATACCTGGGGTATTGCTGATGTGACTCGATTGTTTACAGACCGCCGTCATATACCTGGGGTATTGCTGATGTGACTCGACTGTTTACAGACCGCCGTTATATACCTGGGGTATTGCTGATGTGACTCGACTGTTTACAGACCGCCGTTATATACCTGGGGTATTGCTGATGTGACTCGATTGTTTACAGACCGCCGTTATATACCTGGGGTATTGCTGATGTGGCTCGATTGTTTACAGACCGCCGTTATATACCTTGGGTATTGCTGATGTGGCTCGACTGTTTACAGACCGCCGTTATATACCTGGGGTATTGCTGATGTGACTCGACTGTTTACAGACCGCCGTCATATACCTGGGGTATTGCTGATGTGACTCGATTGTTTACAGACCGCCGTCATATACCTGGGGTATTGCTGATGTGACTCGACTGTTTACAGACCGCCGTTATATACCTGGGGTATTGCTGATGTGACTCGACTGTTTACAGACCGCCGTCATATACCTGGGTATTGCTGATGTGACTCGACTGTTTACAGACCGCCGTTATATACCTGGGGTATTGCTGATGTGACTCGATTGTTTACAGACCGCCGTCATATACCTGGGGTATTGCTGATGTGACTCGACTGTTTACAGACCGCCGTTATATACCTGGGGTATTGCTGATGTGACTCGACTGTTTACAGACCGCCGTTATATACCTGGGGTATTGCTGATGTGACTCGACTGTTTACAGACCGCCGTTATATACCTGGGGTATTGCTGATGTGACTCGATTGTTTACAGACCGCCGTTATATACCTGGGGTATTGCTGATGTGACTCGACTGTTTACAGACCGCCGTTATATACCTGGGGTATTGCTGATGTGACTCGACTGTTTACAGACCGCCGTCATATACCTGGGGTATTGCTGATGTGACTCGACTGTTTACAGACCGCCGTTATATACCTTGGGTATTGCTGATGTGACTCGACTGTTTACAGACCGCCGTTATATACCTGGGGTATTGCTGATTGCTGATGTGACTCGACTGTTTACAGACCGCCGTTATATACCTGGGGTATTGCTGATGTGACTCGACTGTTTACAGACCGCCGTTATATACCTGGGGTATTGCTGATGTGACTCGACTGTTTACAGACCGCCGTTATATACCTGGGGTATTGCTGATGTGACTCGACTGTTTACAGACCGCCGTTATATACCTGGGGTATTGCTGATGTGACTCGATTGTTTACAGACCGCCGTTATATACCTGGGGTATTGCTGATGTGACTCGACTGTTTACAGACCGCCGTTATATACCTGGGGTATTGCTGATGTGACTCGACTGTTTACAGACCGCCGTCATATACCTGGGGTATTGCTGATGTGACTCGACTGTTTACAGACCGCCGTCATATACCTGGGGTATTGCTGATGTGACTCGACTGTTTACAGACCGCCGTTATATACCTGGGTATTGCTGATGTGACTCGACTGTTTACAGACCGCCGTTATATACCTGGGGTATTGCTGATGTGACTCGATTGTTTACAGACCGCCGTTATATACCTGGGGTATTGCTGATGTGACTCGACTGTTTACAGACCGCCGTTATATACCTGATGTGACTATTGTTGATGTGCTGATGTGACTCGATTGTTTACAGACCGCCGTTATATACCTGGGGTATTGCTGATGTGACTCGATTGTTTACAGACCGCCGTTATATACCTGGGGTATTGCTGATGTGACTCGACTGTTTACAGACCGCCGTTATATACCTGGGGTATTGCTGATGTGGCTCGACTGTTTACAGACCGCCGTTATATACCTGGAGTATTGCTGATGATGTGACTCGATTGTTTACAGACCGCCGTTATATACCTTGGGTATTGCTGATGTGACTCGACTGTTTACAGACCGCCGTTATATACCTGGGGTATTGCTGATGTGACTCGACTGTTTACAGACCGCCGTTATATACCTTGGGTATTGCTGATGTGACTCGACTGTTTACAGACCGCCGTTATATACCTGGGGTATTGCTGATGTGACTCGACTGTTTACAGACCGCCGTTATATACCTGGGGTATTGCTGATGTGACTCGATTGTTTACAGACCGCCGTTATATACCTGGGGTATTGCTGATGTGACTCGATTGTTTACAGACCGCCGTTATATACCTGGGGCATTGCTGATGTGACTCGATTGTTTACAGACCGCCGTTATATACCTGGGGTATTGCTGATGTGACTCGACTGTTTACAGACCGCCGTTATATACCTGGGGTATTGCTGATGTGACTCGACTGTTTACAGACCGCCGTCATATACCTGGGGTATTGCTGATGTGACTCGACTGTTTACAGACCGCCGTTATATACCTGGGGTATTGCTGATGTGACTCGACTGTTTACAGACCGCCGTTATATACCTGGGGTATTGCTGATGTGACTCGACTGTTTACAGACCGCCGTTATATACCTGGGGTATTGCTGATGTGACTCGATTGTTTACAGACCGCCGTTATATACCTGGGGTATTGCTGATGTGACTCGACTGTTTACAGACCGCCGTTATATACCTGGGGTATTGCTGATGTGACTCGACTGTTTACAGACCGCCGTTATATACCTGGGGTATTGCTGATGTGACTCGACTGTTTACAGACCGCCGTTATATACCTGGAGTATTGCTGATGTGACTCGACTGTTTACAGACCGCCGTTATATACCTGGAGTATTGCTGATGTGACTCGACTGTTTACAGACCGCCGTTATATACCTTGGGTATTGCTGAATGTGACGTAACACCACACGCAAGCTTTCCCTTAAACCCATGTTAAACCCATGTTTAAGTGTAATAGTTTGTTTCCTCTCATATACCACATGACCTATAGAGCTGAAACTGTATGAGATCTAGCTAAGATCTTTGATCTTCGTTTGACCCAGTTTTTCTTCTGATGCTGTATGCTTTTACTTCTGAAACTATATGGTGTGTGAAGCTGACACTGTTTTGATCGATCACAGCTATTGTCTGTCTTACATTTGCTCAGAATCCCAATCGGACTTTACACATGGCCGCCATTATATCTTTAAGTGAGCTACAGTACTCACCTGTTGGTGTCTCCTGATAACGCATATAGTGATGCTATCAGGGCGTAAAATCCAACTCACTCATTTCTTTCAATTTATGGAGCACCGTCCTACATAACGGAGACGTTGTCAGCAACTGAAAGGTGTTTCTGCAGGTCTACGTTATATCCAGATTAAAGACTTCGTGTCATAAAAAGTGTTTCAACCGATGTTTGTATATGCTTGTTTTCAATGGCACCATAACAAAACAAATTCACCGGTTTGGTTTGTATCCCATACGAAAATGTACGCAATGAGATCAACAAACTGCAACCTCAGACTTTTAGGAAGCGGATACTTTTAATAAATTTTGCAATCGGCCACTTTTCCCTTACCATTTTAACACATACACACAAACTCCATTACATGCGCACCTGTTTATCAAAGAAGGCCTTACCTCAACAATGTTCATAATTTTCATGCTAAAGTTGTTCGAGAATTTATACGTTACAAAAGCCAGATGTACTGAAGTGACGTGCCATGCCTTTTCTCTTTGAACGCTACTAACACCAAACACAAACACCAGCTTCTCAATCGACATTAGCGTAGTCTTCTCAGGGCAATCGTTTTCCGACAATCACTCGACGTGTAAAGCAGAACACTGACAATTGTGTATACAGTTGGCAAGCATTTTCCTTCAGACGGATACGTTCTTCCTTCCCATATGCTCTGAGCAATTATACCGCTGTGAGTTGCTGGCTTCACCTCCTCTTAGCCATCTAAACAAACTGTCTTATAAAGCTAAATTTACCATTTTTACACATGTCGTGTTGTTTGATTTTACTACTGTAAACTACTTGATGCCTCTCACCTATTGAAAAAGACCGACAGGTTGTTTTTAAGATGGTATCGACATCTAATGAGATGATGCTATAGTATATCTCCTAAAAGAAGTTAGTAGCTTGTTTATCCTTCAGGTACGGCAACTGGAATCAGTGAAGTCTCAAAAGTTATTTTTGTCGAGTAATTTGGTTTCCGCGCATTAAATCTCGACAAGCCTGTGAACAATATCAAAGAGTCCAGATGAGACATGTAACAAACTCCATCTAACTGCGTGAGTTGCCTTTGATGAAATAATGCATCATCATCGCATAATTAAGTCTATTTATATTATGCCACACTTATAACTACATTTCAAAGGAGAATTGAAGTTGTTTATCTTAAATAATATCTTTAAAACATTTCTTGAAAGATATAACAGTAAGTTATTGTAAAATAGGAAATGGTTCCTTGGATGTCCAACATTGTATTGTCTGAGCTTGTTATGGAATTATGAAACAGCCCCTGAAAGCGTTTATGTGAGTATAGTTTTTCGCCGCTTTTAGCAATATTCCAGCAATATCACGGCGGGGGACATCAGCAATGGGCTTCACACATTGCACCCATGTGGGGAATCGAACCCGGCCTTCAGCGTGACGAGCGAACGCTTTAAGTACAAGGCTACCCCGCCGCCCGGAACCGTTTAAACGATCTGTCGGTATACATCCAGGCCATCAGCTATATATAAAGGTCATTGTCCATGACGTTGGATGGTCGCCTGTTTCAAGTTAAACGCGTCACTAGCCACTAAGTTATCGATATCCTAAGCTATTTGATAATGTTAGTTGGTATTGATGATTTTGTATTTGCTAACGAGTGTCCTCAACATTAATGTCATAACTTATCGATTGCTATTCAACTCATCATACTTAACGCGATTAGTATTGGGAAACTAGAGGGGGATTTCAAAATACTAAACATAACATTAACTGGAATATAAGTGGTCGAGAAGTATGTCGATTTGTCTGTTTTTCGAGACAATGGAGGGGGGGGGGGGGGAGAGTTGATATCGAATCACAGAGTCGTTCAGGATGATTTCGGATAATATAGTTACACTGCGTTCGTCATACACGGCATAACATCGTTACCTCCATGTCATGGGGACCATAATATTATTTCCTTTGATATGTAATTCAATAAAAGCGGGGCGTCGATATATGAGAATTATTTCTGCAAGGGTCAAACAATTGCATCGTTTAAAACAGTAATCAGTTCGAGTAAACGAGATTTCAGGGTAGAGTATAGAAGCAAGTATTAAAGCTCTAGGATTGTTCCTGATAATAAGATACTTGTCAATGAATTAGCGTCACATGTCATTAACATTGTCCTATGTTGCCATTGCACAATGACGGAGTATTGAATACCTCGGTGATTATACAGGACTGTTATTCAGGGACGTAAAGTCCGTGTTAAAGATAGATTTGCTCTATTACAGCTGGATACACATTCTCATCTCCACTGGGAGTATACAACCCAAGCTGCAAGTTTGGCTCTATTACAGGATACACATTCTTATCTCCACTGGGAGTATACAACCCAAGCTGCAAGTTTGGCTCTATTACACCTGGATACACATTCTCATCTCCACTGGGAGTATACAACCCAAGCTGCAAGTTTGGCTCTATTACGGCTGGATACACATTCTCATCTCCACTGGGAGTATACAACCCAAGCTGCAAGTTTGGCTCTATTACAGCTGGATACACATTCTTATCTCCACTGGGAGTATACAACCCAAGCTGCAAGTTTGGCTCTATTACACCTGGATACACATTCTCATCTCCACTGGGAGTATACAACCCAAGCTGCAAGTTTGGCTCTATTACAGCTGGATACACATTCTCATCTCCACTGGGAGTATACAACCCAAGCTGCAAGTTTGGCTCTATTACAGCTGGATACACATTCTTATCTCCATATGGTAGTATACAACCCAAGCTGCAAGTTTGGCTCTATTACAGCTGGATACACATTCTTATCTCCATATGGTAGTATACAACCCAAGCTGCAAGTTTGGCTCTATTACAGCTGGATACACATTCTTATCTCCACTGGGAGTATACAACCCAAGCTGCAAGTTTGGCTCTATTACAGCTGGATACACATTCTTATCTCCATATGGTAGTATACAACCCAAGCTGCAAGTTTGGCTCTATTACAGCTGGATACACATTCTTATCTCCACTGGGAGTATACAACCCAAGCTGCAAGTTTGGCTCTATTACAGCTGGATACACATTCTCATCTCCACTGGGAGTATACAACCCAAGCTGCAAGTTTGGCTCTATTACAGCTGGATACACATTCTCATCTCCACTGGGAGTATACAACCCAAGCTGCAAGTTTGGCTCTATTACAGCTGGATACACATTCTTATCTCCATATGGTAGTATACAACCCAAGCTGCAAGTTTGGCTCTATTACAGCTGGATACACATTCTTATCTCCATATGGTAGTATACAACCCAAGCTGCAAGTTTGGCTCTATTACAGCTGGATACACATTCTTATCTCCACTGGTAGTATACAACCCAAGCTGCAAGTTTGGCTCTATTACAGCTGGATACACATTCTCATCTCCACTGGGAGTATACAACCCAAGCTGCAAGTTTGGCTCTATTACAGCTGGATACACATTCTTATCTCCATATGGTAGTATACAACCCAAGCTGCAAGTTTGGCTCTATTACAGCTGGATACACATTCTTATCTCCACTGGGAGTATACAACCCAAGCTGCAAGTTTGGCTCTATTACAGCTGGATACACATTCTCATCTCCACTGGGAGTATACAACCCAAGCTGCAAGTTTGGCTCTATTACAGCTGGATACACATTCTCATCTCCACTGGGAGTATACAACCCAAGCTGCAAGTTTGGCTCTATTACAGCTGGATACACATTCTTATCTCCACTGGGAGTATACAACCCAAGCTGCAAGTTTGGCTCTATTACAGCTGGATACACATTCTTATCTCCACTGGGAGTATACAACCCAAGCTGCAAGTTTGGCTCTATTACAGCTGGATACACATTCTTATCTCCACTGGGAGTATACAACCCAAGCTGCAAGTTTGGCTCTATTACAGCTGGATACACATTCTCATCTCCACTGGTAGTATACAACCCAAGCTGCAAGTTTGGCTCTATTACAGCTGGATACACATTCTTATCTCCACTGGGAGTATACAACCCAAGCTGCAAGTTTGGCTCTATTACACAGCTGGATACACATTCTTATCTCCACTGGGAGTATACAACCCAAGCTGCAAGTTTGGCTCTATTACAGCTGGATACACATTCTCATCTCCACTGGGAGTATACAACCCAAGCTGCAAGTTTGGCTCTATTACAGCTGGATACACATTCTCATCTCCACTGGGAGTATACAACCCAAGCTGCAAGTTTGGCTCTATTACAGCTGGATACACATTCTTATCTCCACTGGGAGTATACAACCCAAGCTGCAAGTTTGGCTCTATTACAGCTGGATACACATTCTTATCTCCACTGGGAGTATACAACCCAAGCTGCAAGTTTGGCTCTATTACAGCTGGATACACATTCTTATCTCCACTGGGAGTATACAACCCAAGCTGCAAGTTTGGCTCTATTACAGCTGGATACACATTCTTATCTCCACTGGGAGTATACAACCCAAGCTGCAAGTTTGGCTCTATTACAGCTGGATACACATTCTTATCTCCACTGGGAGTATACAACCCAAGCTGCAAGTTTGGCTCTATTACAGCTGGATACACATTCTTATCTCCACTGGGAGTATACAACCCAAGCTGCAAGTTTGGCTCTATTACAGCTGGATACACATTCTTATCTCCATATGGTAGTATACAACCCAAGCTGCAAGTTTGGCTCTATTACAGCTGGATACACATTCTCATCTCCACTGGGAGTATACAACCCAAGCTGCAAGTTTGGCTCTATTACAGCTGGATACACATTCTCATCTCCACTGGGAGTATACAACCCAAGCTGCAAGTTTGGCTCTATTACAGCTGGATACACATTCTTATCTCCACTGGGAGTATACAACCCAAGCTGCAAGTTTGTCTCTATTACAGCTGGATACACATTCTTATCTCCACTGGGTAGTATACAACCCAAGCTGCAAGTTTGGCTCTATTACAGCTGGATACACATTCTTATCTCCACTGGGAGTATACAACCCAAGCTGCAAGTTTGTCTCTATTACAGCTGGATACACATTACCATCTCCATATGGTAGTATACAACCCAAGCTGCAAGTTTGGCTCAATTACAGCTGGATACACATTCTTATCTCCACTGGGAGTATACAACCCAAGCTGCAAGTTTGTCTCTATTACAGCTGGATACACATTCTTATCTCCACTGGGAGTATACAACCCAAGCTGCAAGTTTGGCTCAATTACACCTGGATACACATTCTTATCTCCACTGGGAGTATACAACCCAAGCTGCAAGTTTGGCTCTATTACAGCTGGATACACATTACCATCTCCATATGGTAGTATACAACCCAACCTCCATTTTGTCTCTATTACCACCGCATAAAGTCGGCTGCACATTCTCATCTTAGATTGGTGGTGAGTGAGGTTAGTTTTACGCCGCACTCAGCAATATTCCAGCTATCAATTTGGTAGTATACAACCCAAGCTGCAAGTTTGTCTCTGTTACGAGTCGGATAAACATTCACTGCTTGTTGAATGGAGGCGAGTGTGTAAAACGTCACGTGTCAAGGAGACATCACGTGTGTCTTCGTTTTTCAATGTAGGGCACATCCGTAACCCTAGAAACTTGGAGACAAGCGACTGCGTCCTTCCCACAACATTGCTGTTACAGTGCCTTCATCTGATTCCACTGTGCTAAAGAACACCGACTACGTGCATATTGTTTATACCCTGAAGTCAATTTGTTTGATACGGAGCTGTTTTGCAAAGAGTTCTATTGACGTACATTGGTTCTTCTATGTTGCTCATTTCTGTTCCAGTATACGACTTTCGAGTCATGGTAAGATCAAAGGTGCATAATAATGATAACATTTCAATAATGTAATGAAATAGCGCCATGGCCTGTTCAGGGACTCGTTGACGTGAATAAATAAACACGCTAAACCTCACATGATGAATAAACGGTTAATAACTATAGGATATGTCATTTTATCACTAAAAGCATGCATCGATTGCATCTTAAATGAAACTTCGTTAATCGAACACGATATATCATTTATGAAATGAAGACGATTGAACGGTCTTTGCAGGTCTTTGCGGTCCAGTGTCGACACTCCGCTTATTCGACACAACGGATATTCGAGATATTTCAGTGTACGATATTTGATCTTACCAGGTGTCAAATTACATTATTTATATTTCATATTTGATTGTGCACAACAACTCATGATGCCCGGGGAACGGCTTAGTAATGGCGAAACATCCTGCTACCAGTAAAACCTTTGTCCTGAGTGAGTGAGTTCAGTTTTACACCGCTTTTAACAATATTCCAGCTATATCACGGCAGGGAACACCAGAAATGAGCTTCACACATTGTACCAATGTGGGGAATCGAACCCGGGTCTAAGGCGTGACGAGCGAACGCTTTAACTACTAGGCTACCCCACCGCCCCCCTTTGTCCTGAACTGATGCAGATTGTACACGCTGGTCCAAATCCTGGCACATCACATCATGGCGCAAAGCGACGCCTCTCTCGACTTTCCCTTCCTTGCAATTCAGCAAGTGTCAAATGCTGACGCATACAGCCAATCTACACAGAAACATCATTAACGGTAACTGAAGAAAACACTGTTTAATTTCGGTTGAAATGCTGAATAATTAAGTCCCAGCGGGTACGCGAATCAGTGAGTGATTATCGAAGTTGTATACATCTTTCTATCGACTCACCCTGCAGCTGCAGCTGCTGGTGGATGTAAAACCTCCAATGGGCTGATTGAAATATTTACGTTGAAAGAGCGCGGGGACGCGGCCTGAGGAAGATTCAATAGCATCTGGCACGTAAAGCACTCACGTGGCCCTGTCGCTAACGTGGGGCGATGATAGGTTTGTTGAGAAAGATGGAACCAATATACAGTAATAGGCCTTTGATTGACACGCTATACGACGATGTAGGTAATAACTGGAATGTCATGGGTGACAAATTTGTAGCGTCGTGAAAAACGAAGTTGTTATCCATGCATTATCTGATATTTCCTGGTCGATGGACATAGTTGGCAGTAACACCTCAAGCACACAGCTGTTGGCACACTGTGTGCAGTTACATGCATTGACAATTGCATTGACCGTTATCTTGATCCGTAATACATATGTATGTTAGCGTAATTCAATTTCAGGATGAGATAAAATCAATACAGAGGTATGTGTTGATATTTGTGTTTTGTTTTACTTCTTCTGTTTTCATCAATTGTTCTTCTTTAGACCCGGGTTAGAATTGACCTTCAGCAACCCATGCTTGTCGTAAGGGGCGACTAACGGGATCGGGTGGTCAGGCTCTCTGACTTGGTTGACACATGTCATAGTATCCCAATTGCGTAGACCGATGTTCATGCTGTTGATCACTGGATTGTCTGGTCCAGACTCTTTTATTTAAAGACCGCCGCCATAGTGCTGGAATATTGCTGAGAGCGGCGTAAAACTAAACTCATTCACTCTTCTTTAGATCTCTACTGTGGTCACACGTCTAAATACACTGTGTTCGAGACTGTGGTTGTGGAGGTAGTAGTTGAAATACACAGTCAGATACAGCACGATGAGTACAGTATACAAGGAGAGAGGTAACGTATCAGGACATTTCCCGACGTTTATTGTAGATCCGGACCGAAGTGTTTCTACACTGCTTCGTGAACAGATCGATCCGCTGTGTTGGTGCTGCCAGTTTCTCATTATCTTACCGTCGCTGTTCACTTGTATTATACATAGTTCATTGATGTATTTACTTATGAGGTTTCCAAATGGGGATAAATCATTTACTGCCTACTTGACACGGTTACTCAATCAATTTGGCTTCGACCCGGTATGTATGAGAGACATGACCTCCTTTGTCACGGTTTGGTTTGATCTGGCGTCTATTAGAGTCGCTGGTCTATAAGCGTATTTCCACTGCACCCGCGTCTATTGGAGGTGTGACGTCTATTGGTGTACCAGCGTTTATTGGTGGTTTGGCGTCTATTGGAGGTGCGACGTCTATTGGTGGTTCGGCGACTATTGGTGGTTCGGCGTCTATTGGAGGTGTGCCGTCTCTTGGTGGTTCGGCGTCTATTGGAGGTATGACGTCTATTGGTGGTTCGGCGTCTATCGGTGGTTCGGCGTCTATTGGTGGTTCGGCGTCTATTGCAGGTGCGACGTCTATTAGTGGTTCGGCGTCTATTGGAGGCGCGACGTCTATTGGTGGTTCGTCGCCTATTGGAGGTTCGGCGTCTACTTGACATTTAGCGTCAGTTAGACTGATGATGACTAGTGGAACCTACCCCTTGTTATCACGGTCATTGGACGACCACATCTATGTAAATGTGTCGCCTCCATATATTGTGAACTAAATTAGTTCTCTCTATGAGTATTTATGAATACTGTAACGCATTTAGTTTCTGCTGTTGACACAAACATCGCTTTGATACTGTGACACTGCAAGTAGAAAACATGTTGTCCGCTGTTTCACCGATATTATCATGTGTCACGCCGATGACAGCATTGTGCAGCTTTTGTGAATGTTTGACTTAACGATCTTCGATACTTACGTGGTGATAATAGAAACTCTGTCAGGAGTTCACGTGTTCATATTTCACTTGAAATAAGAGGATGGACATTGAATGCCCAAAATAGACTGACACTGAATCTACACGTATATTGTATTGTCATCACAAAGACCATGGATTTGCATTGAGACTACACAGATGATGTACATGTATGGAATGCTACACAATGGACCGACTTTAAGAATGAATTCCTCACAATGGATTGACATTGGATCTTCTCAGCTAACAGACATAGAACTCCATTCTAACTATCAGTCCATCACACTGCGTTGACATTCAGAGTTGGAAGGCATTGAATCTCAATGAAATTGCCCTCAATACACACACACACACACACACTGTCTCTCTCTCTCTCACTTTCTCTCTCTCTCTCTCGTACAATTGTTGACAACATACAGTCACGTACACGTGCACAAAAAGGCATGCGCACACACACGCACTCCCTCTGTCGTTTCTTTCTCACACACGCTCATATACATTCACTAATACATACGCACGAAGCCACGCACACATACACACCCGTACTCTCCGTGTGTCGTCTTTCTCTCTCACACACTCACACTCACATGCAATCACTAGTACATACGCACGAAGGCACGCAGACACACACGTACTCTGTGTGTGTCGTCTTTCTCACACTCACACATACAATCACTAATACATACACACGAAGGCACGCATACACACATAAGTAAACATTGGACATCACAGCCAGATCAGTTGGTACCCCACAGACTGGATGACACACATCTGTCACCATTGCCGAGTGCAATGTGGGCGCTTTATAATCTCTGCTGTATTGATGGAACACTGCTAACTCTACCACACAAAAACATTCGGATATGAGCATAATCAATCCTTAAACCAAGTTGCACATCTACCCCGTCCACGTTCCAATACTGACACCATATGTTGAAGATAAACACCGGGTGGACAAACACCACGCTTACTTTACACCACCCCGCTCGCCCTACCGACTCCACTATTTTCGGTTTGGTAATGATTGTGGATACTGAGGACCACTCATGCATGTTGAAATGTAAAGTGTCGGCTGTGGAGATATCAATAAAGCCCCGGATGTCTGCATTGATTGCTCACTCAGCAACACTACCTCAAAGTCCACGCTGCCGTTTCACCAGTTTTAAGTGTCAGTGGTTGGTACTGACAAAACAGTCTGGTCTCTCTAATAACACTGACTTGCATATCATTCGTTTAAGGACACAGGTATCCACGTCCCTAAGAAGCAAACGTGATCTTTAACTGTTTATATGTCTTCTGTCTATGTGAGACATGCGACTGGAAAGAAAAATTGGGAATGCGGCATAAAGCGATTAAACGTAAGAGCAAGCTTCAAACAGCTTCAGCAATTGCTGTACTACACGCAGTACTGTTGTATAGAATAGCCACACATGGCCCGAACACATAAGTGCTTTATAGATGGACAACCATTAGAAATCTTTCTGGCAGAGTCAATGGGTCATTGGAAAACATGCTTAATGGGCAATTTCAGTAGCAGCTCGTACAGTGTCACTGGGCAACTGATGATTGAAGTCGTTACGTGATGATTGCACCACTGTGGCCGACTATGCCGGGGTTTAGATCGAGAGATGTATCATTCAAACTGTCGGCTGTTCGAAGGGGAGCAGACGATCAATCAGATCCGTCCCATGATGCAGTAGGGTCTTCATCAGGTTCCCAGCGTACCGAGTGTCCCGTGTTGACTATTGTCAACAGGAACTGTATGCCTGTAGTCTCCTCTGTCAGAAACCGCAAAGAGCGATAGTGGCGAAGAACGATGGTTGACTATGCTTAACCATTTTCTCTTGCTGTGAACATGTAATGTAATGTACAATGCAAAGTTTTATTATATCGTTATACAGTCACAAGATTAACTGGGCGTTCCCTAACAGTAGCCACATCCATTCATTATTCAGATCAACATCGTCACGAAACAAGAATATCGAAAGTGTTTTGTTTGCCTTGGTCTGTGTTAATCACGGTTACATACATGTTACATGTGTGTTACACACGGTTGCATGGCACATTAATGGATTCGCTGCAAGATATTGTCATGACAAGCAATATTATTCCCTTATATTGGATTTGTTGTTTCAAAATTGCTCAATTTTGTTGTCCCATCCTGACTATCGAACTGTATAGTGTTGTCCCATCCTGACTATTTGACTGTATGTTGTTGTCCCATCCTGACTATCGGACTGTATATTGTTGTCCCATGCTGACTATTGGACTATATATTGTTGTCCCATCGTGACTATCAGACTGTATATTATTTTCCCAATCCTGACCATCGGACTGTATATTATTTTCCCATCCTGACCATTGGACTGCATTTTTTTTGTCCCATCCTGACTATTGAATTGTATATTGTTGTCCTATCCTGACTATTTGACTGCATTTTTGGTCCCATTCTAACTATCAGACTGAATATTGTTGTCCCATGCTGACTATCAGACTGTATATTATTTTCCAATGCTGACTATTGGACTGTATATTGTTGTCCCATCCTGACTATTGGACTGTATATTGTTGTCCCATCCTTACTATCGGATTGTATATTGTTGTCCCATCCTGACTATTGGACTGTATATTGTTGTCCCATCCTGACTATTTGACTGTATATTGATCTGTATATTGTTGTCCCATGTGAATGATATTGTTGTCCCATCCTGACTATTTGACTGTATATTGTTGTCCCATTGTGAATATTGGACTGTATATTGTTGTCCCATGCTGACTATCAGACTGTATATTATTTTCCAATGCTGACTATTGGACTGTATATTGTTGTCCCATTGTGAATATTTGACTGTATATTGTTGTCCCATCCTGACTATTGTACTGTATATTGTTGTCCCATCCTGACTATTTGACTGTATATTGTTTTCCCATCCTGACTATTGGACTGTATATTGTTGTCCCATGCTAACTATTGGACTGCATATTGTTGTCCAATCCTGACTATCTCATTGTATATTGTTGTCCCATGCTGACTATCGCATTGTATATTGTTGTCCCATCCTGACTATTGACTGTATATTGTTTTCCCATCCTGACTATTGGACTGTATATTGTTGTCCCATCCTGACTATTGTACTGTATATTGTTGTCCCATCCTGACTATTTGACTGTATATTGTTTTCCCATCCTGACTATTGGACTGTATATTGTTGTCCCATGCTAACTATTGGACTGCATATTGTTGTCCAATCCTGACTATCTCATTGTATATTGTTGTCCCATGCTGACTATTGGATTGTATTTTGTTGTCCCATCCTGACTATTTGACTGTATATTGTTGTCCCATCCTGACTATTGGACTGCATATTGTTGTCCAATCCTGACTATCTCATTGTATATTGTTGTCCCATCCTGACTATCGGATTGTATATTGTTGTCCCATGCTGACTATTGGATTGTATATTGTTGTCCCATCCTGACTATCAGATTGTATATTGTTGTCCCATCCTGACTATCGCATTGTATATTGTTGTCCCATCCTGACTCTCGGATTGTATATTGTTGTCCCATCCTGACTATCAGATTGTATATTGTTGTCCCATCCTGACTATTTGACTGTATATTTGTATATTGTATTTGTCCCATCCTGACTATCGCATTGTATATTGTTGTCCCATCCTGACTATCGGATTGTATATTGTTGTCCCATCCTGACTATTTGACTGTATATTGTTGTCCCATCCTGACTATTTGACTGTATATTGTTATCCCATCCTGACTATTGGACTGTATATATTATCCCATCCTGACTATTGGACTGTATATTGTTGTCCCATCCTGACTATTTGACTGCATATTGTTGTCCCATCCTGACTATTTGACTGTATATATTATCCCATCCTGACTATTGGACTGTATATTGTTATCCCATCCTGACTATTGGACTGTATATATTATCCCATCCTGACTATTGGACTGTATATTGTTGTCCCATCCTGACTATTTGACTGTATATTTTTGTCCCATCCTGACCCATCCCCATGACTATTGGACTGTATATATCCCATCCCATTCTTTGACTATTGGACTGTATATTGTTATCCCATCCTGACTATTGGACTGTATATATTATCCCATCCTGACTATTGGACTGTATATTGTTGTCCCATCCTGACTATTTGACTGTATATTTTTGTCCCATCCTGACTATTGGACTGTAAACTGTTGTTTATCAGGATGAAGGAAGGCTGCATTGCATGGACGAAACGATAATTTTGTTAAGTTATGCACAGTTGAACTACGACTGATTTTGAGGAAACACACAGGACAGGACAACACAGGACAATCCTTTGGGTAATCACTGCTAGGGAGATGGTGCACAGACACATGGGACCACAAGGCTGGGTGTCCTGCACCTGTATTTCACGTCTATTACTGTGTGTGTGTGTGTGTGTGATTCTCTCTGGCATATGAATTAACTGTTTCTGGAAGAGAAGCTGAAATCCCGCGTCTATACCACACAGAAGTGGCCTCTCTGCATGTCCCCTGGTGCTTCCAACCTCTCACCAACACCATGCTGATCCTGTTTCATCTGGCAAAGATGAATGCATTTGTTTACAAATCACTCCCAATCTAATTATCCCCTTGTTTGCTATCGCAACAACCCAAAGCCACTACCCACAGTCTGATTGAGTGGACTCAGCCTAGGAGTTTAGACTTATCCGTGAACATGAGCATGTCGAGGGCCTTTATGGGCATGTGTAACACACTAGCAGCGCTAGTTCCTATCTCCTCCTACTCTTTCCAGCTTTATCCTCTCGTGGAAGATGATGATGAATTTCATGGCAAATTTATCAATATTTACATGGCTTTACTTTTATCGTCTAGTTGCCTGGATGTATTCTATCAAGACTGAATGTTATAAAAATTGTTTTGTGAGAAAAGTTTAACCCAATTCATTTGCACATTACACAGTGTTGGTGCACCTAGAGGCGGCGTCACCATCGCTGGGAGGAGGGGACATGGGAAGAAATCTGGGCAGGTGGATGAATAAGGATAGCAGGAGGGGTGGGATTGAGTTGGAAGGTGGAGTATGGGTGGCAGGCGGTTGGGGGCAGAGGGTTTCAGTAGGAAGGCGAGGTTGGGATGGAAAAGTAGAGATGGTGGACGGTGGAGGGGATTGTGATAGGGGGCGTGGAGGTGCAGAGCATGGAGAGATGAAAGGCACAGACTAATCAATATGTTCTGCCGACTACAGGGAATTTATTCATGGCGGTTATGAATACAAGAAAGCTCAACAAGAACATGTTTACGATTTAACTCCACAGTTCTCCAGAGAACCTGAAGTCAGACATAAATCAGGTTGTGAATGCGGTTTGAATGAATATGATATTCAAATTGTATACAGCGAGGTGCTCAGGGAAGCCCCATTCGTCGGAAGCTTTGTTGAATCCTTAGCGAGATGAGATATTGATGCCGAGTCCTTCTATAGCCCTTTTCATGTTACTTGATCCCCCACAGTCTGAGGAACTGGCAGCACGGTGTCAGCATGCCCCTTTTCATGTTACTTGATCCCCCACAGTCTGAGGAACTGGCAGCACGGTGTCAGCATGCCCTTTTCATGTTACTTGATCCCCCACAGTCTGAGGAACTGGCAGCACGGTGTCAGCAGGCCCCTTTTCATGTTACTTGATCCCCCACAGTCTGAGGAACTGGCAGCACGGTGTCAGCAGGCCCCTTTTCATGTTACTTGATCCCCCACAGTCGGAGGAACCGGCAGCACGGTGTCAGCAGGCCCCTTTCCATGTTACTTGATCCCCCACAGTCTGAGGAACTGGCAGCACGGTGTCATCATGTCCCGAATGACGAGCATTCTGAAGTTTATGTATAAAAGATATCGTACATATGCATTACATGCCAGGTTGTCACTTTGGTGTCACAGAACAAGCGGGGGTTGAACGGGGTTGAACGTCATCATCTATTTTGCCTTGGCGGTTAAACATAACGCTGAAGTAACTCCCGACGCGACCGTAAAGGTGGGGTGTAAAGATTTGTATGAAACCACGAGAAAGGTTTAATCCTCACAGACCAGAGAACGTATTTTGGGGGGAACCTGATATTCGAACCCAGACTAACGGCTCCTGACACGTCGAGGGGATGCAACTCTTCTTAAAGGGACAGTTTACACCATTCGTTTCCTTTGCACGTAAAAGGAACTTTCATTTATATTCATCACCTCCTTCCAAGAAATGTTGGCTAATTTTCTTTTCATTTTTGCATAAATCATTTCTTTTGCATACACTCATATGTCCCAACAAAGTGGAAGATATGTTTCACGACAACCTGTTGAGACAAGAAGAACGATGACAAGCGGTGTTAACGTTACGGATGAGGAAGTTCTTCCCTATCATTGTACATGGCCTGGGGTATAGTCTCATCTGATGTTTATGGATCCGTGACGTCACCCAGTGCTATTACATCAATAATGGACAATGGATTCCCACACTCTACTGATATGAGGAGCAAATATTTATGTAGGAATACCACAACGATTATGTTACTATTTAGCTGGTTGAAGTATCGAGGGAAAAGGTTTACATATTATTGCATATAGGCATCATTCAGTGCTGGTATTTGCCGTGACAGCATATTTTCATTATCGTGTTAGGTTTGCTCTGCTGATTATTTTTAAAGTGTTTCAGCATTTTCCCATGGCCATTTGTGTATTTGGTGATGATGTGATAGGGTATTTGGGACCGATCACTTTATATTCAGAGAGGAAGATGAGGAGGAGGTGTTGAGAGGATAATAGAGACCGAGAGACGGGGTCTCTGCTTCCAACCCAGAAGAATCTGTCCATTCCAGCCAAACACACCAATGTGTCAGTATTGGGGTACATCCTGATGACTAAGTCACATGTCTGTCTTTGAAACATTCGTAGAAAGAGCATGCTCGAATGAACGTCAATTGTTGCAACATGAAGACGACAAAGGTTTTGGTTAGTATGGATATGATGATTTCTTTCTTATCACGTGAAGAACATACAACAAGTACTGGCGAAATGTGTTAGATTCGGTCATGCGATGTCATATGAACCACCACCTCCTAAGAGCCTTCTTTTTACACACCTATTACTACGAAATATCTAGGGTGTGATCTTATGCATTTGCCTTTGAACTTTTCCAAAATGAAAGCAACTAGTTTCATTTTTATCTGGGTTAACATGGCCATTTTGAAATCATATATTTAGTTACTAGTTTATCAAAACCTAAAGGAAAAGTGTCTATATTAACTACGACTCCTCGTATACGAATTCTAGTCCTAGTCTTAGCAATACCGATTCTCCTGCTTTGTTTCTGTTCAGCATACGACGCCAATATTATATTGGTTGTCTTGTACAGTTAAGCCTTTGTTATCCGGTATTATTATAAGAAATAGGACTGTTTTCGCAGATGCCGACTGATATCGATCTAACGATTCTCTGCACACAGTCACGTCATAGGCGAAACACTGCTGTTCCCCTTACGCAATAAAGCTCACCAATTGAAATATTTGCCAACTCTTTTCATCTTGTCTTTCACAAACCCAAATCCATTATCCGCCGCGACTGTTTCATTGGAACTCAATACTGATGCTACAGAGGACCAGGTATAACCACAAACTGATTGGATTGGGGCATTAACTTAATGAATGATCTTGCGTGCCACCCCCTCCGTCTCCCCGTGACGTCACGACGCCAAAGTTCTTTTCCCGTCCGTGCTTCCAACCGGACCACGCCGATCCGGACCCAGGCCCAATCGCTGAGAGGATATCTCATGGACAGGGATCAATAGCACAACGTGGATCTTCACACTGACCCAATTTTCTCAAATGCCTGTTTAAGATAATGCTTTATGGTGATTGCTTTATTCCGGTTGGCTCTAAATGTTAAGTCAACTCTGTTTGTATTACCCTTTTGTCTTTGGGCACAGTTGGCAAAGCCTGGCACTGCTCGTTTGTTTTAAGGCTGTTTTGGAAGGAAATGCTTTGTGGTGTGATGGTAGGGATATATGCGGTGGAGGGCGATGTGGCTGAGTGTTGTAGTGGTTTACATTAACATAAGCATATGCATTGATTGACGTTGTCACCACACAGGTACAACGACAGAATCTTGTGCAAAGATATACGTAGAGAAACAAATAAAGGAACACAGAAAAATTCAAGTGGTCCTGTAATGATTTCTAGTTTTCATCATCAGCTTTGAATAGCGCTGTGGTGTTGAAAACTGGAAAATAATAAAGGAACGCTTGAATTTTCCTGTGTTCCTATATATGTTTCTCTACGTATACTTACAGTAATATTTCTACACTCAACTTCCAACGGAACTTATTCCTTGTGTAGCTGCCCGTTGCTTATGTGATGCATGTCCACAAACTTTAACATGTTCGACTCTTTTCACGACCTTGAAATAAAGAATCAAGGCTATTTCAGGTGGTTTCGTTCCACGATAGTCCCGAATACGTCGTTTCACTGTATTCATGTGTGTTTGACGTCATGGCATAAAAAATGTAAAATTGTTTCCAGTAATTTTATTTTGAAATCCCACAAAATAATTCTATTCATTTGAACCAAATCCTCTAAGCCGAAATGTCAAGAGGCTCAGAGTTTCCACCTGGAGGAAATACCACACGTTGCACGTGATAATCAAATGTGCACGTGCAGATCATCCACGAGATGTTGCCAACCTGGAGTTTACCACGGAGTTTACATTCTCAGACGGGTCAGCGCCACCTAACGGTGTTTGTTTCTGTTGCAGGACTCGCCATCGAGTGTTTCATCTGTAATTCCTATCTTCACGGCGATGATTGTCGGAACTTGCCGGAAGAGAAACAATATATGTACAAGCAGAGGTGTGATTTCCTTGAGGGTAACAAGACGTACACCGTCTGCCGTAAAATGGTCCAAGAATGTGAGTAAACAGAATTATCTCCCTTTGTAACGAAACCCTTAACGAATCAAAGGAGTCCAATCGATAATTTCCTTCAGACAAGCGCTTGTTTGATCGCTTCCCAACAGCGTATATCTTGAGACGTCAATAACACTCGTTGTTAAGTTGACCGTTTGGTACATGTTGTGTTTTGTTTAGGCAAATCTGCTTCAAATTTAGTGCTGTGTAATCGAAGACAGCCATGCAAAGAAATGAAGTTAAGCATTAGAAATTATTTCGTTTCACATTAACAATACACCGAGTATGTTTTGAATAACGAAAGTCTACCTACATAATCTCGATTTTATTATGGCCGTTTCCTGTTCTAATTTGTTATGCAACAGTTTTATGTAGTGATTCTTCTAGTTGGCGAGTCCGTATGTACAGGATACTAGTTAACACTTTAACGTCAGACAGATTTCCGGATAAAACGATTGTCATTTAAAACATTCATCATAATTATATTTCATATCAAGATGGGTTTAACAATCTTCCAACTCAGATGATGTAAAAGTTGTCGATAATAATGACGTATGATTTGTTTTCAGTTCCGGGTGAAGTCCGTATTGTACGTCAGTGTGGATCGATGGGTAAACCCGGGTGCCTGGCCCGCAGTGGAACGAGGGGTGTTCGCATCCGCTACTGTCACTGCGAGGACTCGCTTTGTAACAAGGGACCAGCTCTCTTACCTCATCTTCCCACGTATCTCACAATTGCCATAGCAACGTTTGTCATTCCTCGGATCTACCAGAAACTACGGGAATGAAGCAATCACTGACACGTCTGTTGACAAGGTCAAGATCTCTTGTAAGCAGCTAACATGGATGTAAACCGGAAGTCCAGCATAGTAGATGGACGCCATGCCGTATCCAGTTATACCCAGATGCAATCATAGTAGATGTAGCCGATACGGGATTAACCCCCTTGGGGAACGCCACCAGACGGCGTTAGTGCTTTTCATCACAGTGCTTCTTTCAGGCTGCTGAAACTGTCATTCGGTTCCTTCAAACACTTCATTATAACGCGAAATAAAGCTGATTACGTCACACACGGACACATTCCTACAAAGAGCATATGACCGAATCATATATAGACACCCTATCAGAAACACCGTTCATCCGTAGTGATCAGTTACTCCGTATTCACAACATATTGATGTTAATGCCATATCTAATACAACTATGTTCGTTTCAGTTACCTCAGAACCAAAGTTATACAGTCAAGCTTTAATACTGTTTTCCCAACACATTCGGCCAGTAAAATAAGAGAAATGTCGTTTATCGCAAATTTCAGCTTAGATAAGTTTGAGAAAATTAGTGTGATGTCCATCTTGTCGGACCATGGTAATGTTGACTCATTGGTTTCAGCGAATGAGTTTAATGAGTCTTCAGTAACTCGAATTAAGGTTATATTACTTATGAAAATCATGGTACATATGTATTAAATGTATCAGTACCATTTATGTTTGAAGTATCGAAACAGGCACATTTCAAGATGTTTTTATCAACGTCTTACTGTGTCAAATATTTGAAAGTGCAAGGCTTTGGAAATCCAAGCTGAATGCAGATTTGAGCCAGGTGCAGCAGTATAACGAGGGCGGAACGTGTGTGGGAATATACACTACTTTGTTGTTATAAACGTGATGAAATCCTGCTGCTGCAAAGGCTAATCGTGTAGGTATAAGGCTCAGGGATAGGTGATATTTTTGGAAGCATGTCAATGCTGTCTATGTTCAAGTTATGACACAAAGGCGCAGTACATGCGTCTACCGTTCAGATGGCAACACTGTGATAAGCGATCATGGATTAGATTTGATTTGGAATGTTGATGTATTTGTACAGTAAAGTGGAGTATATTCTTAAAGAGATTAGATAATGAAGTTTCATGTATATTTCTATATGTTGTGACATTGATAAAGTAGATAAAGGTTCCCGCTGCCAGAACACATCCATCCAGCATATGATGGTTATTAAACAGGAAGACAAGAAGCTGAACTAACCCAATGTGCAACCAGAACGTTAATATAAGTTCCTGATTAAAGTATTGGCAACAATTCAGTATGGGGTCAAGATGTGCTATCGGGCATCTGCAACGGTTCGTGTGTAGAATATTACCAAACATGAACCTCCAGCGACGGAGAGCTCAGTAATTGGTGTGCGGAGAGGTGACGTCCATACTTGAATCCTCGGGGGCAGGTAAGCTACACTTTGGGGTACAGGAGAGCATTTCTCTTCTCATAGCTCATTAATAATAACGCTCTGGGACAAAGGACTCTGGTTAAATTGAGGCTGCTTTGCGTGTTTGTTGAGCTATGTTTTCCTTTATTGGCTGAGAACTAAGTCACTAATGACTTCTTGACTAGTACATGTGTTTGCATCATTGATCTTGTAGAACAATCCTGACTATAGACATTCAAGATGCACAGATGTGTGTACGTGGTCTTGCACGTGGCCCTTGTGTGATCTAACGAATATATTGACAGACAGATCATCATCAGGTTCACTTGTCATCTATTATGGATATTGATTCAGAAGAATCTCTTTGGGGAAAAGGTTGAACTTGATATCAATCGTGTTTATTGCGACATCATTTTGCCTATGTTCCTATGTTGTGCATATAGCACGTTTTATTATGCCACAACTACATTGTTGAACATTACGATCACATGGCGACAATCAGCTACAAGCCTAGACTCAGTTTCTCACGGAGAAGGTCGTGTAATACCATATAAACAAGCTTATATACTTCACGCAACTGTCTCCATGATCTAAACGTAGATACATCCTAATGAATGTTTCATGGATCCATTACTCTGCACGTGTTTGTAAGAAACTCATCAACTACGTGTTATTGACATGTATATATAACAACATACTCCATATGGTCTCAGTACCACCTGCACGTGAACAGTGATATCGACCTGAAATATGCATGTATCAAACAGTGGGTGACGTGCATTGTGTATATGATGTGTATAACACCGTATCCACTCTTCCAAGATCTTGTGGTTGTAAATCCATCGACACTTAACACCAATGCTTCCATGGTTATCTGGAACCATTCAGTGTCCGAGTTGGAGCCTAGGAAGGACGTAGTACTCGCTAACTTGTGCCATCTTCATAGAGATAGCGTTCCCTTGCACAGTACAGGAAGATATGGTTCCATGAAGACCGTTGTTTCAATTCAAGGAAAGGATAGATGAATGGAATACGTTTTTGTAAAATGGATATCTTCCGTGAATGCCGGAGTTTTGTGTCCACTGTGGATATGCTACTAGGAAGTGAGTGAAGGATATGCTGCCAGTACTGGAACAAAGGATATGCCACCACGGACTGACCACTTGTATGCTTCTGTTGACAAAGCAAAGGACACACTGCTATTATACAAGCAAAGGATATGTCACTGTCAAATGAATCCAGGCCGTGAGTACGATATGACACTGTGACTGAATCATGGATATGGTACAACATAAAGGATATACCACTGTTGACTGAGCAATGGATATGGTACAACATAAAGGATATACCACTGTTGACTGAGCAATGGATATGATATTATTGCGTGACTGCAGGATATGATGTTAAGGCCAAGATGGATGGTTCCTATGACATGTTAGATGCAGTGAGATGCTATCCAGGTAATATGTATTTGATCTCATAACGTTTGAAATACATGGTTGATATATCACTTATCAAAACGTTAAAACAGGAAATGGTTTGCGAAACTGTCTATAACTAAGTATGACGTCATTATTGGCATTGGCTTCAAGAATGGAACGGGTACTTTCTTGTAGGGAGGTGTTACTCTGTTTCGTGAGAATCTGCGTGAGCGACTAAGTCCGTTAGCATGACAGGAAGCCATTACAGTTGTGTATCCGACTGGGAAAGCTGAAAGTTTATTCTGTTTAATGGAAATAAGACATGAGTGATTCGATATGGCTAGATCAAGTGTATGCGGGACATGTAGTCTCCTTAACCACGTATGCATGACGTGACTGCATATAGAAACGCTATAGGATTTAGTTTCAGATTTCTTATAACGATGAGTGCTTTGTGTTGTAGGACATGTTTAACGTGTATCAAATAGATGCTCATGTGTCCATCCCTCTCTTGTGACGACCTTGGTTCTGCAGTCATCAATCATGTATTATAGATTTAGGGTAACGGAAAACAAGTAATGAATTTTCTTCCTTATCTTCTTGATATGATTGATATTAGATATTGATATGCTTTTCAGGTCTTACGATGGACTATAACATTACTTTCTTAAATTAATGCTGTTGGTAGGAAATATTTTTGGATTCATATTTTGGTTATTTTTAAACAATATTCTTATCACAAAATGTTTAAATTTAATATACGTGTTACTAAAGTACATATTTAATACAGATATCAGTAATGTTAAAAATGACAAATATATGGATCCCTGAATATCGCTTGTGGGTATCTAGTCCTGTAGTGTACAGTACACGTATGTGTACGCGTAGCATGTGTGTATTGAATGTTTCCTCTCAGTCACTAGGTCATACATGTAACGGTCAACTGTTGTAACTAAACTTACTGATATCACAGACGTAACAATGCTGCCTGGTTGTGAAGTGCATCACCATATCACAAGATACCCCGTCCTACCACCTTACCCCCGCCCCTACCCCCACAGTCGCACTCCCTACCCCACCCCCACCCCTAAGTAGTCACGCCAACGTTCTCTCTAACAGTTACATCAATCCTACTGTTATATATCCCCCTTTAATATGACACAAAACAACATTGTATTCACATAAAAATACTCATCGTTATTGAATATGACTACACACAATACAGTTATATATCCATTTATATATATATATATATGATATTCACAAACAGCTGATGTACAAATGATATATTTCTCTCTCGTATATCGTCCTGCCTTTAAGAGTGTACATATTTTAGTTTTAATGGAGTTCATTTATAAAATTTATATTCAAATATCGATAAAATATATATTCCAGACTTCAAGCCACGAAACGTGGAGCTGAGAAGCGGGTCGTGCCAGACTCGTTCAAGCTCCTTCAGATACAGCTAATTTGCCCGGTCGTCCTAGTTAAGTCAAAACCTCCTACAGTATGCTAGTTTATTACTGAACGCTACCTCCTAAACCTACAGAGCGAGTGTGCTCCAACCCCTCCTATAAGCGCGCACGTGTTTCTATACGCTTTAGCAGTTAATTATCGATGGGAGTCGAAGCCACTTATGTGAATCTCTGACGGAGAATGTTTATAAGCCAAGTAATTACTCAACAATAATATATTTCAACCCATTTTTGCATGTTAAATTAAAATGTTAAATTAAAATGCTTAATCCATTTATACCTCCAAAGTTTACACTGTACACGTGAGTGTAATGTTCTCTCGCACCCACTGTGTATATTATACGTACCCTTTACATCTTTAACCCCCTGTCCAGTCACATCCAGCCCACCCCTCCCCATCACTCACCCCCACGCGCTTGTGTGTGAACTTGCTTCATTGACTGTGCTCGTGCCGGCATGATAAGACTTTAGGGAGACTATAGATTGGGGTCCGAAGTATTCTATGCAGAACTCCCGTTTAGTTCTATACATTATGTGTACATATGCTGTGTTGTGGTTCCAGTTCTGTCTTGTAGTCATGGTTACTCAGGATGTAGAGCAATGGTATGTGATAATACCTGTTACTTACTGACACGTTACTGTTACGGCGAACCTGCTTGTTATACACGTAACGTTTTGTTACGGTCACCGTGTTGTTAGATGATCGGTACCTATTGTTTATTAATCTTACGGAGATTTATGTGAATATTTCTTGCATTTCGTTACGGGAGATGTTTGTATACATGTACTGTTACTTTCATTTTGACTGTTCGTTGATGTTTAGACGAATTACACCACGTGATAGTCACGTGACGCCATCTTATGCATCATTGGACGGTTGGAAAACAAATGTCTCAAGAATATATATGCAGGCAGTGAGTTTAATTCATGCTAAATTTTAAGGTCAACTCAAGCATAAGATGACGTAATTCAAATAACAAGTCATTCAAGTGTTGAATTCCTATCGACAGAAAAGATCTGTATGTTTGATTTGACCTCATGCATACTTACAACGATATTCTATGACGTGTCCGAATTTCATTGGCCAGCTGCCACTATGGTATTCAAACCGCAAACACTTGAATGGTTTCTCATTTGACTGGTGTGACGTGAAATGGCGAACTGTGTTCGTGAACGGTGTCTGGTGTATATGTATATTGGGTCCGCATCAAGGACTATCGTTAGAGTGGCAGCTTATTCTCTGCCATCCCATCTTTCTTTCACATCCTAGAAGTGATCCTTATACACTCTACTGTTAACCTAGTCGACGCCAGGGGTGCTATCATGTAGGTTGTCCTCTAAGGGTCTTGCCAAGGAAACATTTTGCCGTTTGATTTGACTGACTTAAATTTGATTCTGAAGTTTGAAAAAATCTTATCTGAGTACTTGGGAACAGTATCTTAATTTTACACAAATATCAAAGTCTAAAAATTAACATGGAAAGGCCAACAGTTTATAACGGTTTTATCATAAATACATACGGATAGCCTGAAATCTAAAAAGTCAAGCTATTTTAAATAAAGTCAAAGTTTATTTTTTCAATCTATCTTACAGTTTGATCTGACCTTTAGTACTAAAGAAATTAAATATCCACATCACCATTAATAAATAAAAAACATTGGTTCTATATGAGTATGTCCCATTGCAAGACAGCATCATGTGTTAGCAAGACAGCATCGTGTGTTAGCAAGACAGCATCATGTGTTAGCAAGACAGCATCATGTGATTGCAAGACAGCATCATGTGTTAGCAAGACAGCATCATGTGATTGCAAGACAGCATCATGTGTTAGCAAGACAGCATCATGTGTTAGCAAGACAGCATCATGTGTTAGCAAGACAGCATCATGTGTTAGCAAGACAGCATCATGTGTTTGCAAGACAGCATCATGTGATTGCAAGACAGCATCATGTGATTGCAAGACAGCATCATGTGTTAGCAAGACAGCATCATGTGATGTGATTGCAAGACAGCATCATGTGATTGCAAGACAGCATCATGTGTTAGCAAGACAGCATCATGTGATTGCAAGACAGCATCATGTGATTGCAAGACAGCATCATGACAGCATCATGTGTTAGCAAGACAGCATCATGTGATTGCAAGACAGCATCATGTGATTGCAAGACAGCATCATGTGTTAGCAAGACAGCATCATGTGTTAGCAAGACAGCATCATGTGTTAGCAAGACAGCAAGACAGCATCATCATGTTATTGCAAGACAGCATCATGTAATTGCAAGACAGCATCATGTGTTAGCAAGACAGCATCATGTGATTGCAAGACAGCATCATGTGTTAGCAAGACAGCATCATGTGATTGCAAGACAGCATCATGTGATTGCAAGACAGCATCATGTGATTGCAAGACAGCATCATGTGTTAGCAAGACAGCATCATGTGATTGCAAGACAGCATCATGTGTTAGCAAGACAGCATCATGTGTTAGCAAGACAGCATCATGTGTTAGCAACACATTGCGGATGAGGGCTACGGAGCGATGTAGCGCTAGAAAGTTCTGAAGGCACGTGGTGCCATTCTTGAACAAGACGTCCAGATCGAAATAAATTAGTGTGTTCAATATAGACAGAAACAGGTGGGCTTGGTCCTATTTTCCCTTGTAAACGCCGCCTGTGTTATTGTACGGGTTAGAAGAAAGCTCTTCTGTTTTGATCTTCACCCTATGAGATGTCCATTCACAGTTCGATTCAAAATCCGTCTTTTGTTCAGTATGCATGCGATACATAGATCTATGCCAATGCGCCCTATATCTCTGACATATATAGTACAGATTGGAAATGACGCTAGTGACGTTAAGGTATCGTGTAAGTATACATGACAGGTGAACTACTTCATGAATTATTGCTTCAAGAAAAGTATGTCGTGGAGATCCTTTAATTCAACAGCACTCGCCAGCTAAAAGCGTGCTACTAAATAAGTCGATACGTGATCAGCAACAGGATACCGAAGAAAGCTTCCTTATTTTCATGTATCAGCGACAATTCAGTACCCATGGAGCTGCAAATTAAAGGTCAATTAGCAGATGGGAAGGGGGGACCACAAACATGTCGCCATCCTGAAAAAATTACGTGTTTCTCTTCGACCAACTTCAGAATTGTACCACATGTAAATGAACTTCAGATTCAGACATAGATTTGGAGTCAAGTCATGCGGCAGATAGTGATTGGTCAAAACCGATTTGTGACGTCTACATGCTTTCGTCACCACTCGCACCTTTCCGTAACCAGCCATTCGGTTAGTCCCGGACTGACGCGAGTGGTCACGACTGGTGGACAGCTGTCCTGCTTCAGCGGTCAGTCGTGTGTAAACAGGGGTCCTACACACCTTCTGACCCGGCAGGATCACGTCGTCGGACATCGTCCACTAGGTTTACGCCATTGTTATTTTTGTCGTAATATTGCGACATTTATTTTAAATAGGCCCGTTTTAGAGATGTAACCGTTGTAATCGACCACGCTTAGAACTAGTAGAATTTGTATGAATAGTTTGTTTATTCTACATCAGAACACAGAGGCAGTTTTCGTTTGGAGGCTGGTAAAGGATATAGTAACCGACCTCCACACGAACATCTGAGCTCTAACTCGCTGAAAGTAACCAATGCGCGTTTCAGACCAGCATTGACTATACAGTGGATTGAGCGGGGAAGTTTATGTGTTACTTACTCATACGTCGCACATTTGAGAGCGGATATGACGTCATTGCATTGAAAGGCACTAAGGGAAGACAATTGTTGACTTCCGGCTGGAGCTCAGCATGCACGCCCTGTGTTTCTGTATTCATGTATTATGTATGTGTATCTCGAGATCGTGTCTATGTTGTGTCTCTCCACCCTAGCTTCCATCCAACAGGCGTCTTGATCGATCCGATCTGATCGATTAGTTGCAATAAAATCACATATCGACAACGAACACGTGTCTGTTTTAATTGCTATCGGCCACGCCATGGTACTGCCGTTTGCATGACCTCGGCACATAATTATATAGTGCTGTATGCCTGTTTATTACTGCAAGAACCTTTCACTAATGCCTGTGCTGTACAACATGGATACCGTGCAACACGTCACTGGTCTGTAGTCCGAAGCGTCCGATTGTGGGGCCAGTAAACTGTCGCTGTGGCTGTAATGCGCTGCCGCCGGGACGCCTTGACCAAACCTCTATGATACACTCTGGCTCACCATATACGCACGGTGCGATATCGATTGATAACGGAGACAGTGGATGGTAGTTTATATAAGGCGAGTATTCTGGTGACAGCAGAAATCAATGAAGGTTTTACTGAGTATATTGGAACATCGGTACGATGTGTATATAGTGCCCATGTCCAAGTTCAACAGCGAACTGTGTATATAATTAGAACAGGACGGATACATGGAACATGTTGCAAAGACAATGGAGCTGTTGAAGACAGAACACCTCGAACAGATATAGCACAATGATAGATCACAGTTACACGTAACCAACTGCTGATATGCGATACATATGAAACCATTATAAGGGCGGAAGATATACATATAGGACCGTTTTTTAGGTTCGTCTGACAGAAATTGATACCAGGAGTCGTGAACCTCCTATTACTGTTGTCTTAATATGTTTTAGTCTTCAAATCGAATTGTATAGACCTCCAAATCAACTATTATGTCATATGAATGAGTGAGTGAGTAAGGTTTTACGTCGCTTTTAGCAATATTCCAGAAATATCATGGCGGCGTTAAACAACCAACCATGTCATACGAAGTACACTAAGTCATGCAATGTGGCCAGACCTCCACTTCCCATGGTATCATTTACAAAGCGGAACATTTCAGCTACCTTCTGAACAATTAGGGGGATAGCAATAATTCTGTGACCGCCTCACAAGCACGAAGTCGACCTCGATACGGAGGGGTAGTTCTTCAGCTGATTCCACTGAAGTCGAGGTGGAGCTTAACGTCGACCACAAGATGATTGCTTTTAAAGAGCGACGTGCTTTAGTACTCGCCTGTGACAGATAAGACCAACGCTGGTTTTATTGTGCAAGGCCACTGAGATACCACGTCCCAGTGGATACCACCCGAGCCCACTTGTCTCTACTCTGTGTCCTATATGACGAGCGCAGGAATACAACAACTAACATCTTTAATCCCGTTCAGCATCACCTGACGGGATATCGGACGACCGATCTTCGCTCTTCAGGCAAACACTGTATCTACTTCTATTCCACCGATATTTCCTCCTCGCACTTAAAGATGAACTCCTATACCTTGACCCGGACATGATAGACTACTCATGCATTCGGCAAATTAAGGCAATAAGCGTCAACCAATCAAATTGGTCTGTCGGAAGTTTCTTGGGTATCCGAGAAATCGTTTTATTGATTTTATAACGAATTTCTGCACATGGCATAGAGGATGGTGGTCTTATTGCAGCTGTGTTGCTACTACGTGTCTGTGTAAACATTAAGGTAGTCCTAGACGTAGGACGTATAGGGTGATATGTGTGGGTAAAGCAGAAGTAGGGCGGTGGAGTTGCCAAAGTCTGCTTGTCACGCTGAAGACCAGGTTCGTTTCCCCACATGGGTACAATGGGTACGAGGTGGAGGTACAATGTGTGAAGCCCATTTCTGGTGTCCTCTGCCTTGATGTTGCTGGAATATTGCTAAAAGCGGCGTAAAACCACAGTCACTCACATACTCAAACATTAGTAAAGATGATGACATCTTTACGTGTGACGCAGGCCTTCCAGGAATTCCAGATTCACGCAGCTGTAGAACTGATTCCATTAAACACAACTCTATATATTTACATATAGAGCTGAATGGTAAGCAGGAACGATAGAATCACCTCTAACGCCTGTTGATGAATACCTCTGCAGGAGTGTGCGTTTACGCTGCTTCAAATAATATTTCAGTTATAATATGGCGTAATTGTGGGATGAAAATCTTGAGTGTTGCAGGGAATACTTGAAAATGTTGACCACTTTGTGATGTGCAACGGAATGATGCTGACAGTGCTGAATTGTGACGAATCTGGGATTCGAAACCCGAGCAACTGTTCCCAACAGGGTCAAGGGCGACAACTATGTGTATGCAGAGTGAAGGACACTGTACTTAAGAAATAGTGTCGCTGTGGTGGCCCTACTCCTGTAAACTTCAAGGGAAGATCACGGTCATTTCATCCAGGAATCAGTCAGAGATAACCTGGTCATGAGGTCGGATGAAGACGAGGAACGCGTGCCTCTGAATAGGTTATACAAATATCGGAGGCATTCGGAAAGGCCTCATTGATTTTACTCTTCGTCAGTACGAGTGACAAGGGCTTGTAACGCAAAGTGTAGCTGCTATCAGAAATATGGCCACCACCAGTGTCAGGGCTGTTTGTAAGGGAGGGGAATAAAGAGGTAAACTCGCCCAGTTCCCTCAAGGCAGACTTGAAGACAGCTGACTGTAAACATCTCTATACAGGGGCGTAGGAACGGTTTTCAGAGCGGTGTGTGTGTGTGTGTGTGTGCGTGCGTGCGTGCGTGCGTGTGTGTGTGTGTGTGTGTGTGTGAATTTATGAAAAGTATTGAAAATCAAAATGCTATTGTAGTTATGGTAAGGTAGATATGGTTTCGTCTTGAAAAAAGTGTGGGGGGGCTAAGCCCCCCCCCCCTTTTGTTCCTACGCCCCTGCTATAAGGCTATATTCTTACCCGAAGTCAGTACATTTATCTACATAATGAGGCTTAGAAAACATCAAGCTATTTTGGGGGGAGAGAGCTTCGTCAAAAGCTCAAAATATAGATTTTCAGCAAAACGTCCCTGCTCAAAATTTGTACCTCTATTTTTATATCAAATTTCTATACATTTGATCGAGTACACAAACATAATACGTTCAAACACGCTGAATCATTCGCAACTGTAAGCCTGCCCATCGCAATTCTATCCACGACACAAAAACACTATTTTGTTGGGTTTGTTGTTGTTGTTGTTGTTGTTTAACGCCCAACTCAGCAATATTTCAGCTATATGGCGGGGGACTGTAAATAATCGAGTCTGGACCAGACAATCCAGTGATCAACAGCATGAGCATCGATCTACGCAATTGGGATACGATGACATGTGTCAACCATGTCAGCAATCCTGACAACCCGATCCCGTTAGTCGCCTCTTACTACAAGCAGGTTTACCGAAGACCAATTCTAGCCCGGATCTTCACGGGTCCACACAGACACTATGCTACAATGAGTTTCATCTCAGTTGACCTTTGCTTAGTTCCAGTTTGACGACTTTGTTCTACAAATACCCCGCACTGTAAAGAAACTAGGGTTCTGATTGGCTATAAATAATATATGAACGATAACAATGAGATGAAAGAGAACGAAGCACACGAGCCGACTTTAAAAGATGATACCATCAGGTATAGTCTGTCATACAGACCCAGAAACAAATATACCTAATATAGCCAATATAAGTGTATGATATATGACAAATCTTCTTTTCTGCGGTTTCAAGCTTTTTGTAAAATAATTTTGTTTCATTTTCTGTAAAACATTCCAGATGTTGGTCTGCATCAGGGACCACGTACTGGACTGATTGTGACGGTCACATCCGACAACCAGCTTGATATTAATAATGACAGACCAGATAGCGTGTCATGTATATAATTTTATTTCACATCAACAAACTGAATGAATTTCTGAAATGCGACACAAGCAAATTTCAATATCAACAGAACATCATTTTGTGGGGAAATCGTCTTGATGAACATGCGGGCGGTGAGTGGTGTAGGGGAGGCAACTCTTGTCAGAACACGACACACAACCACGGTGCGATCACAGGTTGGAAATAATAAACATTTGAAACTTAACGGTGAAAATACACGATAACTATTATATCAATTGACGACATTGAAGGTGTGGGTGGGGCATTCACAAACATTGTCAAAAAAACGAGTATCACATTTACCAAAAAAACCCAAAAGTCTAAATCGACTATGGGTATAAATAAATAGGACAGTCATCTCGGGCAAAGTACAAAGGCATGCAATATTTCAGTTTATTTTATGTTGTTGTAAACATTGATAAACTGACGTAAGCGTTGAGCGTCATTCCGTAAGTAGTCGGATATGTCCCACTTTGTGACTCGTTTGAAACACTTCTGTCGTCGAATCGTGTTAATACTTGCATATGAAAAAAATAACAAATAGAACTACAAACTAACGAATAAAGGTAGAATAAAACATGGAATCATACTGCTAACATCCAACAATAACTGGGTTGAATAAGTTGCAAAAAGTTTAAATGCGAGAACACAATAATAGAGAAAGGAGAGCGGGCGTCGAGGGATGACGGTAACATCTCAAAAGTATCCATAGTGACATCAGCGATAGCGTAAGGTGATTACAAGAAGTACCGAATGTAAGTAACAAGTTAAAGATGAACACCCTTGGTTCGTGGACAGCGAAGATGTTTTACGTCAGTCGTCTCTCACGACAGCAACGCGGTGGCCTGGAAGAGTCCAACCAGCGGACCGCACTCATTAGGGGTGTAACGCTGTATCGACACAACCAGTTCCCTACCATAGTGGACCCACCCACAATACGTATTGAGGCCACTTTGTCCTCAGTGTAGACCCGTATTAGTGACTGGGCAAAATGAACACATGTAACGGACATGTGATTCAAGAGGATGAACACGACATATCCCATTGTGAGATTTTACACATGTGGCAGTTTTTTTTGTGAAAGATTAAACATCAAACTAGCCACATATAAGTCACAAAAATAACTAAAAGAAAGGGTGAATTCGCTGTTGGTCGTAGCACCAGGGTTTGAAGCAACACTCCGTCCGCCACACCGACTAGTAGATTATCTAGCACTGTGACCACACATGATTAATATGCATTAGTATAGTTAGCAAGTATATAGGTGCATAAACTGATTTGTTATATAGTGTTATGCCACCCATTGCCTGCAAGGTCGACTGTCACGCCCTGCAGTAAGTGGCAACACTGAGTGCTACAACGAGCTGCTTATTTCAACAGATTCATGTAATGTCCATATACATACTGAACAAAGAGCTGATTTCTTTAAACTATTTTGGGGCCGAAAAAAATACCGAAAACTCTTGTTTTGTTTGTTTTTGGGGAAGGGGGTGGGTGGTTGATAAACAAGTGGAATTACATTTTGAATAGACATTCTTTTCACTTTCAGTCGCAAATAAAGTCTCATCGGGTATCCTTTACATCCCAGGATTAAACTGAAAAACTGCGAAAAATGGTAAACTAAATTATTGAGTTCATGCTGGTTTGATGAACAAGACTTTCCGGTATGGTTGCGGGTGTCGTATTTAAAAAGTATTGTTTAACGGCGTTATTTGTCAGTAAGTAGTACTGTGGGGGAGTCGGACAATAGAGTGACTCTGCAACTGCCAAACACAAAGCCCTTGGAAACATAAGGTGAATTCTTCTATGGTGACAACTAGTATTCAACAACAAGACGTGTAACGGAACCCAAAATCACATCATCAACAGGGAGCCATCATTGTCTGTATTTGTGCGGAGGTGCTGCATCAGTGAGGGTTCCTACCAGGGTTAGGTATTGTGGACACGACTCAATGTCTAACCAATGATGATTCTGTTGCTTCTGCCGCTGAATGAATTCCGATGTTTCATCTACAACTGTATCTACAGGAGACCCAAAGTGATCTTCCTTTGCCAAAGGGTCAAGGTCACAAACAGAACCAATCTCCAGGAGGAAATGAGCAATCATTGTGGAGTAAGCCGTGATTTATGATTGATCTGTCATCAGTGATTCTTTCTTTGAGTTTCGGGAACTAGCTGCTACGGATGGACACACAATGACATAATTTGTTGACTTAAAAGAATAAAATCGGATCAAGTCCTGGCGCCAAGTTCTGGCAAACAATCTCGTTGAAATTCTCAAAAGATCTCGAATTCCTCTTGACTGCGGTTCAAATATTATAGGCGAGATGTGCCATGGTTACGCTTTAAAGACGTCTTTAAGAAACGCAAACAAATGTGTATTTGTCACGTTGACGGAATATATTCCATGCTAATTACTTCGAATTGAGGAGCCCATCCATACTGCAGTTGTTTCCTTTGTAAGTGTACAGGATATCGGTCGATCCTTTTATCAATGCTGGGTGTATGCATGCTACTGAATACAAGCTTTAACCATGATTGCGTACGGACACAGTCCTATGTCGAGTATCCACCCATATCATACTGGATACTATACTGTTCCGTCCCATCACAAGTACCCGATGTGACAAATATACCCGATGTGAGCCAGAAGTTCTAGAATGTGTACCTTTTTGTAACACGCTAGAATTTACAACTTTTCTCCAGCGCTGCAGGCATGGGGGACCGACTCTTATCAGTCTGGATTGTCTTCCGATGGAGAACAATGGGACCTTTACCGTATCCATTTCTTAACTACAAACGTAACGGTAATCCATCACACTCCGCACAGATATAGTACACTTGCTTTGACTATCTCCAGCGGGGGAGCAAGTCAACCAACTGAGCTCACTCCCCTCCGACAATACCACAGACAGGAGGTAACGTATACAAAAAAAATATAGTGCATATGAAACAAAAGTCCCATGCATAGATGTGGATCTGCTTTCGGAGTCGGAATGTTGACGTGCTTACAGTATCTCCAGTCACAACCGTTAACGTAGGGAACAGACTCCTCAGTGCGTTCTTTGATCGAGTTGGAGAATCCCCTTAATGATTAAATGATTGGATTGTTTTCACCACACCACGAAGGCAACTGCAATACTCGACAGCAGGGTTGTGATTATTTGCGCTGCGACACCTACGCCGCCATTACAGCCGTCGTGATCACATGACTCCAGACACCCATAGATCTTCTCTGTACTCCTCTCGTATTCGAATCTGATGAGACCGCAGTGACTTCCCCAGTTGTCGTTGCTGCAATGTCGCACCAGAATGTGGGATCCATCCTCTGAAACAGACAGGACATGTGTTGTAGACAGAATACTCCGTAAGATATTGATCATTACATTTAGATGTCGATTGCTAAGATTAAAGTATAATGAAGGTAGATGGTAAAATATCAATGTAACGGAACTCAACTGTCCATTGTGCAATTTAGGAGAAGAAGATGAGTACCACTTTTTATTTGTTAGTAATGTTTATAATGCTCTTAGATCAAAATATTTACCATCTGTATGTCAAAAACCTAATTATAATAGGTTGAAATTCCCATTAACTAATAGTAACGAAACACTTCTACTTCTAAGAAAATTATGTACATATTAACACCATGCATACAAACTAAGAGAATCAAAATACTTGCCATTTCATTCAGATATATATTTGTGTATGATTTCTCCACGTACTGTACCATTATATCTATTGATTGTAAACTCAAACTTTGTTAAGGTATATACATGTGTAAATTTATGTAAAATTGTTCTATACGGGCCTGTGGCCTATAGACAATAAAAGACTTGACTTGACACGTATAACCATTCCGAGTGAGTGAGTGATGTTTCACGGCAATTTTGTAATATTCGAACTCGGTGTATGGCGTGACAAGAACACACCAGCTCTCCTGGTGTAATCGGGATCCAAGAATAGGTTTGGTTCATCTGAAATCGGGTCTAGCGGTGCGCCGGGGTAACAGTTCAAATTCAGGGTAGATTTGGACTCGTATGAAAGTTCTATTTGACAGAAGACGAAAATGACTGGTGTCATTGAAGGTATACATTTTATCGTGCGATCCTATTCCCAAAGAGTCATCATCATAAGCGGAGTCGATCTCAGTGAGGACCCGCGGTGAGGGCTATACCAGCGAATCGGACAGAGGAGAATATAAGCGATTACAGTTCACAAGCAGACACAGTTGGAACTGGAACTAGTTTTGAAACAGAGTTTTCATTGTCCGGGGTAACGTAATGTAACATTGTGCCCAAAGCCGAGTCGAGGTGACTTGTGGCGCGCGAAAGGAAATCGTTAGAAAAGTTGATCTCAATGGAATCATTCTAAAATTAGGTAGATAGCAAAATTCTGAACAGTGGCAACAAAGTATTGCCAGAAACTAATACTGCATAGTTACGTCACGGTTATCGTGGATGTGAACTTGGGCAAATATGTTAATAGTTCTGTTAAAGGATATTGTGCGGAGTGAACCAAATATGACCCCACGGATAGCACTTTGATATGGGCATATGAACCAAATACAGACCCAAGGATAGCATGGATACACTTTCATGTAGGCATATGAACCAAATACGGAGTCAAGGATAGCAAGGGTGCACTTTCATGTAGGAATATGAACCAAATACGGAGTCAAGGATAGCAAGGGTGCACTTTCATGAGGGAATATGGACCAGGAAAAGAATCGAAGTAAGAACTTCTTAATGTGGCAATTGTTAATACATCGTGTTGCAAACCAGCTATATTGGTTGTGGCGTCCATATCATAGATCAGACACGTGGTGGGGCTCTGTGTAGTGAATGATAACACCAGAAAGATGCACGTCCACAATCGACAAGTCTGACAAGAATCCTTCGCGCAACGCATATACTGACATTGATTAATGGATCAACCAAGTTTGTAGTGTTTGCCCTTAACCCTGAAAAAGCTGCAGGCCCTAAGGACCCAGAACCATAAAAAGTTGTGGGCCCTGATCAGAATGTGTAGGTCCGATGTTTTAGCTACAATATGAGTAACTCCCAGCAAACAAAAAATGTGACAAATAGCAAACTGAGTTAAAGAGTTTAATGTAACTCTAGTGACTGACTAGTCTTCATTTACAACAACAGAAGAAAAAAAACAACTAGAAATTACTGAAGGATAGTTTCTGGAAAATAATACTCTTAGTTATTGGGGAAGAAAACAAAAGCTGCAGAAAACAAAAGCTGTGGGTCCGAGTGGTTTTCAGTCGGCTTTGGGCCTAAGGACCGACGTTAGTTTCGATCGCTTCAAGTATGTACCCTTCAGCATGAAACCGATACAAATCTTGTGACCTTTCTACCGATGGACTGCGCTCCAGAAGAGTGCGCGAGTCGCACGTACAATCTCCTTTATCTGCCTACACCTGCCCCCGACTTCCTGACTATTTGCCTTCCCTGCCGGTCTCCCTATACAGATATATAAATATATCTATTCCAATAGCTACTCCAAGAACAATTTTAAATTTCAAGAGACCTGATGCAATATAGACTTGCCCAATCATTCTGGACTCGAGTTTGACTTCTTATATTTTCTTCGGTAGGGCCTTGTACTGGCCTCCCAGT
Source organism: Haliotis rubra (assembly GCF_003918875.1). Lineage (NCBI taxonomy): Eukaryota > Metazoa > Mollusca > Gastropoda > Lepetellida > Haliotidae > Haliotis > Haliotis rubra. The sequence continues at coordinate 298,699 of NW_025767111.1, read as the reverse complement.
TCTGTATTTACACATGGCAGTGGCCCCTCTGTGTGTTGTGTCTCGTAAGTAGACTAGCATACAGTCGCCGAAATAAAGTTATGATCTAGGTTAATAAACATAATTGTATTAAGGAGGCGTCCATTAGAACGGAACCCTGGTGTCTCGTCATTTCAGGACATTAGATGTAAACGTGATTATGGGGATTATTCTAGGATGCAGGAACTGAGAAGGGGATGATTGTGGAATGAGACTCCGGGGATACACATGTTAGTATGAACACAAAGGTATCAATGCAAAGGTATTTTTACATTTTACTACAACGCAAAGTTAATATACCTCACAGCACGTCTTTCAGTACTGCCAACATGACAGACAAGGAGTAATGCCATTATCATTGACACGCCCTAAAATAATGTCATTATGATTGACACGCCCTAGAGTAATGTCATTATGACTGACACGCCCTAGAGTAATGTCATCATGACTGACACGCCCTATAGTAATGTCATCATGACTGACACGCCCTAGAGTAATGTCATCATGACTGACACGCTCTAGAGTAATGCCATTATGATTGACACGCCCTAGACTAATGTAATTATGACTGACACGCGCTAGACTAATGTCATTATGATTGACACGCCCCAGAGTAATCTCATTGTGATCGACACGCCCTAGAGTAATGTCATTATGACTGACACGCCCTAGAATAATGTCATTGTGATTGACAAGCCCATGGGTAATGTCATTATGATTGACACGCCCTAAAGTAATGTCATTGTGACTGACACGCCCTAGAGTAATGTCATCATGACTGACACGCCCTATAGTAATGTCACCATGCCTGACACGCCCTAGAGTATTTTCATAATGACTGACACGCTCTAGAGTAATGTCATTATGATTAACACGCCCTAGACTAATGTAATTATGACTGACACGCGCCTAGACTAATGTCATTATGATTGACACGCCCCAGAGTAATCTCATTGTGATCAACACGCCCTAGAGTAATGTCATTATGACTGACAGGCACTAGAGTAATGTCATTATGATTTACACGCCCTACAGTAATGTCATTATGATTGACAAGCCCTGAAGAAATGTCATTATGATTGACAAGCCCTAGAGTAATGCCATTATGATTGACAGAACCTAGATAAATGCCTTTATGATTGATAAGCCTTAGGGTAGTGCTATTATGATAGACAAGCTCTTGAGTAATACCAATGCAACTGACAAACCAAACAGTAATGAAAATATCACTGATACGCCCTAGTGTAACGCCAAAGTAAATCGCATGTCATTGACAACCCCTAGAGGAATGCACCCCCACCCCGAACACCCCCCAGCCGCTTCTCTCGCCGTTTTCAAACTAAGTAACGTCCCATGGTTCCGGTTACCGCTAACTCAAGTGTTCGATATGCACTTGGAATACAATCCTCAGTCAGCTAAGGGTCCAAACAGATCAATGCCGTGAGTCTGATTTCAATAGATGATTCATACAAAGAAACAAACACAAGTCATCAACTAGCAACAGAGCTCAATCAAGTTTCATCGCCGAATATTTTTAGTCATTTCCATTCAGTGTTGCGAAACAAACATCAAAATAGTTTTCAAAACGCGGTATTACGACCACGGCTGCGGAGCATTGAACATGTGATTTGGATTCACGTGCAAGACAGGAAGTCATGTCAATTACATTTTGATTGGCGTATACAGAACGGTTGCTAATAGTACGAGGCCCACGCCATGTCAATCAATATCATAACAATTAATCAGGTCGGAGCTGCTAGCTTGTCATTCAAAGTCATTTTGTAATTGTCTAATACGTACTTATTGGCACATTTATGATCAATGTCTATTGTTGCACTGGCGCTGCGCTGATTGTCTAAAAATACGAATATCAGTTATAAACCTTAAACCCTTGACTATAAACGATGCTCCATGAAATATAGCTTAATCTCTCTCCAGGCTGGTCGCGGGTAAATAGCTCAATCAACACACATTGAATTCATCTAACGATTGGCTGACACTGCGTATATGTTGGAATCCGGAATGGATCTCGCTCTAAGGGTACATTTGACAGCTGATCAATTTACTCTGTTACTAGGGAGGGAATAAGGGATGCCTGTCCGTTGCTAAGCGCGAGGGTTAGGAGTATGTGTTCCATGGCGAGCAAATTAAAATTAACGAATTGATACGATGCACACACTGCACTAGAACTAAGTCTGCAGGAAAATGACTGTCGATTCAATGGGAAATTATTAACTGGAATTTTAATTCACTTGGGCACTAAATGCTTGTTCTTCTGTGAAAACACACATGATAGCATAATTATTATTTAAGGAAACGTAAGATTCTTGATCTCAGGTCGGATACAAGCCACCCTTGTGTTTTAGAGGACACGTGTTCCTATACCTCCTTCGGCCGCGTAAGTCCCTTGGGAGACAGTTGAGATAGACCAGATTGATGGATTGATGCAAGTGAGTATCATTATGCTGTTTATTGGATTACAGCTATAGTCCACTGTCAGTTTATAGCAGATAGGAAATAGATTTAATAGTTGGCAAGTGTATAGTTACCTCGTCACTTGATTCCAAGTACAACATGTATAATAGCTGTAGAACTGGGATTTGTAATAGTTCTCTTATACGTTCTTGCCCAGAACATTCGTGAACCATTCAACCAGTTCCCTGTCTCCATTCAAGTCAATGGATTCTCTCGTAGTCGATAAGCCGACAGGATCGATTCCCCATATTCATGTAAACTACGAAGCCTTTTTAAATTAAGTATTGCTGAGAGTTCACATTGCTGTTTTGCACCTTCGACAAACAACAAAACATTCAAAATTGATTTAAGTATAGACAACAGCTGCTGTTGGCACGACATAACATTCTATTCGTCCATTATCGTCTTTTGACGTCCTCTGAAATAAGGAGTTTTCAACACCTTTCATCTTCGTCAGTTGAGAAGTTTTATCAGTCTTCACTGTGTCTGTTTATATTTTATGTCCTCATTTCACAGCTAAGCCCCATCTGCATTTATCACAAGAGTCGTATATCTATCCGTTCTATGTTTTCATATTTATATTTTATCTTTTCCGCTCCAACATTCCATTACGTTGATCCTCTTTTACGTACGTTAATTTAAGTGACAAGAATTCAGGTTTCACTTCCACAAAATACCATTGGCTTTTATCGTCACTTGGTTTTCCTTTTATCAATACATTCACCAAGAACATTCCGGATTATATCCCTGCACTTGCTGACAATGTTGCACAGCCTTTACAGTGTAATGTTTCGTTCCATCGATATTTTCACCAAGAACAATTGTTGACATTTTCACTGGTGTTTCATTTCGTCTGTTTTTTCTCTTAATAACACGAGTTTCACATCACTTGTCTCCCATCCCGGAGACGTTTCCTGTAAACAACACGAGTCTGCCTATTCGCTGGGTATTTTCCATCGACATTTCCCAGTTTCACCGGGTCCGCAGTCACTCGATACATACACTCAACGCATTATTTACAGTCGATCTAAACAACCCGTTCTTTCACATCCAGTCGCCTGCTAAACAAATCTGTCGTCAACTGCTACATTTACGATCATTTCCAATCAATACCTTCACTCAATGTCACATTTACACACACCTCAAGGATCCATGCTCAGTCAACATTTACCACCCTGTGCCATTTGCAGGCTTTGAAGAAGGAGGCTGGAGCCCCCTTGTGGCGGTTGGCTAGTCTCAGGTTACCACACTCAGCCCATCATGTCAGCCCCTAACTGCCTGTGCATGCCTACTCATCGCCTGATGCATGGGGCGGGGATTGTGCAGCACCATCAGCAGCTTTACCACCCGTACACGTCACTAAAGGTTTCCATCACCTGGCAGTGCTTGGAAATATTGAATGGATGAATGATTTTCGTTAATTCCTCATGAATTTACATCCGAAGATCCATAATGTTACTCAGAGCAAATACACTCCGGTGAAGATTTCTATCTAAGAGTCCTAACAACATTGACAATAAGACCAACATATGATACATTCAGCTGCCGTAACGTAGCAAACGGGTACCCGGTGGGATGAAATAATATGAATGGAAAGGATTCTAGTGCCTGCAAGGCAGTTTTAATTTGCATACTCGCAAGGAAACAGATAATGAAACCACAAGGCACGTTATTAATAATCTGTGTGTTCAGCTCATTCTGTAATATTATCATAGCTGTTATTGTTTCTTGTTAATATCAGAGGACACCCGAGGACATCCGAAATAGGCTTTACGCATTGTATGGGGAATCGAACCCGGGTCTTTGGCGAACGCTTTGACCACTAGGCTACCCCACCTTCCCTCCATTTTTGTTACTATGCGGTAGAAGAGATTGCTCTATTTGTCGTTGTCGGTGGCAGCAAACAAATGAATCGCAAGTAAAATGTCGATGGCAAGATTTGTGTGGTCCGCAGCAGTGAGGGAAGCCTAACTTAGATCTACCTCCCCTAATACATTTAAAACAAGTTGGTCAGGCGTGGTTGGTGGAGAAGATTCGGCACGGCGCAGTTTCTTGAAGGTAGGTTGTACCCTGTTAGGGACCGTTCATAATTTATGGCTTAGGGGGTGGAGGGAATGATGTTTTTAAGGGGGAGCTAGGGGTCAGCAATTTTGTACACACGTACTAGGGGGTCAGCAATTTTGTACATAAAAATATGTTTAAAATTATACTTAGAAATTATGGGAACGGGAGGGGGGGGGAACTGTTTTTGTATATGACATGCAAGGGGGTCACTTATTTTGTAAATAAAATTTAGGTGGGATCATTCACATTGTACATGCTTCTCCATAAAAATCATCATTCCCCTTCCTTCCCTTCCCCGACAAGCCATAATTTATGAACTGACCCTAAGAGCGACGCGGCGTGATTCGAGGCACACCTGAAAACAGCGAATTTAGCCAGCCTTCGACACTGTTTTGGATTACAGAACCGAGTAAGACCAGACTCAGTGGAACATGGTGAGTGACATATCATACGGAGTGCTTCTTATAAGCCTTGGCACTTGACTCATTTTGGTGATTGCTGAAGTATCATAATGTTTTAATGTATTTAATATTTTTTGTTAAATATTCAATGATTCCGTGTGGTCATTTACTGATTTACAGTCTATATCTGCACGGAACGATTTCCTTTTCAGTTGATTAACCTCGGCATTTCAATCACCTCGTAACAAAATATATCTTTGCCCCAAATCACCTTTTTCAGGTTTACTCTCACATTGTCACTGAACCAGCACACGCAGGAATAGTTACAAAACTGATGGACGCTCCCTCGCGGTATACACTCACTCTATTATGACCGTTTTGTTATGTTGGACATGAATGAACAATATGAAAATATGTTTGCTGAGTCTGATTCCTACCCACCTTTTTACATTTATTTTATACATTTATCATAGTTCATCAGACATTGCAACATCTATCAAATCGCAAAACGACAATTTTCGTGCTAATAAGATTGACAAGTGTATTAAATAAGGCAGTTCATATAGTTCATGGAATAGAGGATTGCACTTACATCACCTGTCTTCAAACTATGTGGAGGTGTCTTCCTTCATATAAATAAACATCACAAAGTAACACATTATTATTATCCTATTCATCAGTAATGAAATATGAAACAAAGGTGCCTTTCAGGGATTTCGTCTGATATACTCGTATTCTAAAAAACAAATGAACATTATTCTTTCATTCGATCTCTATATCATCCATGTGCTATTTTCATCTCGAAGGCGAGTTCTCGTTTTCAACTAAATTGCCCTTTACAACAAAATACTTTGTATTCTTTATTTTTCCTCCACAGACGCGATCTGAAACCAACGCTGATAAAACCGATAAGCGACACCTGGCAACCTTTAGGGTTTATGAACGATTTATATAATACCTGAATCACAATGAGAGGTCTAAGTGGGACGCACATATTGTTGTGTTGGCACGGTCAGGGTGAACTCAGTCGGCCACTGGTATCCAGACTGACCTACAATAAACATATATGGTTTGTCTTTCACAAGATAATAACCTGCCTCTTTACTGACGTAGTGTCACCCGATCACCATCGTCATTATCAATTGGAAAAGAAATTACAACCAGTCGATTTATTTTCAAAATGTTTATTCCCAAACCGGGTGTTTGTTTAAGATAAAGAATCGCGCGACAACTGTTTGAGGAGGGGGTATTCGATAAACTCATTTCCGTGTTTAAAACTGTTTGATGAAAATGGAATTAACAGACATATCTCGTGACAGATGATGGAATGGTATTTCACGTGTGGTTGACGTATGTAATGACCGGCCGCGCCTTCACAATGGTTCCAGTTAACAAATATAACGGTAAAACGCAATATTTTCAAACTGCAGATTGTTCTCCCAGATGGTTTCATCAACAAGGATTTCAGTCATTCATCAGATTAGTTCTCCCTGTCTGTACCCTGAAGCGTATTTATGATCGGTTTCAAATCAAACATTTAAGATAACATTTTGTCTCCACGTTTCAGGTTACGAGCGATTTATAAATGACGTTATTATGTCTGGGACAATGTTTCATTACTGAGATAGTTAAAACGAAAAAGGTTTCGTTAATATTATACAGTTACACAATAGTTAGACGATGAAATTGACTACTTCTCAAAAGTCTATTTCCTTCAAGAAACTTTTTCCATATTTCATTTACAAGGCATCCATTATAATGCCTAAACAATTCCTGGTTGTTATGAATTGGTGAAATGATTTTATATGCTGCATTGCCGGTGCTCCATGTTCTTACATCCATTGTGGACAAGGAAAACGAAGCATCACATGTGGCGAAATGTGTTCGTGCATATGAAACATGATAGGTCTTTGATAATTTTTCAATAAAGGAATATTGTATATTTTGTATTCACATAATTTATATTTCTTTGTAAGGTTTGCAAAATAATGTTCACTGTCATCAAAACAAGCCTGACAAAGACACAAACAGACCCACCGACGTACCGTTCAGTCGTCGATGTAGCGGCTGTTTACTGCGCAGAGTTACGTCCCTTGGGCACGCCAGAAGTCGCTGCATGATTATATTTCTGGGTTTGTTAATACAATATCCGTGCACTTTGTTTTCACGTAGGACTTTCTTCCAACGGCGAGTTTAGACGTCCAGCTATAACAGGAATACTTACAGGGCCTGCAAGTCTCGCGGGGCGCTACATCCGGTACTAAGCTTGTTCCCGGCTCCCTTTGCGCGCGCAAACTAACAATATGCGAGACGGGACCCAGCTTACTTCCGGTACCAGATTTCCGGTGACAGGCGTATATTAAAAAATCATTACTGGTTACTACTTCCGGGCTCTATTAAAGCTGCGTGAAACATGTGGCTGGAGTTTTCAGCGTTTTAGTATACTGTTTCACGTTTGGTTTTGCGTATTATTTGCAATTCAAGTTGTACTTGCAAGTTGGTTTTTCAATGTACACCCTATCGCATTTCCATGTTATTTCAAACAAATTTGAGAGATGTTACGAATGCGAAAAACAGAACATGGACCGACAGGACACATCAAGCAAAAGCTCATTATATTACTACCTTAATTGATGGTTTTGAATGTATGAGTGAGTGTTCCTGAATTGAGCCAGTATTTTCTTGAAAAGTATTTATAATTTGCAAATACGCCATAAACATCACATCGCAAAAACGTCTTTTTTACACTCTCACGTGCTATTTCATGATATATTACACCACTGAAGGGATGAGAGTGTTTAAAAATCCTATTCTCGGCTACCGTAGGGGCTTTCAATATGATGAATGTATGAATTTGTTACGAGCTTGGCACCAACACGATCATCACCTCCTTGACAAACACGGGCACATTTCATTGAGTGTCACTTGCAATCGGAGCAATCTTTTATCAACTAGCAAAATGCATTCACATGTTAATACTACCCAACACTTGGGCTCAGATTGGTCTGTGCGTCGGTCGTTGCTGTGCCACACAAGACACCGTGTATCATGTCATCCAGACTTTATTAGATGCTCATTTGAGTGTATGGACTCTACTGGGTCGGCTTGTCATGTGTCACTGACGGCCTGCGAATACTGGTATAAGTGTTTACCGAATTATACATTGATGGCCTGCAGAATACTCTACCTCATACTCTACTGATAGTTGATCACTTTGCCACAAAACGTTATACAGAAAAGGTCCGAGGCTGCAATGGTATCAACTGTTTATCATCTAATAGAGGGTGTTATCGGCGCAATAAAGCAGTCTGATAAACTTGGTATCCAAATATGATAACTATGATAATTACGTCAATCCACGAACTACTTTCTCAAAACTTTCTCAAAACTTTCTCAAAACGCCAAAGGCTCTCATAATACAATTGCTATTCCTAATATATGATATTATTGATACGGAAACAAACGAGGTTAATAATCTCTATAGTTAGAGATGAACTACTTATGACGAGAGTACCAAGAACACTCACGCATACACCCAAAGCCATCAAGGAATGTAGTAATATAAAGAGTTTCTGCTTGATGTGTCCTGTCGGTCCATGTTCTGTTTTTCGCATTCGTAACATCTCTCAAATTTGTTTGAAATAACATGAAAATGCGATAGGGTGCATACTGAAAAACAATAACTTGCAAGTAAAACTTGAATAGCAAATGATACGCAAAACCAAACATGAAACAGTATACTAAAACACCAAAAAGTCCAGTCACCGTACTTGATTCCCATTTATCTTCGGGAGTGTTTAATGTTCACTTTTCTGTGTTTAGCGAGACTGTTATTTTCAGGCCGTTAGTATGCTCGACATGGCGTTATTACATTTCTTTTCATCAAGTGTCTTCATTTTACTTTCATGAATTAAATATGAACCTTTCCTCGTTTATCGCTTCAAGTCTATAACATCCATGCATCGACTTGGTGATTTCCTTGCGAAAGTGAAAAGAACGCACACTGCCCGGAATGATTTCAGACGGAAGTCCACATATGTTGCAACATAACAAAACCGCTATTATACTCCTAATGTCTACCGCAGAATTACGCCAACCTCCCTGTCCTGTCCCCGTCCTTACCCCTATGTCCGCTCCAACTTCCCTGTCCTGTACCCGTCCTTACCCCTATGTCCGCTCCAACATCCCTGCCCAGTACCCGTCCTTACCATATGTCCGCTCCAACTTCCCTGTCCTGTACCCGTCCTTACCCCTATGTCCGCTCCAACATCCCTGCCCAGTACCCGTCCTTACCATATGTCCGCTCCAACGTCCCTGTCCTGTACCCGTCCTTACCCCTATGTCCGCGCCAACCTCCCTATCCTGTACCCGTCGATACCCCTATGTCCGCGACAGCCTCACTATCCTGTACCCGTCGATACCCCTAGGTCCGTGCCAACCTCCCTTTCCTGTACCCGTCGATACCCCTATGTCCGCACCAACCTCCCTATCCTGTACCCTTCGATACCCCTATTTCCGCGTCAGCCTCCCTATCCTGTACCCGTCGATACCCCTAGGTCCGTGCCAACCTCCCTATCCTTACCCGTCGATATCCCTATGTCCGCGCCAACCTCCCTATCCTGTACCCGTCGATATCCCTATTTCAGCGCCAACCTCCCTGTCCTGTACCCATCCTTACCATATGTCCACGCCAAATTCCCTGTCCTGCATCCGTCCTTATCCTATGTCCGTGCCAATCTCTATGTCTTGTACCCGTCCTTACCCCTATGTCCGCGCCGACCTCCCTATCATGTACCCGTCCTTACCCCTATGTCCGCGTCAACATCCCTGTCTTGTACCCGTCCTTACCCCTATGTCCGCGCCAACCTCCCCGTCCTGTACCTGTCCTTACCCCTATGTCCGTGCCAACCTCCCTGTCCTGTACCCGTCCTTACCTTTATATCCGCGCCAACCTCCCCGTCCTGTACCTGTCCTTACCCCTATGTCCGCGCCAACCTCCCCGTCCTGTACCTGTCCTTACCCCTATGTCCGCGCCAACCTCCCCGTCCTGTACCCGTCCTTACCCCTATGTCCGCGCCAACCTCCCTTTCCTGTACCTATCGATACCCCTATGTCCGCGACAGCCTCCCTTTCCTGTACCCGTCGATACCCCTATGTCCGCGACAGCCTCCCTTTCCTGTACCCGTCGATACCCCTATGTCCGTGCCAACCTCCCTATCCTGTACCCGTCGATACCCCTATGTCCGTGCCAACCTCCCTGTCCTGTACCCGTCCTTACCCCTAGGTCCCCGCCAACTTCCCTGTCTTGTACCCGTCCCCAACCCTATGTCCGCGCCAATCTCTCTGTCTTGTACCCGTCCTTACCCCTATGTCCGCGCCACCCTCCCTGTCTTGTACCCATCCTTACCCCTATGTCCCCGCCACCCACCCTATCCTGTACCCGTCCCCAACTCTATGTCCGCGCCAATCTCTCTGTCTTGTACCCGTCCCCAACCCTATGTCCGCGCCAATCTCCCTGTCCTGTACCTGTCCCCAACCCTATGTCCGCGCCAATCTCTGTCCCTATGTCCTGTCCCCAACCCTATGTCTCTCGCCAATCTCTGTCTTGTACCTGTCCTTACCCCTATGTCCGCGCCACCCTCCCTGTCTTGTACCTGTACCCCTATGTCCCCACCCCCTATGTCCCCGTCCCCAACTCTATGTCACCGCTAATCTCCTGTCTTGTACCCGTCCCCAACTCTATGTCCGCGCCAATCTCTCTGTCTTGTACCCGTCCCCAACCCTATGTCCGCGCCAATCTCTCTGTCTTGTACCCGTCCCAACCCTATGTCCCCGCCAATCTCTGTCTTGTACCCATCCTTACCCCTATGTCCCCGCCACCCTCCCTGTCCTGTACCCGTCCCCAACTCTATGTCCCCGCCAATCTCTCTGTCTTGTACCCGTCCTTACTCTATGTCCCCAATCACACCTCCCTGTCTTGTACCCGTCCCCAACTCTATGTCCGCGCCAATCTCCCTGTCTTGTACCCGTCCCCAACTCTATGTCCGCGCCAATCTCTCTGTCTTGTACCCGTCCCCAACCCTATGCCCCTGCCAACTTCCCTGTCTTGTACCCGTCCTTACCCCTAGGTCCCCGCCAACCTCCCTGTCCTGTACCCGTCCTTACCCCTATGTCCCCGCCAATCTCCCTGTCATGTACCCATCCTTACCCCTATGTCCGTTCAGCTTGATACAGTGTGTTCCTTCGAAGAAGCCATACATGCAGCGCCTCTCTATCAGATGGAAGGTCTTGCGAGTATGGTTGAACGGGTCTTCACAGTCACGATTGGACCGGTCCACAGACGTGCAGACATAGCAGTCAATGGCCAATACTGAAACAGACAAAAGCACATATATAATGTCAAATCTTCACAAAGCAAGATACTGTATTTTAATTAGATTGGGGACAAAGTTTCAAAGCTGATTGTCCACATAGTGTGATTGTCTACATAGACAGGATCCGTGAAGATTCGGGTTAGAATTGGTCTCCAGCAACCCATGATTCTCGTAGGTGGGATCGGGTGGTTAGGCTCGCTAACTTGGTTGACACATGTCATCGTATCCCAGTTGTGTAGATTGATGCTCATGCTGTTGATCACTGGATTGTCTGGTCCTGACTCGATTATTTACAGACCGTCACCATATAGCTGGAATATTGCTGAGTGCGGCGTAAAACAAGAAACAAACTAAACATCAGCAGGTTATGTATGGTTTTCGGTATAATAGCGACTTTGTAAACGTTGGTTCAATTGCAAGGACATTAGTTCAAGGACGAGCGTAACCAAACGTTGGTTCAATTGCAAGGACGTTAGTTCAAGGACGAGCGTAACCAAACGTTGGTTCAATTGCAAGGACGTTAGTTCAAGGACGAGCGTAACCAAACGTTGGTTCAATTGCAAGGACGTTAGTTCAAGGACGAGCGTAACCAAACGTTGGTGCAAACAAGACTTCGGGTAACCCTACAGCAGACGATTGAAGAATTTCCTTCATATTTTGTTCCAATTGAATATTTTTTTCTTTTTCTGAAGAGCAAGCACTCTTTCCACTCAACAAATTAATCTTGCAGTATTATCACCGCCTCCTATAATGATATTGGAGGTGTAACAACCTCTTTGTTTAATTCGATTTGGTTATCATCGCAGTAGGGTTGGGTTTCTGTTCCAATACAGGTCCTCATGGAGTTTGACTATTTTAACACGACAGCTTATATCTTTCAAACTAAACAAAGGAGGGTGTTTTTCTGAATCCCAAGTCGTGGCACATGCTGTTTTCAACGAGCCATCACACAAACATGACAATCAGAGGAAACTGGGAGATGCGAGGCTCCCTGACCAACAACATTTAAAATATGCGAGCATGTTAGCTCGGGTTCATTATTTCTTCTACTAATGAAAATGAGCAGTCGAACATCGGAGACAGTATTTGAACGCATACATACATGGCACCGGGATCACGCTTAAATATTTAAACGCACATCGATCGCATCTTAAGAAAATTGCAAATAATAGTGTTTTATAGTGGCATAGGGTTCAGTTCTAATAATGCACCAACACAACATATCAATTTATTGAGTAAAAGCTGGACATTGTTCTTAATAACAACCATCTCAAAAGTCAACATCTTCTGTGATGCATGGTTATAGATCTGTTGGGTGGTGCGGTGACATATCGACTTGTGTCTGCATCAGCATTTCCTACAGTCATATCCTTTACAAGTACTGCAGAGATGGTCCTACATAGACAGGACAATACACCTAGGTACATTCTGTTGGTAGCAACCGTTCAGCGACAGAAGCATATCCTACAATACAGTCATATCCTTTACAAGTACTGCAGAGTTGGTCCTACATAAACAGGACAGTACACCTAGGTACATTCTGTTGGTAGCAACCGTTCAGCGACAGAAGCATATCCTACAATACAGTCATATCCTTTACAAGTACTGCAGAGATGGCCCTACATAGACAGGACAATACACCTAGATACATTCTGTTGGTAGCAACCGTTCAGCGACAGAAGCATATCCTACAATACAGTCATATCCTTTACAAGTACTGCAGAGATGGCCCTACATAGACAGGACAATACACCTAGGTACATTCTGTTGGTAGCAACCGTTCAGCGACAGAAGCATATCCTACAATACAGTCATATCCTTTACAAGTACTGCAGAGATGGCCCTACATAGACAGGACAATACACCTAGGTACATTCTGTTGGTAGCAACCGTTCAGCGACAGAAGCACCATTACCTGCGTACATAAAACCGACGATTTCTCCATACGTATACAAAAAGTAAAGACTCAGTGTCAGTGAAAACGCCCTCGTGGTATGGATGGAATATTGTTGGCTACATTGACACCTTACATTGAATAGAAGCTAGACTTTCCTTTCATGGTTCGTACAGAAATGTCACAACCTAAAGAAATTACGCCGTTTGTCAAATTGAGTATTCCAGTACATCTACCAATCGTGAATAGTTTCATTTGACTGTCTCTTTGATAGTACAGACCAAACCTACTAATGTGTGAATCTTACATTAACTTATATTTTTAGATGTCCTTAACTTGACTGAGGGTGTAAACCTACTTGAACATGCCAGATGATGCCATCGTACTCAAAGTTGTTGTTCGGTAGAATATAGAACTGACGTGTGCTAAACCAGCTCCCATGGAATATACGTTGGATGTCTGACTATATGTGCTCAATGAGCTCTCTAGAATATGCGTTGGATGTCTGACTATATGTGCTTAACCAGCTCACTAGAATATACGTTGGATGCCTGACTTTATGTGTCTAACAAGCTCCCGAGCATATACCTTGGATGCATGACAATGCTTAACCAGCTCACAGAATATACGTTGGATGCCTGACTTTATGTGCCTAAGAGGCTCCCTAGAATATACGTTTGGATGCATGACTATATGTGCTTAACCAGCTCACTAGAATATACGTTGGATGCCTGACTTTATGTGCCTAACAAGTTCCCGAGCATATACCTTGGATGCATGACGTTATGCTTAACAAGCTCTCTAGAATATACGTTGGATGTCTGACTATATGTGCCTAACAAGCTCACTAGAATATACGTTGGATGCCTGACTTTATGTGCCTAACAAGCTCCCGAGCATATACCTTGGATGCATGACAATGCTTAACAAGCTCTCTAGAATATACGTTTGATGCCTGACTTTATGTGCCTAATAAGCTCTTTATGTGCCTAGCAGCTCCTAGAAGATACGTTTGATGCCTGACTTTATGTGCCTAACAAGCTCCCTAGAAGATACTAGAATATACGTTTGATGCCTGACTTTATGTGCCTAACAAGCTCCCTAGAAGCTCCCTAGAAGATACGTTTGATGCCTGACTTTATGTGCCTAACAAGCTCCTAGAATATACGTTTGATGCCTGACTTTATGTGCCTAACAAGCTCCCTAGAATATACGTTTGATGCCTGACTTTATGTGCCTAACAAGCTCCCTAGAAGATACGTTTGATGCCTGACTTTATGTGCCTAACAAGCTCCCTAGAAGATACGTTTGATGCCTGAGTGCCTAACAAGCTTAGAATATACGTTTGATGCCTGACTTTATGTGCCTAACAAGCTCCCTAGAATATACGTTTGATGCTAGAATATATGCGTTTATGATGCCTGACTTTGATGCCTGACTTTATGTGCCTAACATAGAATATACGTTTGATGCCTGACTTTATGTGCCTAACAAGCTCCCTAGAATATACGTTTGATGCCTGACTTTATGTGCCTAACAAGCTCCCTAGAATATACGTTTGATGCCTGACTTTATGTGCCTAACAAGCTCCCTAGAATATACGTTGGATGCCTGACTTTATGTGCTCTAACGTTTGATGCCTGAGCTCCCTACAAGCTCTAGAATATACGTTTGATGCCTGACTTTATGTGCTCCTAACACGTTTGATGCCTGACTCCTAGAATATACGTTGGATGCCTGACTTTATGTGCCTAACAAGCTCCCTAGAATATGTTTGATGCCTGACTTTATGTGCTTAACCAGCTCACTAGAATATACTTTTTATGCCTGACTTTATGTGCTTAACCAGCTCCCGAACATATACCTTGGATGCATGACAATGCTTAACAAGCTCTCTAGAATATATATTACATTGGGTGACTGACTGACTCCATAGAATATACGTCGGATGCCTGACTGTATGTGATAAATTACCTCCCTAAACATACGTTACATGATTGACTATATTTGGCAAATGAACTCCCTAAAACATACGTTAGATAACTGACTATATTTGGCAAATGAACTCACTAAAACATATGTTAGATAACTGACTATATTTGGCAAAGGAACTCCCTAAAACATACGTTAGATAACTGACTATATTTGGCAAATGAACTCACTAAAACATACATTAGATTACTGACTATATTTGGCAAATGAACTCACTAAAACGTACGTTAGATGACTGACTACATTTGGCAAATGAACTCCCTAAAACATACATTAGATAACTCACTATATTTGGCAAATGAACTCCCTAAAACGTACGTTAGATAACTGACTATATTTGGCAAATGAACTCCCTAAAACATACGTTAGATAACTGACTACATTTGGGAAATGAACTCCCTAAAACATACATTAGATAACTGACTATATTTGGCAAATGAACTCCCTAAAACATACATTAGATGACTGACTATATTTGGCAAATGAACTCCCTAAAACATACGTTAGATGACTGACTATATTTGGCAAATGAACTCCCTAAAACATACGTTAGATAACGGACTATATTTGGCAAAATGAACTCCCTAAAACGTACGTTAGATGAACTATCTTGGCAACTATATTTTGCAAATGAACTCCTAAAACATACGTTAGATAACTGACTATATTTGGCAAATGAACTCCCTAAAACATACGTTAGATGACTGACTATATTTTGGCAAATGAACTCCTAAAACATACGTTAGATAACTGACTATATTTGGCAAATGAACTCCCTAAAACGTACGTTAGATAACTGACTACATTTGGCAAATGAACTCCCTAAAACATACGTTAGATAACTGACTATATTTTGCAAATGAACTCCCTAAAACATACGTTAGATAACTGACTATATTTGGCAAATGAACTCCCTAAAACGTACGTTAGATAACTGACTACATTTGGAAAATGAACTCCCTAAAACATACATTAGATAACTGACTATATTTGGCAAATGAACTCCCTAAAACATACGTTAGATAACTGACTATATTTTGGCAAATGAACTCCCTAAAACATACGTTAGATAACTGACTATCTTTGCAAATGAACTCCCTAAAACATACGTTAGATAACTGACTATATTTGGCAAATGAACTCCCTAAAACGTACGTTAGATGACTGACTACTTTGGCAAATGAACTCCCTAAAACATACGTTAGATAATTGAACTCCCTAAAACATACGTTAGATAACTGACTATATTTGGCAAATGAACTCCTAAAACATACGTTAGATAACTGACTATATTTGGCAAATGAACTCCCTAAAACATACGTTAGATAACTGACTATATTTTGCAAATGAACTCCCTAAAACGTACGTTAGATGACTGACTACATTTGGCAAATGAACTCCCTAAAACATACGTTAGATAACTGACTATCTTTGCAAATGAACTCCCTAAAACATACGTTAGATAACTGACTATATTTGGCAAATGAACTCCCTAAAACATACGTTAGATAACTGACTATCTTTGCAAATGAACTCCCTAAAACATACGTTAGATAACTGACTATATTTGGCAAATGAACTCACTAAAACATACATTAGATTACTGACTATATTTGGCAAATGAACTCCCTAATACATACGTTAGATAACTGACTACATTTGGCAAATGAACTCCCTAAAACATACGTTAGATAACTGACTATATTTGGCAAATGAACTCCCTAAAACGTACGTTAGATGACTGACTACATTTGGAAAATGAACTTCCTAAAACATACATTAGATAACGGACTATATTTTGCAAATGAACTCCCTAAAACATACATTAGATAACTGACTATATTTGGCAAATGAACTCACTAAAACATATGTTAGATAACTGACTATATTTGGCAAATGAACTCCCTAAAACATACGTTAGATAACTGACTATATTTAGCAAATGAACTCACTAAAACATACATTAGATTACTGACTATATTTGGCAAATGAACTCCCTAATACATACGTTAGATAACTGACTACATTTTGCAAATGAACTCCCTAAATCATACGTTAGATAACTGACTATATTTGGCAAATGAACTCACTAAAACCTACGTTAGATGACTGACTACATTTGGAAAATGAACTCCCTAAAACATACATTAGATAACGGACTACATTTTGCAAATGAACTCCCTAAAACGTACGTTACATAACTCACTATATTTGGCAAATGAACTCCCTAAAACATACATTAGATAACTGACTATCTTTGCAAATGAACTCCCTAAAACATACGTTAGATAACTGACTACATTTGGAAAATGAACTCCCTAAAACATACATTAGATAACGGACTATATTTTGCAAATGAACTCCCTAAAACATACCTTAGATGCATTAGAAGTTTATGTTAACTAAGTAACATTTTCTTATGCAATCATGTCTTCGTCCTCCCAAATTTGTCATTCACACCATTCTGTAGGACTGCTGCAGCTTATCATCAAACTTAATTCAAACATTCAAACGATGCTTTCACCACACCGGACAGTGCGACTCTGTGTGTGAATCTGAAACCGTATTGGATGTTTAATGGAATTTGGTTATGTATGATAATTATGTCAGCCCAACAGAACTATCCACAACTTTGAAAGAGATGCCGATGTTGTAACTTACGGTCGTTCATCCAAGCTGGACTCGTGCTCTTCGTGAGTGGAATACGAGACCGCAAGTATCAAATTGGTTGTATAGTGTTTCCTCATCGAAAGGTTTTGTTATTACTGTGATTTGCTGTTCACGTGCTGTGCTTGTTTTGTCCCATGATGCATTTCACTTATCATATGACATCTTCAACGGGCTTCGTTTTTACCATCTCCATCTTATCACATCACGAATAAATGTTTAATATGAATACTTCTTAAATGATAATTCGACCGCACAATAAAGTTTCAATTAACAAAAAAACTTCTTTCATTTAGCTTTGATTCATGATCAATATTTTTCTTCCAATATTTCCCTAAAGAGTACATGCATGTAACTTCTAATTACATGACCAAGGAAGTTGGGGAAAGATTTGTAACTGCTGAGCCACGAGCGTGGCGTCTCGTTAATGAATTACCTTTAATAAAACATACATCAATGTGGTAATTGCATTGCAGTGGCTCCCTGTGATCCAGCCTTATTTAAACCATCAGTGGATTACTATGTTTAAAACTCTTCATCTTTGATGTCGCTCATCGACCACAGGACGGGCTGCGCGTAATTAAAACAGAGCGACAGGTGGCGGCGATACATGAGACGTCAGTGATGAGGGAGTCCCGCAGTGTCTGGCCATGGGTAATTGCTTCATCACAGACACTCACTCATGAAAACAGGGATGCTGACGATCCAATGATGTCGGCTGTGATTTTGAATGTCTTCATAATGATGGTGTTATCATCACGACATCCAGCGTCCATCACTCACCTCAATAGTCTTACATACTAGTACTTTCTATCACAAATCTATTAACCAGTACCTTTCACAAATCCTTGTTAAATAACTTTCTCTGTTCACTCAACAATCATGGATCCATCCGTAATTTACCCACCCTTCATCAATTACCCGTCATCACTACGTGCGTCCACCCATCCTCCCTTCACTAGATTCACTCATCATCACGAAATCAACTCATCTTCGCTACGTCCACCCACCCATCATCATCACTATAACCCATAATCAATACATCCACCCATCATCACTATAACCCATAATCAATACATACACCCATCATCACAATAACCCATAATCAATACATCCACCCATCATCACTATAACCCATAATCAATACATCCACACATCATCACAATAACCCATAATCAATACATCCACCCATCATCACAATAACCCATAATCAATACATCCACCCATCATCACTATAACCCATAATCAATACATCCACCCATCATCACTATAACCCATCATCAATACATCCACCCATCATCATCCACCCATCATCACTATAACCCATAATCAATACATCCACCCATCATCACTATAACCCATAATCAATACATCCACCCATCATCACTATAACCTATAATCAATACATCCACCCATCATCACTATAACCCATAATCAATACATCCACCCATCATCACTATAACCTATAATCAATACATCCACCCATCATCACTATAACCCATAATCAATACATCCACCCATCATCACTATAACCCATAATCAATACATCCACCCATCATCACTATAACCCATAATCAATACATCCACCCATCATCACTATAACCCATCTTCGCTACGTCCACCCATCATCACTATAACCCATAATCAATACATCCACCCATCATCACTATAACCTATAATCAATACATCCACCCATCATCACTATAACCCATAATCAACCCATCATACATCCACCCATCATCACTATAACCCATAATCAATACATCCACCCATCATCACTATAACCCATAATCAATACATCCACCCATCATCACTATAACCCATAATCAATACATCCACCCATCATCACTATAACCCATAATCAATACATCCACCCATCATCACATAACCTATAACAATACCATAATCATCATCACTCCTATAATCCTATAACCTATAACCATATCATCACTACATCCACCCATCATCACTATAACCCATAATCAATACATCCACCCATCATCACTATAACCCATAATCAATACATCCACCCATCATCACTATAACCCATAATCAATACATCCACCCATCATCACTATAACCCATCTTCGCTACGTCCACCCATCATTACTATAACCCATAATCAGTACATCCACCCATCATCACTATAACCCATAATCAATACATCCACCCATCATCACTATAACCCATAATCAATACATCCACCCATCATCACTATAACCCATAATCAATACATCCACCCATCATCACTATAACCCATAATCAATACATCCACCCATCATCACTATAACCCATAATCAATACATCCACCCATCATCACAATAACCCATAATCAATACATCCACCCATCATCACTATAACCCATAATCAATACATCCACCCATCATCACTATAACCCATATCATCAATACATCCACCCATCATCACTATAACCCATAATCAATACATCCACCCATCATCACTACTATAACCCATAATCAATACATCCACCCATCATCACTATAACCTATAATCAATACATCCACCCATCATCATCAATATAACCCATAATCAATACATCCACCCATCATCACTATAACCCATAATCAATACATCCACCCATCATCACTATAACCCATAATCAATACATCCACCCATCATCACTATAACCCATAATCAATACATCCACCCATCATCACTATAACCCATAATCAATACATCCACCCATCATCACTATAACCTATAATCAATACATCCACCCATCATCACTATAACCCATAATCAATACATCCACCCATCATCACTATAACCCATAATCAATACATCCACCCATCATCACTATAACCCATAATCAATACATCCACCCATCATCACTATAACCCATAATCAATACATCCACCCATCATCACTATAACCCATAATCAATACATCCACCCATCATCACTATAACCCATAATCAATACATCCACCCATCATCACTATAACCCATAATCAATACATCCACCCATCATCACCTATAACCCATAATCAATACATCCACCCATCATCACTATAACCATAATAATCAATATCATCCACCATCACCACCATTATCCATCACTATAAACCTATAATCAATACATCCACCCATCATCACACTATAACCCATCAATCACACATCCACCCATCATCACTATAACCCATCTTCATTTCATGTCCATCCATCATCACCATCCATCCAACATCCATCCATCCATCCATCCACCCATTCATCCTATCCTTCCATCCATTCATCCATCCACCCATCTGTCCTTCCATCCACCCATCTTCCATGTCATCCACCCATCATCCACTATCCATCCACCATCATCCTTCCTTTCATCCATCCACCATCCATACACCACCATCCATCCTATCCATCCATTCCATCCTTCCACCATCCATACATCCACCATCCATCTCCATCTTCCTGTCATCCATCATCATCCATCTTCCATCTTCCACTCCACCATCATCCACAACCATATCCATCCCATCCACCATCCACTACCATCCTGTCCCATCATCCATCCATCCATACCATCCACCATCATCCACTCTTCCATCTCCATACATCCACCATCCATCCTTTCACCCTGTCATCCATCCACCATCCATTCCACCATCATCATCCACCATCATCCATCTTTCCCTACAATCCATCCATCATCCTTCTAACCTGTCCATACATCCACCATCCATCCCTCATTCCTGTCCATCCACCATCCATCCCTGTCCATCCATCATCCATCCACTGTCCATCCATCCATCCATGTCCACCATCCATCTATAATCCATCATCATCCTTTCCACCTGTCCATACATCCACCATCATCCACTACATCCACCCATCCATCCACCATCCATCCATGCATCCCTAACCATCCACCATCATCACTTGTCCTTTCCATCCATCCTTACATCCACATCCATCCATCACTACATCCACCATCATCCACTCCACATCCATCCATTCTTCCATCATCCTATCCATCCACCCATCTTCCTACATCCACCCATCATCACTATATCCATCCACCATCCATCACTGTGTGTCCATCTGTCCACATCCATCCTCATGTGTCCATCCCGTCCAGTGTCCACCATGTCAGTGTCCATCCATCTGTCCTGTCATTGTCCATCCATCCATCACTGTCCACTGTATACACTGTACATCCTTCCTCTGTCCGACTGTCATCCTATCCACCATCATCACTACATCCACCTATCCATCCACTACATCCACCAATCCATCATCATCCACTGTGTGTGTCCATCCATCGTCCTGTCCGTGTCCATCATCACTGTGTCCACCAATCATCACTGTGTCCACCCATCATCACTACATCCATCCATCCATCCGTCCATCACTGTCAGTCCATCCTGTGTGTCCATCCATCCACTGTCCATCCATCCTCCACCCATCATCCCGCTGTCCATTGTGTCATCCATCCTTGTGTCCACCCATCATCACTACATCCATTCCGTGTCCGTCCTCTCATCCTTGTCGTCCATCCATCTTCGTCCTCCATCCATTCCGTCCTGTGTCCTTGTCCGTCTGTCCATCCTGTGTCGTCTGTCCATCCTGTCGTCACTCCGTCGTCCTGTGATCACTATATCCACCCATCGTCACTACATCCACCCATCATCACTACATCCACCCATCATCACTACATCCATACATGCATCCCTCTAACTGTCCGACCATCAACACTTCCTTCTAGCTATCCAAAGTCTAACATAACCTACACATTATAATTATTCTGTCTATCCATATTACTATTCCGTTCTATCGTTCTCTTATCCACTTACACACCAACACATGTCCATCTGTTTTGTCAAGTAACCTTCTGTGTAGTTGTTAATGGTCTCTACAGCTTGCCAATGGTCACTAAGCTATACATCATATATCTTTTGTATACACCATCATCTGCAGCAGTCTCACTGGCACATTCAATTAAAATATTGTCTTCATTATTTATAGATCTTCATATCATTCCGCACTTGTGTTACAGTTCAATTCTGTGTTCTATACGCTGAAGTATCCATCCAATTGATTATTAAAAATGCTTTGACTTACGGGTAATCGGAGCACACAATGTATTTCTTTCCTATGAAATATAAGGCATTCTAGATATGATTTAGAACCTAATTTCGTTTAATGGAAATGTAGTGGTAATAGTATGTTAACCCTATCAACACGGCGAAGCTACAAGCAGAGAGCGATGTTTTGCCACTCTCAATATTAACACCATATCAGTTCTTGCCACGGACAGTACATGATCGGGCGAATGCACGGCGAACGGCATAGCGGTGTTTGTTCTCGAGCATTTGGTGACGGCGGTGGGAACGACGGCAGCGTAAACAACGCAAGCGAACTCTTCCGTCGTCGGTAAATACCAAAAGTCATTCCTTATTAATCATAATCATATGTTGCCATGACCACAGACATCCAACAAACGTCCCCAAGCATCGTAATAAGTAAATATTACAGAAGAATTATATGCAAGGAGCATGGCATTGTCCCCGGCGTGGGTTGGGTCATTAAGTTAAACAAACTGTTTGAGGTTTACCATGTGCTGCTTAGGTAAACATATTTCAAATTACACCTACAGACTTTGTCCGCTGTGTAAATAAGTGTCTGTAACACTACAAACAGCCATAATACCAGAGACTTTCATCATTTCTTTGTTCAAACTTGAAATGACTGACAGTTTAGACCTTGATAATCATGGAACTTAACTAACTGTTCCACTTGGACCAGTGTCGAGTCTTCGGAGAGTAAAAGAAGACTCAAAAGTTTCATATCCAAAAATGGGCGAGTGTCATATCATTTAATAAGTAAGGAGTACCATAGCCCGAGTCTTATCTTCGGTCAGAAGTAGGATGTGGCCAAATCATCTAAAACGAAGGCTTAACACGTATTCATTTTAGATATAGTAAGGTTTCTTATATTATCTAAAAGAAAGATAAGGTTGTTACACATTACTGAACAGGAACGTAGGCTTGTGTCATGCTAACTGTAGAGGAAGTTAAGCTTGTGTCATAGTTTTGACGAATGTAGGATTCCGTCACTTCTTTTTTTAGAAGAAGGCACCCACGGGACATATTTGCTGTAGACGAAACTATACTTGCTAGTTCTGGTGTAGAGGAATTTAGAATTGCGTCATTTCTGCTTTAGAGGAAGGTAGACTTGTGTCATATATGTTGTAGAGGAAGGTAGACTTGTGTCATATATGTTGTAGAGGAAGGTATATTTGTGTCATATCAGTTGTAGAGGAAGGTAGACTTGTTATTATATCTGTTGTAGAGAAAGGTAGACTTGTGTCATATATGTTGTAGAGGAAAGTTATTTGCATTATATCAGTTGTAGAGGAAGGTAGACTTGTGTCATATCTGTTGTAGAGAAAGGTAGACTTGTGTCATATATGTTGTAGAGGAAAGTTATTTGCATTATATCAGTTGTAGAGGAAGGCAGACTCCAACCAAGGTTGGCTTATACATGTAGAGAAAGAAGGCAGGCTTGTGTTATATCTGTTGTAGAGAGCCGTATGATTGTATCATAGTCCTTGGAGAAATGAGTCATATCTGTTGTTTAGTACGTGGGGTGTGCATCAAACATAACATAATTTGACACGTGGTCTACATGTATTGATACACGTATCTATACTTAGTCTACCAATTCAGGTAGTTGGCTTCAATGAGTAAGACATGGAGGGAGGTTGGAAATGTGTTTATTACTGAGGACCATATATACAGCTAGAATATACTGATAGAAGCCAGGTAAACTAGCGGATGATTTCTCCACACACGAGCTTCTCAGCTAAGCTTATCACGTTGAGGAGTCAACAACCTGATACGTTACACTATCTACTTATCCTTAACACTAACCGTGTGTCAAATAGTAAAGTATATTCAATCAACAGTGTCTGTCTATTCATACTATATATATGTTCCATGAGTAAATGGAGTCCAAATGACAGCGACAGACTCCATGTTTTGGTAACCAAACTTAAGAAACAAAGATAGCTGGTGTCTTGTCCATCTACCCGTCATGAAGCAATGTCTTAGATACATTTCACCACCTTCAAAATCGTTCGTGTAGGACGGGAGGAATCTTATTATAATATGTCATCTGCAACGATAATGACCACAAAAGACCACATCATATTGTTTCACAATGGCACGATAATGATGCTGATGTTCAAAATGAAATAAACTAATATAAATGACATGAAAAGCAACTCTTGAGACCAGAAACATTCTCAGTAAATGTAAGGTAAACATATTAAAAGTATTTTGAACGGGATGCTTATGTTCGGCACAGCTCTGGTATTTTAGTGGTTTTGCTATGTTGCCATAAGCTGCCTTCACGAGGAAACATCGTTAAAAACATATCTGTTGTTTTTATCTACAATTGCGTCATTTGGTCATGAAAACGTCACTTTCCCTGTTTATGTCCGATTTTGTCTGGCTTCTTCAATTAATTTGAACATTTGTTCTAATCAATTTTCTCCAGCAGTAATGGTTTCTTTGTCATTCCGACAGAGGTCGAGTCCTTCACGTTCAAAACCATTTGCTCAAACTCATTACAGACAATCTTCCACTTTGGATTCTCGTCATTTGGCGACCATTTATCAAACTATTGAATTCTGTTTGTATGTAAGTGCAATATCTCCTATTATATAGTTCCTTATGATCAGATGACTCATCAGTAACTGACGCCTGTAGTGCCATGCCCCACACTGAAGCAAATGTTACATGCTGTGTCTCTTTAGGCAAGTGACTTTGTTTGAAGTGTGTCTGTTCACCCTGCAGTGAACGGGTACCCGGTAGGATGAGATGAAACCTGATATCCTTCCATCTCAGGTTGTATACTCCCCAGGTAGACAAGAATGTAAATCTAGGGCGCACTGATCAGCTGACTGGAGCAATAATATCCTCAGAGCACCATATCGCTTCAGTGAGTAATGAACGTTCCCGGAGTGAGTGAGTTTTACGCCGCTTTTAGCAATATTCCAGCAATATCACCGCCCGGATGTTCCCGGAGATCGGAGAAAACTTTGGTCATGTATGTTACCGACGATTTCAGTATATCTTCTTCAGTCTGGGTTATAGAGCACACTTCAGGATTTTCACAATGCTTTAGACCAATTGACCCTTTAATTCTTGCGTTTAGAGCTTCAGCCAAGGAAAGGACTCTCTAGGACTTTCTCACACCCGTGCAACAATGCACTAGATAGTGCATCACTTTCATGTCTTGCTGTCAATGATGAAGTAATTAATTAAGACAATTGTGGCTGTAATCAATCTTGAAATCTTGTAATCTTAAAAGTATTGAAGCCTGTTTATGGTTGCTGTGATCATTACCAAAGCGTTGCCACCGTTCACTAATTAATTCATTCATTCATTCGTTCTGAGAACCTCTACTATCACCTTTATTAACTTTAAGTTACCTCTGCAGTAGGTATTGTTGTTTTATTTCTAAAATCAATATAAATGATATTTTTTATCAGTGTTTCCAAATCGTGTCATTTTCATCATTTATGCAGTGTTGTCTTTTGAAGTGGTTTTAGACACTGAAAATAGGTACTTTCCGAATCTGCCTGGCTGGGATTTTTTTTCACTTCGAACTGTAAAACGTTTTTTAGGATTTGAAATAAGCCAGATGTGTTCGGTATAGTTCAAAGTGATTAGGTTCTGTTATCTGCGTCAATATTAAACAGGGAAACTCTTTAAACAAACTGACATACTGTCTCCAGAGCCACAGCAATACTACGCTACAATAAAAGAACACGTTAGTGAGAAGCTGTTCCTGAATACTGGACGACAATGTCGGTATATTGAGGACTCGCACCGGACAGGGGTCACGACAATCTGGAAACCTTCTACACATTAATGGTCCGTTCCACAAAGCGATCGTAGCAGTAAGATGATCGTAACTCCCATACTTTAATATCGACTTACGACTGTCGTAGCGCTACAATGTATGTGTGTGACTTGATCGTGCATTACTTAATTGTGCATTCTTTCATAAAGTCACCAGTGAATTAATACATTAGGCTCAATGACAAACTGAAAAAGATGCTACTTCACGTACGATTATAACGCGCGCATGTGTGTGGGTGTTTGTGGGAGCGTGTGTGTGTGTATGTTTGTGATTGCGTGTGTGTGTGCGCGCGTGTGTGTGCTAGCCAATCTGATACCATCCAACAGTTTATCATGGATGGCCCAATTATTAGTGATGTTGTAACGATGAATGGAACTATCGATGGATTGCAATTGTTGAGTCCCCGATAGCAATTAATCGATTGTAGAAACGAAAAACTATCGATGCATCGATAGTATGTGTGATGGTTTAGTAATTGACTTCCGTTGATAAATGCGCACCGCAAAATACAGGAAGTACCAGATTCGTTCACTTTGATTGAGAGTTATCCGCCCCTGTTACCTATTAAACAAACATGGCGGTAAACACGACCTGCGACTGGGAGTTTGAAATTGTGTATAACAATAAGGTTATATACTCTCCCAAAAAGAAAGGCATATAGGAATTTCAACTGTATTTTTATGTTTATTTTGAAACATCTTGTAGGCTTTATGAGTCAATGAAATATAGCGAAATTGCACACTGGGAATGCAGACTTATCCGTCTTTGGCACCAACTCGAGGAGAGTCAGTTTGAGTGTCACATGGAGACGTGTGGTGGCGCTGAAGTCAATACCTCGTGTGACCACCATGGGCATCCAGAACTGCACGGCATCGCCTCGGCTTCGAACGAATAAGTCTCAGAATCTCATGTTGCCCAATCGCAGCCCACTCTACCTGTAGTGCCTGTGCGAGTTGCTGAAGTGTCTGGGGCTGAGGGTTACGGCGTCGCACCCGTCTGTCCAGGACATCCCACAGATGTTCGATCGGGTTTAAGTCCGGTGATCTTGAGGGCCAGGGGAGCACATTGATGTTGTGGTTCTGGAGGAAGTCTCTAGTGTGACGTGCTGTGTGGGGCCTGGCATTGTCCCTCTGGCGATCAATGATTGGAAGGAGGTGTGGGCGTAGGATTTCGTCACAGTACCGTTGAGCTGTCAGGTTGCCATGGATCATCACCAAATCTCCTACGGCAGGCGATCGCTCCCCACATCATAACACCTCCCCGGCCGAATCTGTCCACCTGGGGAACGCAAGCGTCGGCGAAACGTTCACGTCGACGTCTGTACACCCGCATTCTTCCATCGCGTCGTTCCAATAGAAATCGTGATTCATCACTGAACCAGATTCAGCGCCAATTCGGTAGGTTCCAGGCCTGAACGTTGGTGCACCATTGAACTCGATGTCGACAATGTTGTTGTCGAAGCACAGGGCCAAAATAAGGTACGTAAACCAGCCTCTCTCAACCTGTTCCTGACGGTCTGTGCAGAAAGCCTCCTCAATCCGGGTATTTGTCGAGCGGTACTGGTCGCCGTAGCTGTTCGATGACGCAGGCGATGTACCCGGATGTAGCGATCCTGCGCTGCAGTGGTCGTTCGAGGTCGCCCACTACGAGGGGCATCTGCTACCGAATTCTGCCGGCGATATCCCTCCCAGAGCCGTGAAATGGTGCTTTGGTGAACATTCATGCGTCGGGCAACTGCACGTTGAGACTGGCCAGCTTCAAGCAAACCAATGGCGATATGACGGTTGGCTTCACTTAGACGTGGCATTTTGCGTTCGTCAACAATATTCCAAATACAGTGAATAATCGACAGACAGCGATCAACCTTTTATACCCATCATTGAGACTATCTGATCCCCAACTTTCACGTGCATTGCATGTGAATTGTGTATTCTGTGACACTACACGCCGAAATTGAAAATCATGCTGTTAAATACGGGTATTTTACGGATGGTGCGTTTTGTTGTGATGTTTCAAAACCTTAAACACCATAGGACTCATAAACAGAGCAAAACCTTTTGTAAAATGAATCACGTTTTAATTCATTGCTACATGAAATTGCTATATTCATGATGCGTTTCTTTTTTGGGAGAATATATTTTAACTGTTTACTTGATCTGGGTTTCAAGTTTCTTGTCAGTTATTAAAATAGACTATGGCTACTTCAACTTTTTTATTTCATATAAACTATACATTCATTTGGGAAATGACTTCAAATGAGACAATTCAAGAAGAAAAAACCCCTGTTGCAATAGTATTGGAATAGTTGGTCGCAATAGACTGTCGCAATATTATGCTGCTATAGACAATCGCTATCGCAATAGTATGTTGCAATAGACCATCGCTATCACAATAGCATGCTGCAATAGACAATCGCTATTGCAATAGTATGCTGCAATAGACAATCGCTATCACAATAGTATGCTGCAATAGACAATCGCTATCACAATAGTATGCTGCAATAGACAATCGCTATCACAATAGTATGCTGCAATAGACAATCGCTATTGCAATAGTATGCTGCAATAGACAATCGCTATCGCAATAGTGTGTTGCAATAGACAATCGCTATTGCAATAGTATGCTGCAATAGACAATCGCTATCGCAATAGTATGCTGCAATAGACAATCGCTATCACAATAGTATGTTGTAATAGACTATCGCTATCGCAATAGTATGTTGCAATAGACAATCGCTATCGAAATAGTATGTTGCAATAGACAATCGCTATCGCAATAGTATGTTGTAATAGACTATCGCTATCGCAATAGTATGTTGTAATAGACTATCGCTATCGCAATAGTATGTTGCAATAGACAATCGCTATTGCAATAGTATGTTGTAATAGACTATCGCTATCGCAATAGTATGTTACAATAGACAATCGCTATCGCAATAGTATGTTGTAATAGACTATCGCTATCGCAATAGTCTGTTGCAATAGACAATCGCTATCGCAATAGTCTGTTGCAATAGACAATCGCTATCGCAATAGTATGTTGCAATAGACAATCGCTATCGCAATAGTATGTTGAAATAGACTATCGCTATCGCAATAGTATGTTGTAATAGACTATCGCTATCGCAATAGTATGTTGCAATAGAAAATCGCTATTGCAATAGTATGTTGTAATAGACTATCGCTATCGCAATAGTATGTTGCAATAGACAATCGCTATCGCAATAGTATGTTGTAATAGACTATCGCTATCGCAATAGTATGTTGCAATAGACAATTGCTATCGCAATAGTATGTTGTAATAGACTATCGCTATCGCAATAGTATGTTGTAATAGACTATCGCTATCGCAATAGTATGTTGCAATAGACAATCGCTATCGCAATAGTATGTTGTAATAGACTATCGCTATTGCAATAGTATGTTGCAATAGACAATCGCTATCGCAATAGTATGTTGTAATAGACAATCGCTATCGCAATAGTATGTTGCAATAGACAATCGCTATTGCAATAGTATGCTGCAATAGACAATCGCTATCGCAATAGTATGTTGTAATAGACTATCGCTATCGCAATAGTATGTTGCAATAGACAATCGCTATTGCAATAGTATGCTGCAATAGACAATCGCTATCGCAATAGTATGTTGTAATAGACTATCGCTATCGCAATAGTATGTTGCAATAGACAATCGCTATTGCAATAGTATGCTGCAATAGACAATCGCTATCGCAATAGTATGTTGTAATAGACTATCGCTATCGCAATAGTATGCTGCAATAGACAATCGCTATTGCAATAGTATGCTGCAATAGACAATCGCTATCGCAATAGTATGTTGTAATAGACTATCGCTATCGCAATAGTATGTTGTAATAGACTATCGCTATTGCAATAGTATGCTGCAATAGACAATCGCTATTGCAATAGTATGTTGTAATAGACTATCGCTATCGCAATAGTATGTTGCAATAGAAAATCGCTATTGCAATAGTTGTTTCCCCCCTCAATAGTCACCCCTACCAATTATGTTTTAACCACCAACTTACAAATATTAGTAATAATTCTTTTAATGCTAAAGGGAATAGAAACATCCGAAAAGGGACCAAACTCATAAAATGCCGCGAGTTTAGACATATAGTAATTGTGTACCGAAATTACAGACAAGGGATCCGACTAGGACCGATTAAGCATCATCAATCAATTCTTAAAAGCTGTACGCTTTATATTAGGAATAATGCTTCATAATGTGTAATGGTGTCATTAGTTTAATATACGTCGTGCACAATTTGGATGGGGGACTCCTAGTCGGACTGTTTTTCTTTCAAAGACTGGCATCTCAAAAAGCAACTAGCACTAAGCTTTCAAACTACACTATTAATAGACTATTCTGTAGATGCCAGTTCTCGAAATGAAGACATTTCTTACAGCAATGTTTGTCTCCATTACCCATGTTACAAGTGAATGAACCATTCAGTTCATCAACAAGCAAACGAGGGGAGATGGTTTAATGATTATTGTGATAGTCTCACTCTTCTTCCTGCTTGAAATCAGATTACCAGCCTCATCCCCGTGAACCCGTCCTAACACCCCAAGAACTGTCGGTGGCAATGTATTCTGAACAGTATTACATTCTTCTGTTGCTTTTAACGTCTAAGAAAAGAGGGACATCATTATCACCCCCCTAGAAGTTGGAACTTGGTGGGATTGAAAATCAACAACTGAGCCATGATACGCCTTAGAGAACCATGGCCTTTGAAGCGAAGTCTCGGACTAATTCCGCCCCCTTGATTCTGGTTTTGCTCAACCCAGCTTCACCTTGGAGGAGGAGGGGGTAAATCGGGAGGGACATATTATCTCGACAAGATCATCTCTCTGCGGCAGATAACTGAATTAAAAAAACTGCACACATAGATCTACATGTATCTAATTAAATGTCATTTGGAGACTTTCTCGTTCCCGGAACTATTTGTGCTCTATAGTGGAACCGATAGTGCATGCTGTTCGCCTAGGAAGAGACTCTGGAAGCAATTTATTTTCGCTGAGGTTATTCGGCAGATTTACCACTGAATCAATATGACGTAGCTGTCAAAACCTGTTTGAGACATACTTGATCAGCCAGCGCATCACGTCCATACAAACATTGCTGGCAAAATAATGTCGGTACGCCTCGACATTTTCACATATTAGCCAATCGTGTTTGATAATTCATATGTTGTTTGCTTAATTAGACGTGCGAGGAGAACACTCCAAACTGTGATGAATGCATTATACATAGAAGAGAGAAGAGAGTCGAGCTCCACATATTTGTACGCAACTTTACCCGAATCACTTCTTCTACACTGGGGTTAGATTAAAGTTTGGCCATGCATGAGACCCGTCCTCACAGGTTCAATGTATCGATGAGCTATGTTGTAAATAACATTTAAGTAGCAGTCAATAGAAATTTGATCCACGACATTCTTTGTTCTGCTGCATTAGTCGTTTAGGGAATTCAAGGTTAATAGTAATTATTCCATTTTCAACATAATTTCAAATAGCTTAACTGCTTAAATAAAATTACCAAAGAAAGCTGGCCATTAAGTGATTATTGATTGCATTTATTAAGTTATTGGTGAGTCAGCATTTCTGTCACACATTGTCGAATTATTCAAAGACGCCAAACTCCCACATTTAGAGAAAGGTCAAGGGCTATAACGCTATTAACATCTGAGGATGCTGTAAACGCCCAATCTGTAGAGATGCCAATTGTTGCTGTCTCTAAATGAATAACATGTACACATCCTACTTCATAAAAGGAGAAGTTTAATCAACAGTGGTCTCTAGTTTCACCGTTCCGGCATTCACTGTGCATTTAAATGCCTCTCCTGGGCCAAAGTCTTATTTGGTCTCTCTTTTAAATGGGCGAGCTTCCATCGATCTAGATCCCAGTAGTTTGTCAAAGTGGCTCAATGTATACATGTTCTGTGTGCCAGAACCCGTGTTCTGTTCTTTCAGACCTTGTTTGGTTGTCAGTACATACATCTGATAGATCTTCAAAGACTTTAAGACCCTCCATGGTGTGCATGTCAAAAGAAACTCGACATATAGCGGTGTTGAATCTTGTGTCCCGTATCATTTGTGTGATTCCACCGGGTGTTACATCACTTGTGGAGAGGTGTGATCTAAAACTGGTGGCATTACTTCTTCAGTACAGCTGAATGACACCGATATTTTGGGTGACCAATATATTTGGTGATGAATACAAATCTAATTATGTAAGAACTTTTGAAATACTTGTGGTATGAAGTGAAGTTAAATGAGTTTTACTATCACGTTTGAAACGGATGCGTGTGTGTCCTCGCGCGTGTCTCTGAGTGAGTCATCGCGTGTGTGTGTGTGTGTGTGAGAGAGAGAGAGGAGAGAGAGAGAGAGAGAGAGAGAGAGAGAGAGAGAGAGAGAGAGAGAGAGAGAGAGAGAGAGAGAGAGCACTAATACATTTTAATCAAGTGCATCATAATTAACGGTTGCTCATATTGAGAGGCTAATAATATTCAGCCCCTGGACAATTGGACCAACTGGTGACCGAAAGTACAGCTAACTATCCACGACCCCAACCCTTGACATGCATTCAGTCAGACCAGGAATCTGAAGCTTTAATACCCGTAAAGTATAATTCTTTGTTTTCACTACATACCTAATTGAAGGAAAAACTATTTGTAAACATCGCAAACTTAAGCATGTTCCCCAGCAACAACACTACCACAACAGAAGAGTATATAAACGGTTCCAGTTGAATATCAAATGTAATATTCTGTTATAAACAGATATGTCGATTTAGTGTCTTTACTATTTACCAGTGAGGCAGTAATCAATACATTGTGGCATACGGGATAATTACGATATAATGAGCCCATTATCTGCATCCAGCGCTTACTTCACTGAGGCAGTTATGAAGGAATGCTAACTGTCAATGACACACACTCCTATGTTTGGATGTCTACGGGAGTACCCATTGTCCTCCTTTTTCATGTATCACTATTCATTTTGTTATAATCTAAAATAAACACTTTTCACATAAACAAGTTAAAAAAAGGTTTTTGTCATCAGATCATTCCTATACCATTTGTCGTCTTGTAGACATAATCTGTTGATATATGCGGAAGGGTTAAAGTAAAAAATATACAACTAACAGCCATTAAGACAATTTCAAATTAATTCTCTGTCTACGATGCAAGAAAATCAATAAAGTAGACGTGTAATTGGACGATGGTGAGCCATTGTAGTAACTCCCGTTAATTCTGAGAACCCTAATGAAGCCCCCAAGCACATCAATGACAACGTGTGTGAGCTTCCTCTGGTGTCTCAACACGACTAAGTTAATTCTATGCAGCATATACCCTGAGAAAGCAGAGACCATTTAACGTTATAATATATTTTTTAACTATTTTCTTAGGATTGTTTATGGCATGAATCAGGACAATGTAAGAGCGCCTCATTTGAATCCAAAGACAGACAGGACGCTAACGTGTTGATGAAACCCACGGGTATGGTGCCCATATACCATTTATCAGAATGTTGGATTCCTACTCCGTTCAGACACTAAAGGGTAAGTATTGGAAACTCCATGAAGAACAGAGTCGACTTTTGCCACTTATCTCATGACCTTTAGACTTATATATTGCCACAATTTGCCGACGTCGCATACCATGTCCACGAACAGAATATGGTTCAGATACATCAATAGTTTAAGTTATTGTCCGGAAATAAGCTGTGGTCTGGTCTTACGATCTTTGACCTTCTTCACATTGATCGATTTCTTTGGCCATCGTCTTTCGCAGGTAGTTTAGCTGTTTAACAAAGTTTGACAACATCCATCACATGTCGTTTGTGGTACATGTATATATGGTAAAATTGGAGAGTTTCGAATTTCTTGTTCATTCCAGACTTTCAAAAACACTCGTATTTAGCTAAATAGGAGTGTTTAAGTGGCATCGAGGAATTATAGAATTGTTAACCTTTTTGCTCGTTCCAGGATTCGAAAAACACCTCTGAGTCTAATTCGACATGGGTAATTGTTCGACTCCTGAGAACAATATGTCCGAGAGGCGATCAGCTGTCTAGTGGTCATGCATACTACCCCATAATGCCAAGGAAGGGGGAATATATGCTCCTGGACCAAGAGGTAGCGAGGCTGCTTGTTGTAACATAATCTTTACTTTTACACGTCTACGCAATGGACGCGTAGTTAATTTGGGTTATTTTTCTGAATCCACATTTAACTACAAATGGACAAAACACGTGAAAGTGGGACTGTAGACTCGTCGTGGTGAAGGTAAGCCAAGCGAATAGGTAACAGTTACGGTATTTGATGAAATTTACTCTCAGTTCAAAGCATAATACAGCAAGCTCACTATCGTACTTCTGTCTCATTTTGTTCAATTGTCACACAGCGTTCTGTGATTCTCAAAACCCATTCGGAGTTCGGACCTTGTAGCCAGGAAACAATTTGTCCCGGTCGACCACATCAAACTCCATATAAACAAAGGGATATTACCCCATACCAATGTTTCATTAACACTAAGGTTGTTGCTCCGATTATGTCCAATGCCGTTCATTATCTGGACTTGAAGCACAGGTTCCCGTTTTTCTTTTGCAGGAGAAACTTGCCTTGCCTTTGCATGTGTTTGTGACTGATGCCACCGGTGGGGCAGGATGCGCTCACCCTTCCGCGAACACCTAGTATCATCCCTATTTGATAGAGATTCATAATCGCATGCTCACGATATAGTCGATTCTGCTCTTGGCTTGTGGATGTGGTAAGGATTGTGTCGTGTATATGTATATTGGTCTTGGTTCCTCGAGACGACCGTTCATCACTTCAATCGTATTTCAAGTTTTAAGCCTAAAATAAACCTGTATCATGTGTTTTCGTGTTACTGATCGCTGTTGTGATAAATACGATTGGTTATCACTGTTATGCACATATTATATAATATATGTATGCGTAAACCAGGATGCAATAAGACCACGCTGGGAACATCTGGAAACACGAAAACCTTATTTGGCTGTCCAGTGCCGTATATCAGCGATACTAATGCACTGGAGAACATTAAAGTTGATATTGCGCACATAAAGCCGACATCTACTGAAAGGAATGTAATTAAGACAGGAATTCATTGCCTTTGATGTTTATGGAGATGTAAAAAACAGATCTTTGATAAGACAAGCCTTGGATGCATATGCCCTGTGGTACATGAAACAACTGTGTGAGTATAGGAAGCAGATCCGTCTTTATGTGTCTGGTCCGGTACAGTAAGCAGCAGTCGGAAGTAAAGTCAAACCAACTTCTTTCATTATACACCGACACGTCATTCTCGCACACAGGTTCCTTCGAGACTTCATGGATTGTTGGCTGCAGCATCTTAAACACAATTGATCGGGATTCTGGAATTGAGTTGCTTTGTATAGCACAATTCTGTTAACACACACCTGTTTATTGCCGCCTGTGGTGTGAAAACCTGAATTTGATGCTGAGATTTCTGCCATTAATGACAGCCATTAGATTTTACCTCGAAACATATGTTGATATACATTGTGTTGGTTGGTTGGTTTGTTGTTAAAACCGCACTCACCAATATTCCAGCTATATGGCGGCAGTAAATATCCGAGTCTGGACCAGTGATCAATATAAAGATCTACGCAATTGGATAAGATGACATGTGTCAACCAAGTCAGCGAGCCTGACAGTGACCACCTGATCCCGTTTGTTGCCTCGTAGGACAAGCATGGGTTTTATGAAGATCAATTCTAACCCTGATCTTTAGGGGTATGTATAACCTACACTGGGGAATGGGTTGGGTACCACCTTAAGTTCGACAGTGACGTGTGCCATAAAGGTGAAATCGATTTATATCTATAAATTGATATGAATGCTAAAGACGGAATTAAGATTATTTGCTATGTTAGGTGTATTCAACGCATCCCGTTATTTTACCAAAACGTAGGCACATGAAAACAGAGAGTAGGGGCGATTATGTACAGAACTGGAAATATCTTTTGAAAAGAGATGGTTGTCGACAAGCTTAAGGTTCCAACAAACTAAGAACATCGAAACAGGATCTATATGCAGAATGCAGAATGACCAGATGTTGTTGATCTATTTTGGGGTAGCGCCACTGAGTGCAGAACTGGGCGATGTAGTCGAAAGTAGGTAGCAGAAAGTGCGGTCATTGTTTATACCATGTCGAACACGAGGAGCTTGGGTGACTTAGCTGTTCTTCCCATGATGACGTTATCAGACAAAGTTAATTTTGCTGTCAGTTGTCCGCACTACTACCACCATCTAGAAAGTGTTTTGTTTCTGAATTTTCCCAAAGCTGTTCATTAATACTGAACCTAGGAGGAGGAATTGTATACACAACACAACTACTTTGAACTATTTCATACATATCACTTGCGTGTCTTAATCTGTTCTGTAATATATGTGTACATGTAACAGAATTAAGGCAGTTGTTACACTCAAGTTACATGCAAATAAACAATTGTCTGTCTTTGTTCAGTGTCATTGCGTGTGTAGTAAAACCTGGTTAATTCC
Source organism: Haliotis rubra (assembly GCF_003918875.1). NCBI lineage: Eukaryota > Metazoa > Mollusca > Gastropoda > Lepetellida > Haliotidae > Haliotis > Haliotis rubra. The sequence continues at coordinate 261,350 of NW_025767111.1, read as the reverse complement.
GACAGTGCCGTTCCACTGAAGTCGTCCAGATTAACGATATTTCACTATTCAGAACTGTATATAGAACTTTACACGTTGACTGCCTATCAGAAGTATACTCGTAGTATCCATTCTGGGCGAATGTGCCACTACCAGTTATATCTCGTAGTGGCAAAATGGTATTTTGAAACAAGTTTCACATTTTGGCAAAATAGGCACAAGAAACAAACGTCTCCTGGCCTGCTTTGTTACCGCCAGGAGACGATTGCTTCTTGTGCCTGTTTTGCCAACATGTGAAACTTGTTTCAAAATATCATTGATGCAGCTACGAGATATAACTGGTAGTGGCAAATCCGGCCATTGATACTACGAGTATACTACGGTGGCAGTCAACGTGTTAAATTCACTACAAGGACTTGCCATATTTACGAATCATAGAAAGCGCTGCTCTTCAAATGCATTGAAAAGTTCGGATTGTGTTCTTTCGGAATTAACCAGGTGTCTGTGTATATATAACACGTAGGACATTTGTCATGCGTTGTTTGTTGCTAACCCTGTACTTGCGAAAGATAATGATAGACATGTGTGGGTTTTTCATATTGTAATACAATAGATAACATTAACAATAGGTCAGATATTAAGATATTGTCTATCATGAGAAACATGATCAGTGTTCCGGGCAAGAAAGTGATCGTATTCCTCAGACTGTCTGAGCTTCCTCTCATGCTTACGGCAGTCGTAGTGCTGAGACGATTCAATGGAACTCGGGCCGGTTAGGGAAATAATACTTAGGTGTCTGTAATTAAATCGTCTTAATGACAGTATGTTATTGTAGTTTTTGCATATTCACCCTCATTAGCCAAGGTAGCAGTACAGTGAAAGTCATGCTGCTAATTAATACGGGCGTGCACGTGAATCCAAGTAAGAAAGTATTGTACATATTGATACAGATGGGTATGGTTTATAATGAAGACCTCCAGTCTCAAGTACCGATATTATTCTGTACTGAGGATATTGACAATTGTTTCCCGCAGACTTCTGAATTTCGATTTCTGGACTCAGGAGGTATTTCACATGACGTTGACATCCGTTTGTTTCCTTTGCCTAATTGCACCGTGGCCTTGGCCATTACTCATTACTGATGACAGACAGGTAAAGACACGTTGGCGACCAGCTGGCGACGTCGTCAGATTTACTTAATGGGATGTTTATGTTCAGGTGACTTATAGGGCAATATTTGTTGCTAAGTTCCGATCCTTACTTACTGCCATTGTAAAAGGAATAAAATACAGTTTGTAAACCTTGATCCAAAATGGCGTCATTTCTTGGGCGACACGTGTCTTCTGATCCAAATTAGAAGCTAACTGTGTTTTGCATACAGATCCCAGATTGATATGTCCGTGTATACATTTCCAGCGTCCTGTTCTGTATCAGCTTCACAAATATATCTCGTTTCAGGAGACATGTTGAGGGTATGGAACCTATCAAATTTGCTTAATTCCCCGTAATGTCGCATGGCAGACCATCAACTCGTCTGTCAGGCCGAATGAATAGTGCCTGCAGCGAGTCAGTTTAGTTTGTCAGTTTTAGCCTCTGTATTCGCGTAATGCCTCATAGCAGTTACACGTAGGAGGGGACGCCGAAGTGATGCTCACATCCAAGACATTTACATCGGTATCAGCGGATACCCACAGGTATCATGGGATGGTGAAGGAACGCAAATTACAGATGCAACAACCGACGATGTATGATTACAATTTGATAGCATTTTTATATGATCAGAGTTTACCTTCGGAAATGTGATTTTAAATATTATTTCTATATTTTATTCAAACAATATGTAGCATTGTTTCTGCTTATTTTGTAACAAAATTGTTTGTAGCAATTTACAAAAATAAAAAAACCAATAAGTTCCATTTTACGGAAAAGGTGAATGGCATGACAACCAAAATGTACAGAATCTGTCTGAACTCCCACTCAGTGCTGTACATTTGGAGATGGATTAATACAGTAAATGCTTACGTTCATTCTGGCAGATCTGGAACGATGCCATGTCATTTTCATCTCAACGTGAAAATACTTTTACACTATGAAAATTATAAGATTTAATGGGCCATTACTTCCGGATCTCAAGCCAAGTAAGACATGTGGATTTAGTGATATTGATTTTGATTAGAACGTTTGTATTTGCCGAAGTGCTGTGCAGATCCTCTTAACTTTGTTTAATTAAATTAAATATTTAATTGATTCGTCCAAGTATCATATTGAATGGCTATATAGTCTGATGAGTCCTTCGATAGGAAATTCAACTTGTATTTACAAAGTATATGAAAAAGGAACATTTAAAATAACGGTATGTTTGATAAATTAGAGTAAAAACTACGTCATCTGCCGCTTGGTGTGGTCATCGTGTGCGGCTTTCCAAATTCCAATCTCACCAGTTTCTTCCCAATCTCGTTTCATGTGAAACTTCGGGACATCAATGTACTCGGCCGCTCACAGCGACGGGATAGCGCACAATGCCTTATCGAATAAAACAGGTAAACACTGATACAAGCCATAGACAAATAAATAAAATATTCCACCAAGTCTGTCTGTACTTCACGAGCACTGGGGAAATAAAACGTCCTTTCCTTGATTACCACTTGTGAACTAGTGCGGTTCTACAGGAACCATCTTTGATGATTTTAAATATAACCATAGTTAAACCAATAGGACGACTGGACCGTACACGGATAACATTTATTAACTTGCGTGAAACTGAATGGCGTGACACCCTCCTCTACGCCCTCACCCACACCAAGAACTCTTCATTTATCCACGGGATCTGGTCTATCTAATGCACCTCCTGCTTCTACATCAAGATGGAGTTTGAAACTAAGACTTGCTAATCAGCTTTCACAACACCCGGTGTCATTGTTGTAACTCGTCAGTGTGGGTTTATATGGACTTTTCACAAAGCACGTGGATTCTCATAAATCCTTCCATTTAAAACCCCTGATTTGTGAAGTGAATCTTTTCTATAATAAACCGCGTCCATGCCAAAACATTCCTTTACAAAAACTATGAATACTAGACTGTATAGCAATCGTTTTAGAATGTCGAAGATTATACCCCATTAACCTTGACCCCAAACCCAAACCTCATCGACGACAGTCTCTACAATGAAGGCATTACTCCATTCTAATGGTTCGTTAATCCTCATGGCAATCTAAACGTCTGTCGACGATATTACTAGAAAGGTACATTCTGGTTTAGGGGAATGTGCTGTGGTGTTCCTTGATTTTAAAAAAAGTGGTTTCAATGAAACTGGCTTTGGTTTTTATAACATAGAGAGCAATTCACCCAGTTGTGTGGAAATATCAGTCACTGACGGATAAAAAAGGTTTTGGTTTTCTGATCCATCATGTTTCAATAACTATGGTTCTATGATTCTCAGAGAGTAGTTCTATTGTCTGCGGAATGCCATAGTTGTTGGTGACAGATCTTTCTTCAGTATCACTTTGCACACCTTCACTTTAACCCACTCCTGCAATAATCTCTCACAAACACCACCAGTGATAATTTTCATCGGACAACGCCAGTGATGATTTCTCACAAAGAGCGCCTGCGTTGCTTTAGGTGATATTTTTTACGATGTTTATCCTATCTTTTCAGGAAGATGGTAAACACTACAATATTCTTAAGTCATTCAAAATGTATATTTATAAGTTAGTATCCACTTGCAACAACATACGTACGTCTATATACGTATAGCCGTCGGAGGCTGAAATGTCAGTAGGTTACTTGCGATGGCGTTTCATCTGTGGGACCGAAACTTGCCTAGGCATGTTGACCCGTCACTGGGTACTGTGAGACTCCCCACAGGGCACTGATGCTGACACAGACAGAGAGGGGAATCTTGTAAAACCCTTTGGGAAGTTCTTAAAGCTCACTCACAGCTGAAAGAGCATTGCAGACAGGTGCTAACCGCAACCTTTACATGGTGGTAGTCATGATGTTTCCTTCCAGTCATAGTGAATGTATTTGTGCGTTGCCCATTAATAAATACTGCTATCTGAGTCACCTTCGTAACCACAGGCATTTTATAAAAATAACCGTCACAGACATCGCTGACCAGCACATGAATTCAGGACTGTTGACCTTTCAGTGTGACGGAGTGATCAACCTCAACTCCTCCACAGTGGTTAAGAAGTTTGTGAACTGACGGAAAACAGATAACCTTCAAATTATTACGATAAGGGTGGAAATGTTACGTTAATTCTTTTTACGACATCTATTGACTCCTTCCAGAAGCCATGGTCTCTAGAAGCTTGGGTATCGGTGTGCATCATCGTGTCTGATACCATCAACAGACTCGGCATCCACACTGGAACCGTTCCATCGGTGACAGGCAATCAATGAGATGTCATGTGTCAGGGGGGCGATTCCTTAACGTTGTCCTTCTTGATCGCTTCCTCTTCAGGTAATTCAATATTGTTTCGCTCGGAGGAAACTTATCGACACTTGTTGCAGTGGTTCTGGAACGGTTTCAAAGCGTGTTCACCTCTGGTTGTCGTAAAGCTGTCTTCTTTGGACTCCGTTAATCCGTTAATTCCCGAGCGGACGAGGTCGTTAATACACGCAAAACGTTTTCCGATTGTGTTTTGGCACTGCTTGGCCATGATGAGCTGCCAAAGTGGGTTTTTTTAAAGTCAAAACTTCCACAGGGACATGTGCAAAGTGGTGTTTTGATGAGTAGATAGGTCAAGGTCAACTTTCACGATCGATTTATCTGTATTGTCTGGTTGGAGGTTTTAAGCCGTCTTCCAAGTACATGGTGTTGACAGCTCAAAGGTGCCTCTGCGTGCGTGTATGCGTGTTTATACATACGGCCGAAAGAACATCCCTGTCAAATTATTGATATTCATCACATTTAAAAGTGATCGCCTCACGGATTCACAAATTGAATCGCTTAAATCCGATTGAATTCCACACTATATGCAACGAGTCACAATCCAATACTCTATATCAAATTAGGCAGAGGTTTCGGCATATGGCAGTGAAAAGGTTGAATGCGTACCTCTGGAGTCTCATGTGCACACATATAAACATAGCTATTGAAGTTTGGACGGCAGGATATGTATCACGTGTAGCTGGAAGGTAAAGCGCTGCCTGGTAACCCAGCTTGGGTTGAGTCATGAAGACCAGATCTATCCCATCTGTCGAGTTCGAAATCAAGGCAATCAATTTTCACCTTAAGAGCTATCTGTATATGTCATCCTTACTTTTTGTGCATCATTAATGATTACACGAATGCATGCAAGCTGTACAGCAGTATTTAAGGATAGTTTTACGTGATAAGTACTATCGTAGATAGTTTTCTATTTTCTATTTTTTTCCAAGAGGGTGCATCAGGTAACATTTGACGTCGCATTGGAGTAAGTGAGTTTAGTTTTACGCCGCACTCGGCACTATTCCAGCTATATGACCGTGGTTTGTAAATAATCAAGTCTGGACCAGACAATCCAGTGATCAACAGCATGAGCATCGATCTACGCAACTGGGATACGATGACATGTGTCAACCAGTGAGTCTGACCACCCGATCCCGTTAGTCGCCTCTTACGACAAGCATATCTCGTTGAAGATCAATTCTAACCCGGATCTTCACGGGTCGACGTCACATTGGAAATATTACAGCCATATATATAATAGATCTATGGAATGATAAAGATTATATTCCTATAAGATTTGCTGATGGTTTAATAATATCAAATGATATCGTGAAATGAGATACTGATGTCATCAATATAACAGTTCATGATATCATGAAATGAGATACTGATGTCATCAATATAACAGTTCATGATATCGTGAAATGAGATACTGATGTCATCAATATAACAGTTCATGATATCATGAAATGCGTTTGAGAGGACTGACCTCAATATATTGATATTATAAAAGATGTCCCTTCTTGGAAGCGCTATGTTGCTGTCAGCTGCTTCCTAAATTTTACATATTTATAACCAGACGGGTCTTTTAAGATATCTGAAATTTGCACCCACTACATCCATTACTATATAGTTCACTTTAATTGTAATATCTTCAAAACTGTTTCATATATATTATGGCTTCAGCTAATCAATTTGTAGCATCTGTAATAATTTATTGTATTCATAATGGGTAATTTCATTGTTAAACTAAACTAAATTAAATTAATGACCTGTTCCAATGTATGATTTCGGAAAATATGAACTTGTAAGCATGGAGTTAGTACACTGTCTGAATAGGGTCATCGATGTTAAACTGTATACGTAGCACTGTACAACCGCCCTGGTACCTGACTTAAACACTCAGCCAAGTTCATCAACGTCGCTATGACACTGCAACAATCCTGAACCCGATGTTTAACCCAGTTCCACCTACTTCGTCTCACCTCAGCTTGCATACTACATAAACTTGTAATTTTGGTGATTACACAATGTCATTTAGAAAGTGGTCAAATGTAACATATGTTATATTTGGGATTACACTTTCTTAGTAAAGTACAAATTCTAGTACTTTCCCATGCGGGATTCGAACCCACAGGCACCAAATTCGCCAGCAGGCACCAAATCGCCAGCACAGAAAGTCAGCCGCCTAACCCGCTCAGCCACCGCGATTTTGGTATTTGGACATATTGTATTCTCAGAAATAGTGAGAGGCAGTGACTATATATCATGTTATTAAGATCATGAAATGTTAATTTAGGTAAGTAATAACAAACAAAGTATAAGAGCAGGCTTAAAGACATGGGGAAAAAAGAGGGGTTAACCACTCGTGTCTTTGCGAGGTTTAAAGATTTTATAAAATAAAATCCTTTCAAACGCATTTTATAAAATATATACAAAAATTTGAGATGACCCCCGACTCGAGTTTTTGAGTCGACATTTCGAGTCGGGGGTCATCTCAAAAACAATATTTTTTAATCAGTAATCCTCGCAAAGACACGATGTGGGGTTATCCGGTGCAGAAGTATCTCTCAGATAACTGCTTTCTGGGACAGTGTTCTCGCCTGTCTGTGGATTCGGTGTTTACTAAATATTACAGTGCTGTATCATTCTGCTAATCTCACCATCCATAGAAGCTCGGTTTTAAACATGCGTTTTCATAAAACTCTCACTGTCATCGTGTCTGTCACATGCAATTGACTGGTAAGTCGCGTCATCATTGCCGCAAGTCATACAGTCATTGGACATAAGTATTCGTCACTGTGCATAATTTCCATACACTTACATGTTAATTTGGTGCAGCTAGAAAAATTATCTTGAATTTATTTGTCGTTTGATCTTGTTTATATTTTGCACATGTGTCATGAATCATCTCAGCTGCAAAGACATAATTTCCATTTTATTTTCCATTTAGTATTTCAAGAATGACTGCACTTTGATTGATGCGTGTCATGGTTAAGACAATTTTAACATGGCGGTCTATGGGGAAAGAATACACAATGTTGTATATATGTTGTTCATGTAACTACAATGCGGAAAATACTTGAGGGAACATTACATGGAAATTATGTATCTGTGACCAAGATGATTTCCTAACAACCTGCAAAATTTGACAAGCAAATAACGAAAACTGAAGTAATGAAAATTATTACAGCTACACTAAAATAACATGCAAGTCAATGAGAATTTTTCCGACTGACGATTACTTATGTCCCATGACTGTACATCGTGTATAATGTAATGATCTGATGACGCGTCATTTTCGCCGCATACAAAGGTACAGCTGGTTTAACAACATACAGGTTGTCCATTTAAGTCACATACGCGTTATCCGTATGAACATACGTGTTATATCTCCAAACAACATACGTGTTATATCTCCAAACAACATACGTGTTATATCTCCAAACAACATACGTGTTATTTCTCCAAACAACACACGTGTTATTTCTCTAAACAACATACGTGTTATATCTCCAAACAACATACGTGTTATATCTCCAAACAACATACGTGTTATATCTCCAAACAACATACGTTGTTATATCGCCAAACAACACATACGTGTTATATCTCCAAACAACATACGTGTTATATCTCCAAACAGCACAGGACGTGTTATATATCCGATCAGTACTCGAGTAATAGACAGACAAATTTAATTGGCTTAATCCTTAATTGGCCTCTGGCCGCAGTACAGTGTCATTGGTTATATCTGTAGTTGATTTGGGATGGACAGACAAGATTAACATTACAAATATTTACTTGGAGGGGATATGTTTTAACAATTATTATGACTTGTTTTGTTTTTTAACTTCGACGCCTTATAAGCATATTTCGTTAATTTTCTTTTTATGTGCATACTTTCACATTGATATACATGTAATTGTATAGTTTAGCATTGACGGTGTTAAGTCATACTGTTGCTTAATATGATGACGTCGTAACTGTTTATACAATGGCGTGTCAAGACAAAAAAGTACTCGTCTTCAATATCATTAGTGTGTTGTATATCCGATCAGTATACGTGTTGCACATCCGATCAGTATACGTGTTGTATATCCGATCAGTATACGTGTTGTATATCCGATCAGTATACGTGTTGTATATCCGATCAGTATACGTGTTGTATATCCGATCAGTATACGTGTTGCACATCCGATCAGTATACGTGTTGTATATCCGATCAGTATACGTGTTGCACATCCGATCAGTATACGTGTTATATATCCGACCAGTATACGTGTTATATATCCGACCAGTATACGTGTTGTATATCCGATCCGTACACGTCTTATATGTGCAAAAAGTACACGTGTGATATGTCTAATTAGTATGCGTGTCATCTGTATCAACAACACATCATGTCAAAGAATGCCGATGTAAAGAACCTACGTAGTAAATATACATGTTCTCTCAACAACATACGTGTTATTGGTCTATATAACATGCGTGTTATCTGCAGGTTATACCGTTATCAAATAGCTATGGAACAGACATATCTAGCGCCATCACTCTACAAGTAATGGACTCAGCATGAAGACATCTTGAGGTAACTTCACCTGCAGATGTAAACTCTAGAAGTGGGAGACGCGGAGAGAACACATGGACCAGATGATGCGGGCAGACGGCACAGGAACATAAACAACCTTGATATTCAAAGCGTTCATACTCAAATGTCAAACAATAAGCCAGCATACAATGTTTACTAACGTTTGTGTTCGTATTTCACAGACAAGCAGTCAACTTTGAAAAGTAAAGATTTTTCGATCGATGAGTTGTGACGAACTTTGTAATATCTTAGCTTCAGAAATCGTATTGTGCGTACACTGCATTGTCAGTATGCCGTATTGTCCGGCCTGTACTTTCCAGTGGTGGCTTCAGCATCACAGATGCCATTTTGCATCTACTTTACTCCATGATGAAACATGACCGTAGTATCGGTGTATAAGCAGTATAATTATCACAAGAGAGCGAGAGAGAGCGAGAGAGAGAGAGAGAGAGAGAGAGAGAGAGAGAGAGAGAGAGAGAGAGAGAGAGAGAGAGAGAGAGAGAGAGAGAGAGAGAGAGAGAGAGAGAGAGAGAGAGAGAGAGAGAGAGAGAGAGAGAGAGAGAGAGAGAGTGTGGTGGTTGTCTGCCGTCTGTATTATACTTTCACACAAGGAGGTATTGTTTAAGGATCCTATACTTATTCTTCATTACAGCCCATACCTACACTGAAGCTCATATCTCTGTATTTTAACTATTTTCGTTTATTTGTCGCACTATTCTTGCTGAACGACGATGGTGTAACTATATCAATATGAAATTGAAGCACATGCATAAAACTTCATTACTGGCTACTTCAATATACAAGAAACTCACGTGTCTTCCATCATTTCAACTGCCTTTACATTTTTATACATAAAAGTGTTTCGACTAAATTCATGTTTCACTTCTTTTCACTTTGAAACAGAATTTCAACCAGCTGTAGCTAATAAGCATACAAACACGACAATCAACCCAACGACAGCTCCACAATCCACCACGATAACTAGCACAGTAATCACATGAATAATTGATAATGTGTGAGCGATTGTGTGTAAAGTGTAGTATGTGTCCTCGATACCGAGCAATGATAAGGTGAATAAACCAACTCACCAGTCAACTATAGCAGGGGGCGGGGCGAGCAAAAAGCACTTACATTCTGTCATGAACTCGGGGAGTCAAGTATATCTGTGCTGTGCCGAGCTCCACGGAATATTAAATGTTCGTTAGTCGTTACTTCACGACGAACGCGAACATCCTCATCAAATATTCATGAGACAATACTGTCTACTAAATGTTTCATCAAATACATGGTATTCTTTAAAGCCCCTGTTAACAATAGGACTACAAAAAAACGAACATTGTCTGCTTCACGAGCTAATACACTCCAGTGCTTTTTTACATGTATTACATTCGACCGAGATATAATTCTCCAAGCCCTTCGGCATTAAATGTGGTATCATGATTGAAAAACTAAACCTATTTCAGCGATCTAATTCAAGTACAGGGTATCTCATTCAAGGAAGTATTCATCTAAAGCAAAATAACAATCCAATTCGATTGATCATCCCTAGTTTACACGATATCCAGTCCGGAAACTGTGGAAGAATTCCGACAGACTCCGAATGGCCAATACCGCTGCATCTACTGAGACAGCTTAACGCGGTGTGATTTGGGGCGTTTGGGGACTACAACAATCCCGTTATTAACAGTGCATCTGAAAGGTGTACAATCGAGCGTTGTGAGTTACGAACAATTCAATAAAGGACAATCCATTTTGCAAACAACATTACAAGGTGCTCACAGTATGGAATATGGTGACCTTCCATAGTCCCCCCCTGATGTGAGAGGAATGAAGTTATAACGTTTGATATTTTTTCTGTGATGAGCTATGACTAACGGCTATGAAACAACGCATCTGCATCACGATCGACATCTGATGATTTCTATCTGACTGACATGTGTGCTATGAAGATGACCAGCCCTAATTGAGCACTCGGTTTTGTGTTAGCTGTACAGGTTGAGATTCCAGCTTTGCTATTCTGGCAGAACGACAAGTGTAAACATGGATTATACAACACAAAATCAATTCTCGCTCACATCCCTGCAGACCTTTATATTAATCACGCAACTCAAAATCAGTTTACTCTGACTAGTAATCAAGGAAAGCACCTGAGAGACAATAATACAATACAGTCAGTTATTATACGCTCAATATCGTGGCCTATATTACTTAAAGAAGTATCACACCCTACCAGAACGGCAACAGTGCGTATGTATTGGAACGGATACAGTTTGGGCATCAATGGCATGTACCACAAGTGTTTGTTGGCGGGTGTGACCCCGCCTTGGTGGGAGGATGGGGACGAGGGGTTTATGTGGGGAGATTCAGAAACTGTTCCTACCTGAAGCTATCGTTGTCACCAGGAAACACAGCACTCTGCTATCAATTATCGAACCCATTGTTGTTTGGTAGCATGTTCCACTTTACCAGCCGTCACGCTCTCTTCATCAGCTGAACGATTCACTCCTCCACTGCTGCTTCAAATCAGTTACACCAGCATCGACAATTACGGCGAAGCCAGGAAAGATGTTTATATTAACATTTCAGCTGGTATATCCTTTGGCTGTTCCAGACCATGCCTGGCTCACAAGCTCCTAGGTGAATGTTTCAGACTCTGGGATGTGATGTCGCTCCTCAGCCTCGCTTTCAAAGCGATCAATTCTCGTCTGCTCTGACAACCCGCGTGCTCTCGCAGACGACACATTCTACGTCTCGCGTGATCAACCATTTTACTTCCCGAAATATGTGGAATCTAGAACCTGCTTCTGTGAAAAGATAAAGTTTATTTCAAGCGACAGTTTGGTTTTCCCTTTCGCCCTTCATTCAATTATATTCGAGAAATCTCATTAAGCTCAGACTTGAAGTCACGCCAGATACAATCACTGTTTTCGTGCGTCTTAATTTCCTTTGCCATAACGAACTCACGTGATACAAGTAAAATCAAACAAACGCCTCGGTGTAAAATTAAACCACGAAAAATGATGATTTAATTTAATAAATGCTATCATCTCAAAGAAAACCACAATACATAGTTCTAATGCCTAGCGCATCTAACTGTGATAATGATACCATTGTTTGAGATCAAATGGTAGAGGATCGCCAAAAACATAAAATATAATAACACAATCATAAAACTATAAGCTTTATCCACCCACCCATCCATACATTCACCCGCCCATCCATGCATTCACCCAACCATCCAACTGCAATTTCAGAGAATGTCCCTATAACCATCTGTGCGACGTTGATTACCAAATTTTAAATAATTCACAGACAGAACAAAAATAGTGTACTGAATGCGGAAGGGAAGTTGTCAGTGACGTCATGCCTGTTCATGGAGATGTACCCATCGCCGCCACAGTGGGTGTAATTCTTCAAGATAAGGTAACTATTCCACTCGCAGACACTTGGGGATCGTCAGTCTGTCTGTTCATTTAATTAAGCACGGCTAAATTACCCACTCTGCACTGCAAAACGTATTTAATCTCCAGTGCGACCGAAAGGCATTCCGGACACAGCCAATAATTCAAGGGGAATATTAAAGCTAGTTGTGCTTTGTCAAAGCCAGACGAATTATGCAAAACATATCTGAAAGTTACCTACCATCAGGGCGACCTTTAACAGCAACAACTGTTGCGGTTGGTACCAATATGTTGTACGAAAAGGTGACGTGAGGTGAAATTGGCTTTTAACGTCGTGCTTGAGAATATTTCGCTCATATGACGACGTGCATGCGTATGTATGTGTATGTGCGGCTACTTGTACTAGCCCAGACTTAAGCTGGTTTTATCGTGCTAGCTCACTGAGATACCATGCCTCAGTGAAGCATGAATACCCCACTCAGACACATTATACAGTCCTTGCTGTACCCATGAATGCCGAGCGCCAGGCAGGGGCCAACAAGTACCATATTTTAACGTCTTTTGGTATGGCGCGGTCGCGACCTTCTGCTCTCCAGGCGGACGCTCTAACCACTACACCACGGAGGCGGTCTGTACGAAAAGGTATTAAAGCATGCTACCCTATGACGTCATAAGCTTTCATGCTCCATTAGTATGAGGGGAGTAACAACCGTTTTGCTTATATTGCCGGAGGAATAAATTATGCATCACTTTGATGCCATTCTCACATTCGACTCCAGAAGCAAGCCGCGACGAGGTGTCGATACATGATATACATGAACATGCAGAGAGCTAGAACCCTCGGGAGGAAAGAACTTGTTCGAGAAACAATGGTACCTTCAGGGTTAATTATCTCGGGATTAATGGATCAATTTCAATTATCCTCTGTATGCAGCCTATTGTGGGACAATATCATAACGTGACTGGCTATGTATGAGCTATTTAACCATAGTCAGGCGATATAGATGCTTGAGGTGATGCCAATTGACCAGGAGTACAATAATAATGAGACAATAGCCGATCTGAAGTTTCTGACTGTTAATAAGGAAGCTATTTTTCAGCAGTCAATCATCTTTACTAATACACAGATTCCATACGGTTAACAAAAACTGATATTTTCATCTTACATTAGACGTAAACGCAACAACACACACACTATTGCAGATTTTCCATCTTACATTAGACGTAAACGCAACAACACACACACTATTGCAGTTTTTCCATCTTACATTAGACGTAAACGCAACAACACACACACTATTGCAGATTTTCCATCTTACATTAGACGTAAACGCAACAACACACACGCTATTGCAGTTTTTACCATCTTACATTTTCCACGTAAACGCAACAACACACACACATTATTGCAGTTTTTCCATCTTACATTAGACGTAAACGCAACAACACACACGCTATTGCAGTTTTTCCATCTTACATTTTCCAGACGTAAACGCAACAACACACACGCTATTGCAGTTTTTCCATCTTACATTAGACGTAAACGCAACAACACAAACACGCAACACATTAGACGTAAACGCACCATCTTACATTAGACGTAAACGCAACAACACACACCATTGCACTATTGCAGATTTTCCATCTTACGTTAGAAGTAAACGGAACAACACACACACTATTGCAGTTTTTCCATCTTACATTAGACGTAAACGCAACAACACACACATTATTGCAGATTTTCCATCTTACATTAGACGTAAACGCAACAACACACACACTATTGCAGTTTTTCCATCTTACATTAGACGTAAACGCAACAACACACACACTATTGCAGTTTTTCCATCTTACATTAGACGTAAACGCAACAACACACACACTATTGCAGTTTTTCCATCTTACATGAGACGTAAACGCAACAACACACACACTATTGCAGTTTTTCCATCTTACATTAGACGTAAACGCAACAACACACACACATTATTGCAGATTTTCCATCTTACATTAGACGTAAACGCAACAACACACACACACTATAGATTTTCACATCTTACATGAGACGTACTATTGCAGATTTTCCATCTTACGTTAGACGTTAACGGAACAACACACACACTATTGCAGTTTTTCCATCTTACATTAGACGTAAACGCAACAACAACACACACATTATTGCAGATTTTCCATCTTACATTAGACGTAAACGCAACAACACACACACTATTGCAGTTTTTCCATCTTACATTAGACGTAAACGCAACAACACACACACTATTGCAGTTTTTCCATCTTACATTAGACGTAAACGCAACAACACACACATTATTGCAGATTTTCCATCTTACGTTAGACGTAAACGCAACAACACACACACTATTGCAGATTTTCCATCTTACATTAGACGTACACGCAACAACACACACACTATCGCAGATTTTCCATCTTACGTTAGAAGTAAACGCAACAACACACACACTATTGCAGTTTTTTCATCTTACATTAGACGTAAACGCAACAACACACACACTATTGCAGTTTTTCCATCTTACATTAGACGTAAACGCAATGCAGTTTTTCCATCTTATACTGTAAGCCATTAAAAACGCAATTTGACATTCATACTTACTTTACTCAAACTAATTTCAACATATATAAATCTAACTGACAGATAGGTTTTAAGTGAACATCTGTGAATAATTTCATCTGAAAATGTCCAGTCAACAACAACATCAGTGACGCAACAACGACATCAAACAAAGGAGGGGTTACTTGCAGTCAATATCGTGTGTGTCCACCGTGCGCTGCAAGACATGCTCGCAGTCTTTGGGGCATTGGAAGACACACATTTCTCAGGAACAGCTGTTGGATGGTCTGCAGCCTCTGATGGTCTGTTGTCTGATCATGACACCACCCCCTCCAAAACGATCATGTTCAAGGACACAGTTTGGCGCAAGTCTATCTCCTTTACGTCGATAAATCTGTTGACGTCCAACTGCAAAGGATAAGTTAAACCTGGATTCATCTGAAAAAATGACATCTGGCCATGTCCTGTTGCCAAGATTGGCCCCATTTGCTTCCCATCGCTGTCTGGCAAGTCTGTGGCGATGCAATAAGGTTTGACCACGGTACGGGTGACGACACCGGATGTTGAAGGCAGCAAGGCGTCCTTGCACCTTTTGGGCGCTGAAATGACGTTGACTTGTCCCAATTGTCCTCCTTGCCTAATCATTAGCTGTTTGGAACCGATTTCACAAGTGTGAAACTCGGATATTGCGGTTTTGTCGAGCTGTTATCACAGGTGGTGCACCAGGTCGCGGACGATCAGCAACACTTCCGGTAGCCCGAAAACGTTGTCTGAGTCGACTTACAGTGGATGGATGCACATTAAAGTGCCTGGCAATCATCACATCTGAAGCGCCTTGGCTGACCAGTTTTTAGCAATAGAGTGGCATCTCAGAACCCCAAAGACATGGAGCACAAAAAAATATCTAATATCACGGTCTTAAGATTTCGGTTTGGGAATATAGTCTGAATTGCTACTCCGCTTGTGTCCAACTACGGGTACCTCGACATAGTTCCAAAGGATGCCAAAGTTATCCGTGGTCTATTGTCATTTGAAAGTATGTGCCTTGATCGGTTTGTGATACTCGATTGTCAGGTTGTATTTACCTGCATTTATGTAAGTAGCATATAATATAATACCATTCACTTGCTCTTTTCCAAAACTAACAGACCTGGCCATCCGGGTATAGCAGCTCGGTAACGATGCAATCTTCAAACGTACATGCTATCATAGTCACTCAGTGTGGAAATTGGGTGTTTCGGCCGTGGTACGACGAGGTTAATTCATCACATGAGGAATTAGCACGTCTTCCAAAAACACAGCCACTTTAATCAGTCCCAGATCGACGGAAGTTTGAAACTTTCATCTTCATCGTTATTAAAGGAAGGTACAAGTATTTGCCATAAACTAATTATTATATAGTAATACGTTGTGGATAATGAGTTGCCGTACTTACTGTTTTTATGTTAATGTTGCATACATAAACATCAGACATTTCTTAATTATACTGCACTGGCACATGCACCAAATATCAGAACACACATATTGCAATAGTGTTTCTGTGTCGATTTCGTCTATAAGTAAATATCGATAAATACATGTTTGCAGGTGTGTTTTCTGGTCAAGCATCTGCCTATCTGTCTTCTGTCATTCTGGCAACGTATGTAGCATTCTTTTAGTATGTCAAGCCATTGTCGGTCTGTCAATATGTCAAGCATTCTCTCAGTCAATCAATCTCTCTAGCTTCTGTTGGTTTGGTAAGTGTATCTAGTTTTTGTCAGTCTATCAATCTATCAAGCATCAGGCTGTCAATCTGTCTAGCTTTCTGCCAGTCCGTCTACCTTAAACAGATATCGCAAAGTCTCATGACTGCTACTTATCAGTTACGTATTCATTAATGAGCTAATTGTACATCTTTACAATCTCCGAGCACAAATGGATGAAAAATGGCACGTGTAAGAATCATCACTAAAAGAAATGGCTGCTCGCCCCAACAGACATAATCATGATATACTATCTAAATTTCAAAAGTAAAAATACATCTCTATCATCTTTGAATTATTCAAATAGGGTTACACAAAATGATCCTTTCTGAAATGATCATATTACTAATGAGCAATAATTCAGTTAAAGAAATTTGCAAATGGAAAAAAATCCTTAATTTCATCTTCCACTTCATCTTAAAATGTCACCAGTTGTGGAATGATGTTAAGAAATAGACCCATCCGATTCACCAGAATGTCATCTATTTGACATACCTAATAAAGTTCATTGAACATTAACCTATATGCGTGCTTCAAGCGTCGTATAGATATGTCTTAATCAGTCACCGTATTATTATGTAGGCATTATATGGTATGAGTGCTCGTGCCAAGTTCTCCTTCATTCCCCTACAAGCTCGCTCATCAAAGCATGGATGGGAGCAGAGCGGATTTACATTTAATTAATCAGGTTTGATCCGCAAAGCCTTGCCACAGAGATGACTTTGAAATCTGGAACCATGGATAACGAGTGGCGAATAGGGAAGTAATTTTCGTTCAAACCATTTATTTCAGAAAGAAAACGACAGCAATGTTTTTTCACAGAAACTAATGACGTTAACCTGATGAAGATTGCGGTGTCTCATCTGCCGGAGTCTATGTGAGCTATGGCATCGTCTTCATAGATGTGTGAAGTATCCTCAAGAATCGTCACTGCTTTGATATAGCCTATATTGAATGTAACAACACTCGCTTAATGACATCTTCTACATGGAGCCAAAGGATGAATTGTATGTAGTAAAATACACTTGTATCACCACTGACGTCAATACATTACTTGGTATTGGCAATGGACCATCTTGCAGGGCGTTTGTCTGTATAGAAGATTAATTAGGGTAATTGACAATGTGAATGCGTTGCTTAACAGCAGGCTGAACGGCAGAAGTTGGTGCAAGCGTTTGTGCTAGTTTTCTGACGCTGCCTCAATTTTTCATGTTATGGTATGATCTAGGTTTCGTAAACGTCTGTAAGTATGGATACTACTGAGGAGGCATGTCATGTCGAACATCCAACGGCATTGCAAAAGAATACCCATCATCAGAAACAGATTCCTTTTGGAGGAAATGGCAAAAGAACTGTGAAAATTACTTGCGATAAGGGTACGCATGTCCTGCCCCTAGTGGGGCACATTTGTGCCCTATATACATGTAAGCCATGCCGATCAATTCCAGCAGTGACGACATTACTCTTGCAGGCGCTTCCGGGTTGTCCTAACTTCAGTTGTTTGCTTGACCTGGTTGCAACGTCTAAAAGCTTCTTAACACTGCGTTATAAAAAATATCCAATATGCGTAAAACGTTTAAATCCTTCTAATTTACGTATATATGTAATAAAACGTATAGGAAAGTTATAAAACATAATTATGTCCGTTTGAATCATCACTGCAGCACAATTCTGGGTAGATTCTTTCACTTTAATTCTTTGTAAAGAGGTTGACAATACGTTCCGAATATATATGGAAGCTATGATTCAGTAGTGGAGCAATAATAATTTATATCTTACAGTCTGTTAGTAAAACCTTAACTTACGAATTTATTATGACTTTATGTTGTCTGCGAACATGGTCACACATTCATAATACATTACATTGCTACTAATTCGATTCACTGGGGATAAGCCCATATAGCCCACAAAGACTTAAACAACATCACAAACAACACAGTGACTTCATCCCTTCTTCCATGGGGAAGTCGTCACGTGATGACCGGACATATAGTTTCATTTCTATCTTCAAAGGTTCAAGATTTCTTTCAAAATGAAAGCAAATGTCATTGAAGTTTACATAGAAATCAATATGCCAAATGTGGCACTTCCTCTTGGAAGCAATCTGTGTGGAGTTTGGGGAAAGAACATCCCGGTATCCCAGTGGAAGCCATCTTGTTTTCCCTTCATGCTGATTTGTTTCTTTAGACATATGAGTCAGAATTTCCACTCGGCTGACAAATCAATCACAACAAACTGAAAATGTGATGGTTAAGCTTCAACTTCAGGTACATATAGATGATCTGATATCGTTCAATAATGTCCAAGTAGTTAATTACTTTTCACTGATCTACCCAACTGAGCTAGAATTACAAGATACTTGACTGAACTGCTTCATTTAGTCATAGTTAGATCAATGCTTTAACATTAAGAATGACCAAATAAACACACAAGACAGTTTGACAACAAGGATGAAGTCAACTCTTCCTTTATGTCGAAATATATTCCAGCTGCTCTAACATTTGGTGTCTACATATCACAACTTTGGAGGTGCAATTGAGCATGCTTGTCTACGTGAGTGAGTGAGTTAAGTTTTACGCCGCACTCAGCAATATTCTAGCTATATGGCGGCGGTCTGTAAATAATCGAATCTGGATCAGACAATCCAGTGATCAACAGCATGAGCATCGATCTGCGCAATTGGGAACCGATGACATGTGTCAACCAAGCCAGCGAGCCTGACCACCCGATCCCGTTAGTCGCCTCTTACGACAAGCATGAAGGTTCATTCTAACCCGGACCTTGACGGGTGGCTTGTCTACGGAGGTCTGAAGGAGAGTCATAGAGTCAACGATAAGTGATAACAAGTAACCAGCATATACATGTGTTTGTTTGTGACGGTGCCACCGCAGACTAAGACATAGCCACTATTTCGTGAAAAACTGGCATCATCACTATTTAACTTTTTTTATTAATACAGCCAGATTATGATGTAGTCCGAATCGTGCAATATATGTTTTATGATTATTTTCTGCTTTCATGAATATAGAGATACAGGAAACTTCATAAAATAGGCTTAAATACACACTCACGGTAAAAACAACTGAACAAGGTACACTGAGTGAGTGAGTGGGGTTTTACGCCGCTTTTAGGAATATTCAAGCAATATCACGGCGGGGGACACCAGGAATGGAGGGACACTGAGAAGCTAGTAGGGAATTGTGTGGCGCTAACTAGGTGAGAACCAATAACTGATGTGTATGATTCCCTCTGTGTCTGTCTGGGACATTCGCTAATATCAAATTTTGTTTAATGTTGAGGTTCTATAAATGTGCATGGTTCGGTTGTTGTTGCCACCTGTCTCCTCTCCACACTTGAACGACATCACATGTTCTTTGTTTGCTGTTTTATGCAGAGGAGAGAAGTACAATGCAGTCCAATAATTATGAAGTCTTATCAACCAAGTCACCTGAACCGGTTCAGTCGACTCTTTCGACGTGCACATCCATGGAGACATTTGAGAATTATCCAGGAGCTGCTGTCAGCTAATGAAATGCTGACGTCATGGATATCAAATTGATAACTCTCAGGAAGTTCACTTATTCCATGGCAGCCTAAAATAGTAGTAGCAGCAGCCATACTACTGAAGACGTGAAGGTTCGTGAACAGGTATGAATCCATTTGTGTCGTGACAATCAAGAGCAACAATTCACCAGGTTACAGTGTACACTGTCAGCCACGCAAGAGCTCCTGATCAACCTTTAGCTGTCTCCCAGATCCCCGAAAATATTCTATAACGAGTCAAAATCAAGTCTAGTGTAATTAGGCAAGTCTAGAATTTAAGGAATACTAGTCCTTGGGTCCTTTCGGATCTTACTGTCATTATTAATTGTGCAGTTATATGTTTGAATCTGGTAACAATATTTCTGGGACTAAACATCAGTTTGCGCCAATCTATACTACCCATCAAAAGTTTAGACTCACTTAAAGCACTCACTATATGTTATGTATATGTATGTGGTTACATCGAAGATGAATTTCTCCACCAAATTGGGGGAACCAACTGAAAACCTTATGCAGATGAATTGCACAAGGATGATGCTTCAAATTGCGAAAGGCATGAGCAAATGTCGTGCATGTGAACAGATTCGTTTTGGTGTAAAGTTTTGTTAAGAATTCGCCAATTTTCACAGATTTTAATCATTTACTGAACTCATGACAATAATCTTTTCAATGTTACGAATATGTTTTACAATACACCAGTTCATAACTAAACAGTACCTTTAAACAGTATGGAATATTTTGCAAAAAGCTAGTTTAGAACAGTGGACAAGTAAGTGGCTACATTTACACTAGTGAGTCTAAACTTTTGATGGGTAGTATATACCTGATCTAGTCGGGTTACAATGACAAGGATGCTGTATTTGTGACTGATCCGGAAGCTTCTCATTGAATGGTAGTAAAGATGGATAAACTTATTACATAAAGTCTACTAACGTATTGCCTCTGTGAAAGAGCGGTTACCTCTCCCCACCGTACAATAGACCTGGGTCCTGTTCCACAAAGCGACCGCAGCACTACGGCCATCTAAGTCTATGTTAAAGTATGGGAGGTACGATCATCTTAACTCTACGATCGCTCGGTGGAACGGGGCCCTGTACACAGTCTAGCACGCCATCTCAGCAATGTCAAGCAGACCGAGTAAACAGTGACATTCTGGGGCAAAGATGTCAGTCTTGAAGACCGTCTCAGTAGCTGCCAGGCTGCCAATACCAGTTTCGTCCTTGGAATCATTTGGCTATAGAGATCAATACCCACTCACTAAAAGAACCCGAGTTTGATGAAATGCATCTCTTCTAATTTCATTGAGGCCTCTTAAAGACTACATTAGGTCATTCATAAGTCATACTCTTAACATTACTGTTCTATTATTCAGTTTCATCACTATGAGATATTCGCATTCATTCTTTGCACTTTGGATAAATGGTGCCCTAAGAGTATTGTTCCTAGACATGGTCATATTTGGTCATTAGAAAACATGGAAATTAAAACTTGATAAAGCTAAAATCAATACTTAAAGTTTGCAGTGGTTTTGGTTTTGTGAGACTTCCTGTCTATTGAAGGTTTATCCTGTTCTGGCAGGAATGTCGTTAACGCACAGTTCCGTGCGCAACGGTGCCACGGAGACACTTCAAGCGACTCACGTGGAAATAATGGACCTAGAACCATTACATTAAGAACTGAATGATGTAACCGGGAAAATCTAACAATGTTACATTTCTATTTCTTGGCCTAATTAAACGTCGAATCTTGACATCGTTGATATATTCCGCCCTTGCACACTAAGTAAACTGACTATTGTGCATCCCATCAATTATTAAACGCTGCAACATGTACAGCTTCAAGAATCGTCATCACCCTGGGAATTAGCTGTTCCTTCCAGAGAAACAACTGGCATATCCTGAAGTGAAAAAAACATTATGTCACTATCAACTTAAGTCCTTACGAAAACACGTAAGTCTTATTTACCTTTTATGAATCGTGATGAGAAATTTTGTAATAATTGGTTTTATCGTCAGAAGTTAATTTGTGAGTTTGTTAATATTTTTACTTTAAGAATTTAGCAAACTTAGTGACTTTTATGATACAATTGTGAATTGTATAGTATTTGTATCGTTTGTTGGTTTCCCACTGAATTATTTTGCGTAGAGATTTTCTGGGGCAAGTTTTTGTTTCAATTTGGAAATTCATGACTGTCACTCTACCTTCTCCACAGCGTAGGACCTACCTGCCATTGCAACATCTTACACTTTGTGATCAAGGATATATATGCTAATTGACGCTGAGTCCTACTTCGGAGTTCCTCCGGTGAATGTCGCCAGGGCTCTCTCAATGACCTGGTTTTACTTTTCAGTTTTGAAAAAGCCAACTGAATAATGCCATGACAGTCACACGTGACTGATGCCAGAAAGGCTGAATGTGTTCTGAACACCTATTGTCATCACTGACTCTTCAAAGAGACTTTAAAAAGGTTTCGATGTGAAACTTTGTAAGTAATTTTGCTCATTCTTCGTCGAGTACCCACTTTACAGTACTTACAGTGTTGATGTTTGATTGTTAGTCAGTGGGCCACTCTTGCCTCTAGCCTCCCTCTAATGAAAACTCTCGATAAAAGCATGCTGTAAATGAAAATCAGTTTATTCAAATACGGCATTGAAAACCCATCGCGTACGTAAAAAAATGAAACTTGACACCACCACCAGCTGAGTAATGTTCTGTACGGAATATTTATTGCATCAGAACACGTACACTTTCATCAGTCCCCTTTGAAAATAAACCCATTTCACTAGAGTTCTGAAAATTCACATCCACGTGATCATACACTACAATCGTACAATCCAGATAAGCACTTAAACTTGGGGAAGCATTTCCAAGATGCTTTCAGGTCCTACATGTATTTTATAGTTGTTTTTTGTTAATCAATCGATTGACACCTTGGATACAAGAACATGTGGCTACCTGGCTTTGCGAGCTACCATGATGCAATGCTGACTGTAATTGATCTCATGGCTCGCGTACCTTGAGAAAGTAGGCGTTCGTTCACATCGCAATACATTCAGATAGTTGAGCACAAGCTCCGCGCGTCTCACGAGATGTGTATATTGCCTACTGTAGTGTAAGAATAAATATGATCGTTTTAGAATAGAAATAGTTTGTAGACATTATGACGGTGCTGTGACACATTTAGTTCAGACATTGTATACAGCTTCGTTGGAAGGAGTTGGTTGTGATGTCTTCAGGTGTGTAAACATTAAACATAACCAAATACAGTTCAGATACCTATGCTTGTATGAAAACGCTAAGGTAGTCACAGATGACGCAAAACATCAGTACATGAGTCGTCACAATGCATATGACGTCATCATTAGAAACACAAGCATGATTCATGGTATGAGTGCACAATTATATATTGAACTACTTCGGGAAGTTTCCACTATTACACTTCAGCGTTAAACGTGGGTTTACGGACATAATCAGCCTCTATTTGCAAGTGTTCATCGTGGTTTAACAAATTCGAACAAACAGAAAGATTTAAAAATTGCCACATCCGCATTCATCAAGGTGATGGCTTGCATTTATACAACATGATAAATCTTAAATTTGCAAGGATTGTCTTGTATATGGATGACAGTTTCACCAATAATATGCTCACCGCATCGCACAGATGTTCTAACATAATAGGGCGGTGGGGTAGCCTAATGGTTAAAGCGTTGGCTCGTCACGCCGAAGACCCGGGTTCGAATCCCCACATGGGCACAATGTGTGAAGCCCATTTCTGGTGTCCCCAGCCGTGATGTTGCTGGAATATTGCTAAAAGCGGCGTAAACCAAACTCAGTCAGTCAGTCAGTCAGTCAGTCAGTCTAACATAATAGCATCTTTACTAAGGCAGTTCATGATACTTTTGAACGTATGAAAGGAACTAGCTTAGTCACCATTTGTCTGTGCACGATCGACACTGAGGAATATCGGGGTGAGTATTTACATGGACAAATGATTTTAGGTTGTCTCGTGCAGTGTATATAAGTTAACGCTTAGATGAACATTTAGTTCAACGTTGCTGTATACTGGAAGACAGACTTTTAAATGGGTAATGGTTTTACTGTTACTTGGATTGTTGGTGCACCGAAATAGAAGAATCTGCTTACCAGTGTCTCTTGTTGGGTGTCTTTGTTTTATTTACGTTGCAATAATTCTTTAATAAGTGTGTCAGATTCTGAATTCGGAATGTAATAATTTAGAGTTTACGCTTTTCACCCTTTTCGATTACTAGAGAGAATATTGGTTAGTAATTTATTATTCGTTGACTACCTTTTGAAGATTTGTTAATATTGTATATCTGAACTGCTCAGCCGTTCATTTGTTTTGTGTCTATTGGCGACATATACACACATATCTAACAACGGATGTTTACCATCGCTCACACCAAGTTCGATTTTATAACGACACAAGTTGCGTTGGACACGTTAGCAGTGCGATCACGCGGACGGCGTTTGTGTACGGCAGACAGAAATCTTGCTGAACATATAAAGCGGATCTGTGGACTTACAGCGCATAAAGTCCGACCTGTCAACACTATATCCCAGTCGACTCATTTCCCACAACCAATGGTCCATAAAAAGTACTTCAATCCGACTTGAGCACACAGTCTGTTCACTGCGGCTTCCAACACGACTGAAACTGTCGTGCCTGTCTCAGCGGTATCAACGCGGTCTCGCGTAATCCCGAATCACGAGGGCTGCCGGACGAGATCCCATGTGTACATTGGGTGTGTGGACAGCTGCTAATAGGTAATGAGGGTTTGTAAGTGTGAGTGGTTTAACCGACCATATCTCATGTTCATGGCTGAAATTGTCAGTGAAAGCTTTCGATGTCAACTAAAACATACATTTACAACCAGATCGGCCATGCTATTCCTGTATGTCCATTATTGCCTCAACAATGTAATTGTACAAATAACCATGTATATCTATGTGTCTGTATCTAATTATGTCTTCTGATCATGAAAGCTGACAGGTCAGGTGACAGCACCATGACATCATGCGGATGTCACAACCTCCACTACAACAGTGCTTGCAAATATCTGCAACAGAAGCAAGCCCAGGAAGAGGGACAGTATTTGTCTCCAGAAACAACAGCAGATGTGATTATACTCTGCAAGATATTGGTAAGAGTTATGACAACAATGTGTAAGTTTCCAGAGCCTTAACTCCAACACAACACATATTCATAGCCAGTGTTTAAAGGCTACACCTTTCACATTTCCATCTACTCCCACGAGGTACCCATTGCTAAGTGAACAGATTTCCATTTAGAATTAGGAAATAACTGTTTCAGTGTTGAGCAGGAAGGAAGCCCAAGAAACGCCCCTGAGTTACTCTTTTCTAGCACGGCACACATCTAACGCCTCTCTGTCGGGGTTACTTAACTGTGCCTGTTTTATGTTTCCTGAGTGACTACGTGCTGTATCACATTGGGAAGTTACTTAACGACATCAACATATCTCAGTCAAAATAATTGAGCGAGGCGGTGAGTGTAGGCTAGTGGTTAAAGCGTTCACTCGTCAAGCCGAAGACCCGGGTTCGATTCCCCACATGGGTACAATGTGCGAAGCCCATTTCTGGTTCCCGCCGCCGTGATAATGCGTGAATACTGCTAAAAGCGGCGTAAAACTAAACTCACTCACTCACTTTTGTGGATCGTGCTCCAATCACATTGCTTTACTGAGCTTCACATCTTTAGACTTCTATTGTATCTTCTGTTTTTACTGTAGTTTCAGTTTAAACGATACGATTCTAAATTTTCGATATGAAGTATCATTTCTCAAGTGGACAATATTCTCATTGACTTTTTCAGTAAAATCACATTCTGCCAGTGAAGGAGCAGCATTTCAAGGTCACTGGTGTGGTATCCTGCTTGAGTCCATCAGAAATAGCTGTTTGAGAGCACTAGTATGATATATCGTTCTGTACGTCAGCTCCGTCGGAAGTGACATTACGTATTAGGTGGCAATAAACAACCTGGCTATATTAAAAAATATTGGCAAAGAACATATCACAATACATCATAGCGAAAATCCCTGAACCTAGAATGTTAAGTTCCAAGTAAGTCCAACAGTGCGTATTAGGAATTGGTATTGGTAGGTCGGGCCGTTGTATAAATGAAGACATTATATAGCACAGTCTCAATAAGAGACAAAACTTCCTACTTTCCTTTGAATAGAAAACTATTACGCCTACACATGTTCATAATGAATCGAGATTTCAGTAGATGAGAAATAGTTTGTTTTGCAAATGTTTGTTTCGCTCGGGGGCTCCTGGCACCGATGGTGAAATCGAATTATCACATACTCTCCAGCCTCGTGAAGGTCGCCGAGGTGATGTGCGGGCGTGCATGTATGTCTTTGTTGTTATTAAGGAACGGAGGTAATTCTGTATAATCACGTTTACTTCACATTATCAAATCAAATGTCATTAACACGCAGAGGAGGTATTCGAATTGAATTCAGTTTCTTTTTTCTGTATCAACTGGGCACGAGCATTGGATCTGTTTTGTCGCAACGATGTCGTAACGTTGTCGCGGACACCGTCATTTCTTACGAAAAAAACATCACATCACGAGATGAGGTAAATGTCTCTTCGGACTTTTCTCCTACATCAAACTAACTAGCCGTGATCAAACTGTTTGACCTTTCGCATTCTCTCGCCTACATACAGTACCAGGAGAGTAGGGTAATGCTCTGAAGACGGATAATTTGTTGAGAAATAAGGTGTGAAAATACAACATGCTCTCTTAAAGAGCAGGTATTTATTCACGAACTGTGCTTAATTCTCATGGTGGTAAACAGTGTCAAGCGCTGACTGGAAGCCATCATTTAAAGATCGTGTTGGTCATATCTTTTTTCCAGTGATCCATCCATTTAGTCCTCGTCGCTATTGCGTTGTACGGCCAATGGAGTATGTTTCAGTAGAGGTTAAGACTCATAGCTCCATGGCGATGAGGTTTTATATTTGGGAGCTTCTTCGATGCCATTCAACGTCGCACAACAATACACCGAATTGCTTCGATTCCAAATTAGGCTGGTGAAGGCTAATACAGACTAAATTTGGCATTCTTTAAATTCGTGTACTACCACTGTATACTACTGCTAAGTCTTCAGTATAGTCGAGCCGCTATTCGTATAGTGATTCCTAAACTGTGATACAGTCGGAATGGTAAGATTGTAGAAAAGAATTCTTATGAATACGGAAAAGATTGTGTGCCTCTTATTCCAACACCCTAGAACACACAAACGCTTGCCGGTTTAGTGTACAATGAGCCTATAGTCTTGACGGGAAGATTGAAGTCCCCAAGCCCAAAGGAATGGAAGATTCAGTCAGCCGAGATGTAATAGGGGACATTTTAACCAAGTCAATTTGGTCGAAATAAGCTAGGTCACTTTAGAATAAAGAGGTCTTTAGCATACTAGGCCATCATGGAATAAACATGTCCTTCTCCCTACTCTAAACTATCCTAACTATGTGGGTATCTTCTATCGATAGTTACCATGGTGTCTACTGAGCGACCATCCTGATTGAACAATGTACTAAATGATGCCCTTATCACCGCTGTCTTAACCTATCGATTAATCTTCACTCTGGCCAATTACACGCTCACAGTAGTTAATTAGGTCGCTGGAATAAAGCGTCAAAGAAAATGGGGACATCGGCAAGCATGAAGACAGCTTCATATTTAGTACATCGAGAAAAACAGGAAAGGTTGTCACAAAACTCTGTTTGCCTTTGATGAAGGACCAAGATGGTTTCCAAAGATTAAATTTAATTCAAATTCTGAATTGCCATGTAAGATGCTTTACAAATGTTCTGGTGATATGTTTGGTATGTTTTATTCTCGATAAGAGGTTAAAACTGCTTTAAGGCCTTTAAGAATGATCATTCATTTTTATTTCCAAGGGCATTTACACTTCTTTAAGTGGCGTTTAGAAGCTGGAATGATGAAGAGGGACAAGATTTTATGGATCTTTATTAGCATCTATTGCATGGCTGAAGTTCCTCTTCATCGTACCAGCTTCTAAATGCCACTGAAAGAATTGTAAATGCCTTTTGAAATAAAATTATATGAAAATATATCCCAATGTCAGATGTTTGAAATTGTTTTTGGACAACGGGGGAAATCATGACATTAAAGCAAGAAATTAACGATGCGGAGTTTTACAGTGCTGGCGCTCCGTGGTATGAGAAAGAGCTGACCTGGGTAACAATATATCAAGATTGACCATTATTAGTACTGATGTCCACAGCGTGGTCTTATTGGTCAGAAAAGTGGAGTTGCCAATGGGTAAGTAGATGTCTCACATAAAGGCCGGCTTGTTTATTTGGATAAAAAGTACATGAAACCTCTATTACCCACTCTGTCAATTAATGTACCCTTTTGAAACACCCCGTGAACAATCTTGAACATTGTCTGACATCAAATCGAAACTACCCACACCAACACTACCCATGATCAACCATTGAAAAAGGGTATTACTAAACTTTAGAAAACTACATAAATCCACTGTCATTGAATTATTAGGTCAACTATCACTGGCTAGTGTCGTCAAGGCTCTAATGGCAGGCTGTGTCCCCGTTGATTTTCAGATAAAAATCATTGATAATTCAACATTATTCTGTCCTTGTATGCCATATGAAACGTTTATTCAACATTCAATGTAGGACTTAAAAGGTAACTGGTCATTTATTTTAGAAACAATCTATTCCCCCAAACATGATTGTGCACATACTGAGATCATTGTGTCAAGCGAATTCTCCTTAGAAATGATTCACTCAGCCGATGGTGCAGCAGAGTTTACGAGTATGTCAAGCTAAATGTTTCTTCACTTAACTTTTTTATAGCTACGATATCGAACTTTTGAATCGATTCTATAATGCGATTAAAGTCAGCAGCTATGATCGATGGTAATGGACATCTACATTAAAACAGAAGCTAAAGTTCTATTTTGAAACTAGAATATGCAATTCCCGGAGAAACGGTATCGGGAACTGTTAATACTTGGGTATATCATGGCTCAAGACGAAGGTGTCGTGAAAAGCTGTTGTTACTATTATACTTTAAAGTGATTCATGAGGATGGGTATGTATGAAGTAATTTCTCCCCCTTGTTTTCGGTTGGTAAACGAGATATTGAGCAAGACACAGCTGAAACAATGAAGGTTTGATATGCGTGGCGACGCTTGTATTTCGATACCACCAAATTAATTAAAACACCTGTCCATGTTCTTTTTAACCAGGCGAATACATGTAGATCACGAAGGTAATAAAGATTTATACAGTGACTGCATGTGTTTTTGGCCTCAGCTACCGATGTTGCATGTGGTTGTATCATTGACATTTTGAAAATGTCAGGAAGCTAATAGATGGTAATGGATAATTGATCGCCAAGAGATCTGGATGTGTTTTTCGGCAAACTCACGAGGTTTTTGGCCATCGATAGAAACATACGTCTTTGGCATGTTGTTAGATGTTAATGGATGATAATTTGCTTATACAGAAGACACTGTACACCTTGTAACATTCGTTTGTAAATGCGGTTCAAAATTCACGAACTGTATATTGTATTGTAGAGGTCACATTGTTCTACAGACTCAACAACGGTACAATTGCTGTTTATCCACGCCTAAATTACTGATTTCTGGATATATTTAAACAGTCCCCAGGGCTTCTTGTTAACGAGTTTCTCACTAATTTGTCCCATTTTCTTGTCTGCCAGTTAGAGGTTGCATGTTAGTATTTTGGGGGTAACTCTGCATGACATGCACAATACCCACGTGAGCAGAGAATACATAACCCTCCACACAGTTTAACTCCGTGATGCAGAACAGACACACCATTACTGTAGTGACTGGGCTGCCCTTGGCAAACAACCACAGCAGGCATATACAAACTTGAATACCTCTTTTCCGTCCCTTTCACAAAACAGTTTACAAGAGGGTAAAATCCAGACATGTTGACTTGACTTACGGATAGTGGTGTCCTTCCGGGTATTACATTGTGGTTGAGATTCTACAATTGGATACATTTGGTCACCTGACCAGTGCGAATTATCAATGTTCCGACTTGTTTATACGCGAATATGAATATCATAAATATTCATCAACTTCTTCAAAATATTGTTTGAATACAGATAAACACATGCATAACAAGTTTGGGCTTGTTATGCACCGTAATTGTCCTTCATGCCTTTCTGTGGCCATGGAAGTGGTGTTAGGAGCGAGAACGATATTAGGCTAACTACCTGTTCATTATCCTCACAGACCAGATAAACAGCCGTGATAGTGACAGTAAGAGGTCGGTGTCTCTATAATGTCACAGCCCGGGGCATTGGCTGCCATTAAATCAGTGAGGGTGGGGTTGCAGCTTGATATAGACAAAGGTCAATGTGGATGTCATTGGCTGGAACTAGCGACTGGACAAGAAACGTATGGTTCCTCCTTCAAGACAAGCCTGCCAGGAACTGTGAAGTGCCGAGATTGTTAGACGTACATGCTGTGGTTTTTACCTAGTGTTCGAATTCGATTCCTGAAAGAGTATGATAAATATACTTATTTGTCGACTATCGAGAACTCCTTAGGGTTAAGTGCCGACATGGTTATAGGTGCATTGTGTTTGAATCCGAATTCGATTCCTGCAAGGGTATAACTGAATAAAGATATTTTGTTCTGTCGATAACCCGATGCCTATACGGGTAAATAAACGTCCCCATACTTCACGGCTTGTTGTTACCCGAGAAGATCTGGGTTAAAATTTGTCTTCAGTAACCCATGCTTGTCGTAAGAGGCGACTAACAGGATCGGGTGATCGTCGTATCCCAATTGCGTAGATTGATGCTCATGCTGTTGATCACAGGATTGTCTGGTCCAGATTCGATTATTTACAGACCGCCGCCAAATAGCTGTCATATTGCCGAGTACGACGTAAAACAACAAACCAAACCAAAACTATGGCATGTTGTAAATGGCGACTTATTGGAACGAAGGACTTCAATGGCGTTGATCGTTGCTAACATTTTACATCACTGGCTGGCCTGGTCCAGACTCGATTATCCACACTATGGTGGAATATATATTTACACTAATGAAAGATGTGTCGTTACACTATATTGATTCATTCGCCATGACCGCAGGACAACGTATCAAAATCCGACGTCATCACACTAATACTCACTCTTGACAAGTACAATCAAGGCACACTCGGCAAGTATATAGTCTCGAAGTAAACAATAGCCGTCTAGTACGGACATACCCACGGGCATATGTCGATATGCTAAGCGACTCTCCTACTGTTACTGGGGGCAGAACAGTGTTTGATATACAGGAGATAAGCTATTTCAGGCCAACATGAAGCATATATAGTATTGATGACCTTGTCTGGATGCAAGTTAGTATTGGTATGCCAACACACGAATGCTTGACTGATCGAAGCTTCACTTTATGGCTGGAATCTAGATGGATAAAAAGGTTTGTTCCATGGGAAGACGCAGAAGGCGTGATATGGGTTGTACGCAAACGTCATCTTTTAATGTAAATAAATCTATATTCACATATGGAAGCATTGTGTACATGGCGTCTGTCGGACAAGAATGCTTCTGCTTTCAAAAGAACCACTAACCCTGATACAGGAATCTGATAACAATGTGCACTCCTAACATCAGATCGAAAATAATACCATACAATGTCGACCCTAGATACCCGGCGCTAGTAAGTGGGAAAGACCTCGCCATTCAGGACGGTTGGTCTTAACTCCACCGTTCTACTGGCCACGTGGGCTTTGAAGCACAGATCGATGGGGCTACGACTATCACTCGTGGTATTATACAGTTTCTACATTAGAGTAACGACAGTGGTTCCCAGAACACCACTGTGTAGATAGTCCCCCTGGAGGCCAAAGTAAATTGTGTGGAGTAGCAACTTGCAGATAGGCACACTCGACCCAGAAAACCGAAAAGAATCGTTAGCTACAATGTTGCAATTGAATCGTCAATCTTATCTGATCGTGACCCTATTGTGAGAATGGACTGGTCCGATATCACTTCCTCCTCCTCCCCCACCTCGTCACACGGTATTGACTCGACCTGCTTGCATTGCTGTGATATTTGCTCACACTTCACGCGCGCTCCCTTTCTAAAAATCGATAACCGACATCTTGCCCTGGCAGTGACGGTCTATAAAATAATCCAGCTGATGTCTCCTACCAAAGTCTGGCCAGCTCGTTCACGGTTCCACAATGGACACGGTATACCTCAATTAACCGGTCGATAACAACGTGCTTGCGCCAGGTCACGTGACGCTGGCCAAGTGACTGTCTGCAAGGTGAAGGTCGCTTGGATTCCACCTGTCAGTGTGAAGAGTATTGGTATGTTCAGGGTTCGGGTGATTGTCGGCTGCGGTCCGAAGAAAATCATAATCGTATTAGATGCTTCTATTTGTTGCCACAGACAACTGCTACTCGTTGCTTTAAGCGAAATCACTCCGCTAACACGAGATTGGAATTGATTCAGGGAAGACCAACTGCCAAATAGAAAGGTCCACCATCTGTTCAGGAGGAGATGACTGACATAAACACGATTTTGCAGGAAACAGAAACAGCCGAGTTGTCAAAGCGAGCAGCGATGAGGGAGCCAATCCTCCAACAGCAGAGGCCGGCGAGGTTTCAACTGCCACTGCAGCCAACAGGTATATGTGTTGGGACGTCATCCGGAAATACTTCTGAGGAGAATGAAAGAAAAGGGAGAACCAAATTAATAAAGGTGTCCAATCAATACACGAATCAATTATCGAACTAACGAAGTATATGTTTTTCTTTTTTGTTTAAATGAAAACTGCTTTATTAAAATCATTTTAAAAATACATATGTTGTATTCTTTGTATTGATTATATGTTTCTTCTGTCGCCACCAAGATAGAATAGTCAGAAACTACAGACTCTTCTTGATGAACGTATGTGATGAAAGTTGACATGCTATTTTGAGGATTGAACCTTCAGGCGTTTTAAGTGTTTGGTTTAGGTATAATCTAACACAAATGGTGAATGACATTTTTTGTCTTCCCTCCCCGCCCCATTTTCATGCAAAAATGTCCACTGGTCTAAATTAATCCTAGTTTCCCTCCTTCAACCCTTGCTATTCCAAGGCTGCCTTTTTGTGCTGAAATGATAAAATACAAACGCACGTGCCCTTGGTCCAATTACAGAACCCATTACAAAACTATGGCTCGAGTTCCGGAAGCTTGGTCAATGCTATCACTACTCCAATCATTCAAAAAAGATAAGACAAACATTTTCGAAGTTGTTCAAAAGTTTCAATCAAATCGTCCTATAACTTATATATGTTTGAGTGCAAACTTCATTGGGTTTTGTTTAACTGCAGCGGCCTTTCACAGTGACGGATATGCAGAGCTATTTTTAGACGATCCCTGCTGAGTGTGATAGTGTGTAGTCTGCGAGCATCTATCATTAAAAGCAAAATGCAGAAGTAACAAGTATCTTTACTATGTTAACCTGTCATTTTGTCTATCAGGGATGAAATCTGAAATCTGTTCGTCATCAGAGGGTGGTAAGCATACTTTCATACAAGCTCTGGGCTCGGGGATGTTCACATTATGAGTTTATTTCAAAGTATGCCAACAAATATATCGAGGTAAACCGTCGACATTTATTTCATCATTTTGTTCATGTTATATCATCCGAATTCTTAAAGATCTGTGAATGATTGATTTTAGTTTTACGCCGCGTGTAGCAATAGTCCAGCAATATCACGGCGGGGACACCAGAAATGGGCTTCACACATTCGAACCGTGACAAGCGAACACTTTAACCCCTGGGCTACCCACCGCCCCTTTAGGATTTGTGTGTTTTCTGTCGGCAACATGTACATAACTCTGTATATAGCGAAATTCGTGTATCTTGCATTCAATTCGTTTTATATGATGTAAAATCCATTACGATATTCTCAGATACGTATTTGAGACTTCAAACACAAAGGCTATACTTAAATGTTTCAGGACACTGTTTCCTCGCGAGAGCACAAATACTTTTTTCTTGTAATGTTGCTGTTTACTAGTGCTGAAACGTAAAGTGAACCTGTATGTACTGAATATGTACTTGCATATAATGCTTTCACATTACTGACAATACGTTAGAATGTATCAGCGTGGAACAACAACGGACAGCACTGTGCGTGTTGAAGTTCTTATCTTCATTTAAAGTCAATAGCAAGTGAATGCACTAGTCGAGAGGCGATTGCACAGTAAATAGAACGATATGTTTGTTTTGACAGATAGATTTAATGAAAATGTTGTATTATTACAGAGTGGAGAAAGGGAATGGTGCATTTAAATCACGTGTTACCTTCAATCTTCAAGCCTTTCAATATGATTCGATGACGATCTTTACCATCTTTCAACTTAATCATCGGTAACCTACCATTGTTACTTTTAATCTGAAACTGAATGTAGCAGTTTCTGTTTATAGTAAGCGATGTAACCTACCATTAAGGCAGGCTCGCTGGCTTGGTTGACACATGTCACCGGTTCCCAATTGCGCAGATCGATGCTCATGCTGTTGATCACTGGATTGTCTGGTCCAGACTCGATTATTTACAGACCACCGCGGGGCGATGGGGTAGCCTAATGGTTAAAGCGTTGGCTCGTCACGCCGAAGACCCGGGTTCGAATCCCCAAATGGGTAAAATGTATGAAGCCCATTTCTGGTGTAAAACCAAACTCAGTCAGTCAGCACAGACCACCGCCATATAGCTGGAATATTGCTGAGTGCGGCGTAAAACTAAACTCACTCACTCACTCACCATTAAGGAAAAAGGATTTACATTTAGATGAAAGGTGAAACGTATTAAGAACCAATCATCTGTGGACTCCCAAAGATGACTCAGCACCGATGTCACTTAGTAGTTCTTCAAACATGGGCCTCGAAATTCTAAGACACGTTGATGCTATTATTTACTTCTTAAATCCAAGTCCATTACTTAACGGGACATTAACCCTGCCTCCCTATAACAACAAACAATCCAATTGTTATCAATCCTCAAAGCTCTCGTCAATGGAAGTGACACAGACATCGCTCACAGTGGCCTTATGTCCATTGTAACGGTCAGTGTTGACCGTCTTGTGAAGTACAAGAACTGGAGATCTCTTCCACATTGCTACCAGTCAGCAACTGCGTAATCACATATTCTACAAATTCCGTTCATGTCCAAATCCTTTTCTGATTGCAACACCAGACTTACCTTGCAGCGCGACTTATTATCAGCTTATCTGCTTAATGGCGTCTACCGTGATCAGAGGACATGCTGATATTGGAGATCAGAACGAGAGGCAATACTGGCTTTGCGGGTCTGAATAATATGGGGATTATAATGCTTAATCAATACTTTAATCATTAGACGATTGTCATTTTAAACCGGACCAGCAGACCGCGAACACCCGAGCTATGTTGTATGGATCTGTTCAGCTACTATTTTCTTCTTTGGTTCATAGCTGTAGCGTAGAATAGAGGCACGCTGGGATCTCCATTTTAAACCAGCGTTTAAACCAACATTCAGGTCTTTGATCTGCGCAAGAGTAACTGACTTTTTTCAATCTATTTTCACTTTATGTTTTAATGAAATGGTTTCAAATAATATTTTAGAGTCACGTCTCTTTGATATCGATCGGCTGTGTTTTCCATACGGACCGTGATTCGTGTTCTCTGTTGGGATTTGTAGCATCATGTTTTCACGTTTACATCAACGTTCGTGATTCTATATAAAACTAGACACAATACATTCCTTTTATAACTGTGTTGCTGGGATCTACTTAAAACTTCTGTATCACCAACAAATGAACATGTGAGCCGAGCTCCAGGATTTAGTTAGGGTGAGCGAATATTGTCTAACGCCGCAGCAGCCATCAGATTTCCAGCTTCAACCAACTACGGATATAACGAACACTAAGTGACAGCTAGTTTTTTTATAACCGTGGTACGTTATGCGCCTTTCGGTTAAAATATGCAGCAAGTGACCGGGTTTAATAAACAGTTCGATATATCCGCCAGTGCGTTATCGGCGTTGTTCACTGTGTGTCTCGAAGATTTGTAACCGATCGGGTGTTTGGATCAGGCAAACGAATGGTTAATAGTGTAGTCAACGCCAGCGGGTATGGTGAAACACGGCCCGCATTCAAACCTTGATATACCGATTGTTCTCTTAGTGAACTATCCACGGCCCATCCTCGGGGTGCAGGATTCAGTGATGTTGAACAACGTGGTGAACAATTGTTCCTGGAGCGCAGCGACCTGCGTTAGACATGAAGGCCGCACAATACATATCATCAATAAATGATAAACTGTATGCCCTCCTGCAATAAATAGTTTACTCACTTCTTTCTGAGGAAATATGAAGAATACATTAAGGAGGTGAAGTGAAACTGACGTCGTGATCAAGAGCATGGCACTTATACAGTGTATGCTCGTACGTGTGTGAGGTATTTCGACTCCAGACATATATATGTGTTATAGTTAGACACCATGTCGCAGTGTAACATAAATACCCCACTCACACACGTTACACTTAGCCCTATCCGAACAGTCCTCGTTTTATCCTCATAATCTCGAACGCCAGGCAGGGTAACATCAAGTGTCATCTTTAACGTTATTTTGTATGCCGCTCCCCAGAGGGCATTCAGACGTTGGCCCAACGTTAGCAATGGTTTTGCCAACATTGCCAACGTTGGGCCAATGTCCGAATACTATCTGGGTGTCCAGTAGAGACCACGGAGGTGGTCATTTTGCTTTGGGGTAGGCCGAGCTGGCTATCCACTGATACTGGTCTCCGCGTTTGGGAAGAAGGTGTTCTGCGTGCAGCGGGGTGTACTGTGTGACCCTAACTTAGTAAACCCCTCCAAACTGCTGTCGTTCCTGACTTCTCTGATTATGCAGATCTGCAGGTGTAATTATCAAGACGTCATTAAGAACCAGCAATGAACTGACTCCATATCAGATTCAAAATACTAGTATACATAACGAGTTTATGGAGTTACATATATCCGGGAGAAAATGACAGCCCAGAATTTCTCACGGGACATTACCGTAGAGAAATTGATTTTCGCCCTCTGGGATTTTTCACGCACTTAGTGAAAAGGGAGATAACCCACATTTAGTATTCCTACAAGGTCATCTAACCCGATGGCACTGCAGCACAAACGTACTCACCACGCCTCGAGGGCACGCCAGTTCATGTAAATTGGTTGTCCGCCATTTGTATTATACCTCGAACAACAATAACAGTCGAATCATTTATATTCATTAGTGTAAAAGGTTTGAGTTTTCTGCGTTAAGCAAACTGAGAAAACCTTTATATTGGACCGGGAATTGTTAAGTACATCCGAGATGGCAGATAGGCAGTCATTTGGCGGCAGACTGGGCTTTGTCTAGAGATGACATGCGCTGTAGCTGCTTCAAGATAAACGAGAACTCCAGATAAATAGATATTAGCGTGATCACAATAAATAGAGGACTTAAGCTTAAGGGTGTATGGGGCATTAGAAGCACCTTGGCTGTCATTATTTTCTTAATTGATGTTCAGATTTAACCCTGCTTAGCTGTTTCTATAATTTTGCAAGATGTCTCTCTCTCTCTTTACCTGCTTTGAATGGTGTTTACATCACACCACTGGTCGAAACACGACACGACGTATTTAATGTCCTAATTAGATGTGGTGAGTAATGGTTGGACTAAGATGTTGGGCAGATCAACATTAATATCACAAATGTCAGCAAAAGTTGGAGAAATGTTTACAGTATCGCATGCCTTGTACTTGCTGCACCACGTTTTGTAAGACCCGTGAAGATCCGGGTTAGAATTGATCCCCAGTAAGCCATCATTGTCTTGTCAGGCTCGCTGACTTGGTTGTCACGTGACATTGTGTCCCTGTTGCGTAGATCGATGCTCATATAGTTTATCACCGGATTGTCTGGTCCAGACTCGATTATTTACAGACTGACGCCATATAGCTGTAATATTACTGAGTGCGGCGTTAAACAAGAAAAATCCTCACAAAACCCCAAACAAACCACTTTTGTAAAACCAATGAGCCGACAGACCAAGGCCTATAAGTGTGGCAAATATTGGATTCAAACCTGCGATTAGAACCTTCTGGTCTAAAGACTAAGAGACGCAACTCTGCAAATTGATTGCCTTCAATCAATGGATGGCTAGTGACCCACATCTGCGCGAGTACCCAATCAATATGAATTGCACAATGCATGTGTATCTGTTACTGACAACGCCTATAATAAATATTAATTAAGGTAAATACTAGGCTCTCTGAATTCTACATCATAGCGAATCAAAATACAAACATACATGATCGTCTATGAATAAAAAAGAAATCCCATCAGAGTTGTGTTGAATTAGAATCATGCAAATAAGTCGTGTACAATAAACAGCTGAGTTAGCAGGACCCAGTCGACGTCACTAGTATTGGCGGGAATGGTACGTAGCTGAACCTGGGGAATATCTACTTATTACAGAACTCGAGATGTGCCAGACATTAATGATCGAGGGTGAGATGTCCACCACTTTTCCACGAAGCTTGCATTTTAAGACGAATGTTGTGCAACAAATATGAGGCAAAACACTGAGACCTGGCTCCACCTTCGACTATCATCATACGCCTTTAACTGAGTTCAACCGTGATAGTTGTACCTGTCCCTCTGTCAATTCTGTTTTTTTCTATTGATGGTTACGTTTGTCAGGTTTGAATGAACATGACGTAGACATTTTCATCCTACATTTATCATGTGATAATTTCAATGAAATTGGGTTTAACACTCATATCTGCGTCATGGTGTTTTGTGTACAAGCTGCTTGTTTGAACTCTTGCTGTTTCTATAGTGCTAGCACAATGAAGAAGTATATCAGTTTACCGCTCATTTCAACCAGACACATATTACAGGAGTCAACCATTCCTTGTTATAATAATAATAATGAGAAGTCTTATAATGCGCTAATCTCCACGCAACAAAGCATGGTCAAAGCGCTAACACCCTAATTATAATTATATCCGGGTAATGCTAGCGCCAGGCACGTCAACAACAAGTTACTGTCATGGACCAAACCACCGACATTGTTCACTTAGGCAGACGCTCTATCTACTCGACTACAAAGGTTAAATGTGATTTACCTCATGTCGTGACTTAATTTCTTCTATAACTTAACATGTTTGAAGTTCATAATGAGACCATGCACAGGAAAGATGCATTAAACTCAACCCTCAGCCAGTTTAAGTGGTTGCTAAATGTCTTGGCTCCTATTTTCTTCCTTGGAAATACACAAAAACACACTGAAGTTAAAGAGTCTGCGTGTTTCGCTGTCTGTGAGTTGGTGTTTCCACAGAGGATGTACCTTCACTGAATGTCAGGGGTCGACTTTTTTACTCCAGCAAATGTACAAGGAAACAAAGACAGACAATTAGAGAATGAACTCGAGTTTTTTGTGATATTGTTTTTGTCCAAATGACGGTGGAGTTGTCCTTGCTCAAGGTTTATTCATGTGTATACGTTCTTTAAACTAACTGAAAATAAAAGCCATCATATGTTTATTTATTGTGTTTTAATTACCTACTCCTGTCTTCCAGTCCATGTGAATTTCCGGAAGCTACCGGTCCCAGTGCACTCGTCCTAGTTGAGGTTTTGTTCCACCAAGCTCTTTGGTTGGTTGGCTGTTGGTTGGTTGGTTGGTTGGCTGTTGGTTAATGCCGCACACAGCAACATTGCAGGTATATGACGGCGGTCTGTAAATAATCGAGTCTGGATCAGACAATCCACTGCTCAACAACATGAGCATCGATCTGCGCAATTGGGAACCGATGACATGTGTCAACAAACTCAGCGAACCTGACCACCCGATACCGTTAGTTGCATTTTACGACAAATATGGGTGCTGAGGATCAATTCTAGCCCGGATCTTCATGGGTACCTAGTTATGAACTATTACAGATACATAGTAAACGTTAGGATCCGTTGGCTTCAAAAAGATAACAACATAAAAGTCATGGAAATCGATTTTCAACGCATACATTCATTGATTCGGCATGACATGTTTGGTGCCCAAATATACACGTCTGCCGGTGCCATTTTCCAATATTATGGCGTAATGTGATATTACAGAAGGGCAAATAAATCCACAGACGTAGAGTTCTGAACTGTTTTGGCGATTCTAAGCCGAAAATCCCCTTGCAATTAGAGCTTTGTGCATTTGTGTTTGTGAATGAGCTATATTGCAATTTTCCACTTTCCTTACGCTATTTACTGAAGCGAAAATCTGTACCGCAATCATGTGTTGAATGGGTATCCAGCAGACTTTGGAGACGTTCGTGTACCTAACGTGCGTTCAGTTGACAACCACGATTACCAGGTTCGATCCTGCTTCGTTCAGACAGCTGACATGACCACGACGTGGTACAATAAAGTGTATCTGCCTTCCACGCTACACGATGAAAACCTCTTTCAGGGTCACATTCATTTGTTCTTTAATCCACCTGACATGGCTCGTCTAAGGCAATAGCATGAACTGCTGTACACATGACTTACTGCGGGAGGGGTTTGTGTACTGTATACTCCGTGATAGGCAACTTAACCGCGGGAAGCTTGTACAGCAATACACGGAGCTCCTAAAGTCTCTATTCAGCA
This sequence comes from Haliotis rubra, assembly GCF_003918875.1. Lineage (NCBI taxonomy): Eukaryota > Metazoa > Mollusca > Gastropoda > Lepetellida > Haliotidae > Haliotis > Haliotis rubra. The sequence goes on along the minus strand of NW_025767111.1, from coordinate 220,338 downwards.
GCTTGCGTGTAGCAGTGAATTATACATGAACTTCAGTGGGGACTTACATGGATGCTGAGGGGAGGGGCGAGGGGCGTCTGGGGGAATACAATACCTAGTACCCCGTGACATGTAATCAATAGCTGTTAAATATTTGAAGGGAATCGAGAAAGTCTATTCATGTCTCCATACTTGCCTTAGAGTGAGTTAAAACTTAACGTCGCCTTTGAGTGCACAAAGGGGCTTTGTTGATCGAGACTTCTGAAGGGGAGTGATTCGCTTTACAGAGTTGTGTCCCTTTGTTTGTTTGTTTGTTTGTTTGATGCTGCACTGGGCAATAATCCAGCTAAATGTTGACGGTCTGTAAATGTCTAGTCCGGATCAGACAATCGAGAAATTTACATCATGAGCATCGATCTACGTAATTTAGATACAATGACATGTGGCAACCTACTAAGCGAGCCTGACCACTCGATCCCGTTATTTGCATTCTATGACAAGGATGGGTTGCTAGCAGACCAATGTTAACCCGCATCTTCCCTGTGTCTGTTAGGCCTGTGACGGGCCTGACGTGGGTGTGACTCGCCCTTGGTGATGATATTTGCATACCATTCTCTGGCTCGTGGGATCTTCAAAGTAAAATTTTCTTTTTGAACTAATATAATGAAAATATCACATTTACTTACTGCCCGTCAAGTTTAGTCCTGTGTGCATGCTTATTGATTTGTCTTCATTATCTCCAGGTTTGAAGGGGAAAAGTGTGACGTGTGATTTTCCCTTTTACCGGTCTATGCCTACAGAGACTTTCAGGGGATCAGGCGTCTCTTTTCACAGACTTAACTGTGTACAGTTGAAGGATGGAAACAATATGAAAGCCATGTTGTCAGCATCATTTTGTGTGTTTGATGACAACTTTCACATGCACAGATAAGCGATATTTATATATCCTTCATCAGGTGTACTCGCTTTCACATGGTGTTCCAAAGAGTGGACCGCCTCCGTGGTGTAGTGGTTAGAGCGTCCGCTCGAAGAAAATTATGTCGCGGGTTCGATCCTCGGCCGCGTCATACCAAAAGACGTTAAAATATGGTACTTGTTGGTCCCTGCCTAGGCATTAATGAGTACAACAAGGACTGGTCGGCTCGGAGTCAGTATAATGTCTCTCTGAGTGGGGTATTTATGCTAAACTGCGGCATGGAATCTCAGTGAGCTGACACTATAAAACCAGCTGAAGTCTGGGCTAGTACAAGCAGCCACACATACACACGTATGTATACTCTCCCAAAAAAGAAAGGCATATAGGAATTTCAACTGTATTTTTATGTTTATTTTGAAACATCTTGTAGGCTTTATGAGTCAATGAAATATAGCGAAATTGCACACTGGGAATGCAGACTTATCCGTCTTTGGCACCAACTCGAGGAAAGTCAGTTTGAGTGTCACATGGAGATGTGTGGTGGCGCTGACGTCAATACCTCGTGTGACCACTGTGGGCATCCAGAACTGCACGGCATCGCCTCTGCATCGAACGAATAAGTCTCAGAATCTCGTGTTGCCCAATCGCAGCCCACTCTGCCTGTAGTGCCTGTGCGAGTTGCTGAAGTGTCTGGGACTGAGGGTTACGGCGTCGCACCCGTCTGTCCAGGGCATCCCACAGATGTTCGATCGGGTTTAAGTCCGGTGATCTTGAGGGCCAGGGGAGCACATTGATGTTGTGGTTCTGGAGGAAGTCTCTAGTGTGACGTGCTGTGTGGGGCCTGGCATTGTCCTGTTGAAACAACTTCCTCTGGCGATCAATGATTGGAAGGAGGTGTGGGCGTAGGATTTCGTCACAGTACCGTTGAGCTGTCAGATTGCCATGGATCATCACCAAATCACTTCTCCTACGGCAGGTGATCAATCCCCGCATCATAACACTGCCCCGGCCGAATCTGTCCACCTGGGGAACGCAAGCGTCGGCGAAACGTTCACGTCGACGTATGTACGCCCGCATTCTTCCATCGCGTCGTTCCAATAGAAATCGTGATTCATCACTGAACCAAAGTCTACGCCAATTCGGTAGGTTCGAGGCCTGAACGTTGGTGCACCATTGAACTCGATGTCGACGATGTTGTTGTCGAAGCACAGGGCCAAAATAAGGTCTTCTGGCACGTAAACCAGCCTCTCTCAACCTGTTCCTGACGGTCTGTGCAGAAAGCCCCATCAATTCGGGTATTTGTCGAGCGGTACTGGTCGCCGTAGCTGTTCGATGACGCAGGTGATGTACCAGGATGTAGCGATCCTGCGCTGCAGTGGTCGCTCGAGGTCGCCTACTACGAGGGGCATCTGCTACCGAATTCTGCCGGCGATATCTCTCCCAGAGCCGTGAAATGGTGCTTTGGTGAACATTCATGCGTCGGGCAACTGCACGTTGAGACTGGCCAGCTTCAAGCAAACCAGTGGCGATATGACGGTTGGCTTCACTTAGACGTGGCATTTTGCGTTCGTCAACAATATTCCAAATACAGTGAATATTCGACAGACAGCGATCAACCTTTTATACCCATCATTGAGACTATCTGATCCCCCAACTTTCACGTGCATTGCATGTGAATTGTGTATTCTGTGACACTACACGCCGAAATTGAAAATCATGCTGTTTAATACGGGTATTTTACGGATGGTGCGTTTTGATGTGATGTTTCAAAACATAAACACCATAGGACTCATAAACAGAGCAAAACCTTTTGTAAAATGAATCACGTTTTAATTCATTGCTACATGAAATTGCTATTTTCATTATGCGTTTCTTTTTTTGGAGAGTATACGTATGTACACGTTAAGTACGACGTTAAACCCCATTTCACCTCACCTCACTCCAAAGAGAAAATTCATTAGATCTATTACATTTCAGTAGGTGTGTATCTTTGGGTGTGATCAGCGGTTGTATTGAGTTTATTACGTGTATTCAGCCCCACCATGTATATGTAGCTTGATTAGATGTATTCAGCTTCACCATATGTACTCAGTTTTATTAATTGTATTAAGCTCCGCCAGGTGTATCTAGCTTCATTAGTTCATTAGATGTATTCACCTTCATCAGATGTACTGAGTCTTATTAATTGTATTCAGCCCCACCAGGTGTATCTAGCTTCATAAGATGTATTCAGCTTCACAGATGTATTGAGTTTTATTAATTGTATTCAGACCCATCAGGTGTATCTAGCTTCATTAGATGTATTCAGCTTCTCAGATGTACTGAGTTTTATTAATTGTATTCAGCCCCACCAGGTGTATCTAGCTTCATTAGATGTATTCAGCTTCACAGATGTATTAAGTGTTATCAATTGTATTCAGCCCCACCAGGTGTATCTAGCTTCATAAGATGTTTTCAGCTTCACAGATGTATTGAGTTTTATTAAGTGTATTCAGCCCCACCAGGTGTATCTACCTTCATTACATGTATTCAGCTTCATACGATGTAATGAGTTTTATTGAGTGTATTCAGCCCCACCAGGTGTATCTAGCTTCATTAGATGCATTCAGCTTCATACGATGTAATGAGTTTTATTAAGTGTATTCAGCCCCACCAGGTGTATCTAGCTTCATTATATGTATTCAGCTTCACAGACGTATTGAGTTTTATTAAGTGTATTCAGCCCCATCAGGTATATCTAGCTTCATTAGATGTATTCAGCTTCTCAGATGTATTGAGTTTTATTAATTGTATTCAGCCCCACCAGTTGTATCTAGCTTCATTAGATGTATTCAGCTTCACAGATGTATTGAGTTTTATTTATTGTATTCAGCCCCACCAGGTGTATCTAGCTTCATGAGATGTATTCAGCTTCACAGATGTATTAAGTGTTATCAATTGTATTCAGCCCCACCAGGTGTATCTAGCTTCATAAGATGTATTCAGCTTCACAGATGTATTGAGCTTTATTAAGTGTATTCAGCCCCACCAGGTGTATCTACCTTCATTAGGTGTATTCAGCTTCACAGACGTATTGAGTTTTATTAAGTGTATTCAGCCCCATCAGGTGTATCTAGCTTCATTAGGTGTATTCAGCTTCACAGACGTATTGAGTTTTATTAAGTGTATTCAGCCCCATCAGGTGTATCTAGCTTCATTAGGTGTATTCAGCTTCACAGACGTATTGAGTTTCATTAAGTGTATTCAGCCCCACCAGGTGTATCTAGCTTCATTAGGTGTATTCAGCTTCACAGACGTATTGAGTTTCATTACGTGTATTCAGCCCCACCAGGTGTATCTAGCTTCATTAGATGTATTCAGCTTCACAGACGTATTGAGTTTCATTAAGTGTATTCATCCCCACCAGGTGTATCTAGCTTCTTTAGGTGTATTCAGCTTCACAGACGTATTGAGTTTTATTAAGTGTATTCAGCCCCACCAGGTGTATCTAGCTTCATTAGATGTATTCAGCTTCACAGACGTATTGAGTTTCATTACGTGTATCCAGCCCCACCAGGTGTATCTAGCTTCATTAGGTGTATTCAGCTTCACAGACGTATTGAGTTTCATTAAGTGTATTCAGCCCCACCAGGTGTATCTAGCTTCATTAGGTGTATTCAGCTTCACAGACGTATTGAGTTTTAGTAAGTGTATTCAGCCCCACCAGGTGTATCTAGCTTCATTAGATGTATTCAGCTTCACAGTTGTACTGAGTTTCATTACGTGTATTCAGCCCCACCAGGTGTATCTAGCTTCATTAGGTGTATTCAGTTTCACAGATGTACTGAGATTTATTAAGTGTATTCAGCCCCACCAGGTGTATCTAGCTTCATTAGGTGTATTCAGCTTCACAGACGTATTGAGTTTTATTAAGTGTATTCAGCCCCACCAGGTGTATCTAGCTTCATTAGATGTATTCAGCTTCACAGATGTATTGAGTTTTATTAATTGTATTCAGCCCCACCAGGTATATGTAGCTTCATTAGATGTGTTCAGCTTCACAGATGTACTGAGATTTATTAAGTGTATTCAGCCCCATCAGGTGTATCTAGCTTCATTAGATGTATTCAGCTTCACAGTTGTACTGAGTTTCATTACGTGTATTCAGCCCCACCAGGTGTATCTAGCTTCATTAGGTGTATTCAGTTTCACAGATGTACTGAGTTTTATTACGTGTATTCAGCCCCACCAGGTATATCTAGCTTCATTAGGTGTATTCAGTTTCACAGATGTACTGAGTTTTATTAAGTGTATTCAGCCCCACCAGGTATATCTAGCTTCATTAGGTGTATTCAGCTTCACAGTTGTACTGAGTTTCATTACGTGTATTCAGCCCCACCAGGTGTATCTAGCTTCATTAGGTGTATTCAGTTTCACAGATGTACTGAGATTTATTACGTGTATTCAGCCCCACCAGGTGTATCTAGCTTCATTAGGTGTATTCAGCTTCACAGACGAATTGAGTTTTATTAATTGTATTCATCCCCACCAGGTATATGTAGCTTCATTAGGTGTATTCAGTTTCACAGATGTACTGAGATTTATTACGTGTATTCAGCCCCACCAGGTATATGTAGCTTCATTAGATGTATTCAGCTTCACAGATGTACTGAGATTTATTAAGTGTATTCAGCCCCATCAGGTGTATCTAGCTTCATTAGATGTATTCAGCTTCACAGATGTATTGAGTTTTATTAATTGTATTCAGCCCCATCAGGTGTATCTAGCTTCATTAGTTCATTAGATGTATTAAGCTTCACAGATGTATTGAGTTTAATTAAGTGTATTCAGCCCCACCAGGTGTATCTAGCTTCATTAGATGTATTCATCTTCACAGTTGTACTGAGTTTCATTACGTGTATTCAGCCCCACCAGGTGTATCTAGCTTCATTAGATGTACTCAGCTTCACAGATGTATTGAGTTTTATTAATTGTATTCAGCCCCATCAGGTATATCTAGCTTCATTAGATGTATTCATCTTCACAGATGTATTGAGTTTTATTAAGTGTATTCAGCCCCACCAGGTATATGTAGCTTCATTAGATGTATTCATCTTCACAGATGTATTGAGTTTTATTAAGTGTATTCAGCCCCACCAGGTGTATCTAGCTTCATTAGGTGTATTCAGCTTCACAAACGTATTGAGTTTTATTGAGTGTATTGAGCCCCATCAGGTGTATCTAGCTTCATTAGATGTATTCAGCTTCACAGACGTATTGAGTTTTATTAATTGTATTCAGCCCCATCAGGTATATCTAGCTTCATTAGGTGTATTCAGCTTCACAGACGTATTGAGTTTTATTAATTGTATTCATCCCCACCAGGTGTATCTAGCTTCATTAGGTGTATTCAGCTTCACAGACGTATTGAGTTTTATTAATTGTATTCAGCCCCACCAGGTATATCTAGCTTCATTAGGTGTATTCAGCTTCACAGACGTATTGAGTTTTATTAATTGTATTCATCCCCACCAGGTGTATCTAGCTTCATTAGGTGTATTCAGCTTCACAGACGTATTGAGTTTTATTAATTGTATTCAGCCCCACCAGGTGTATCTAGCTTCATTAGATGTATTCAGCTTCACAGACGTATTGAGTTTTATTGAGTGTATTGAGCTCCACCAAGTGTATCTAGCTTCATTAGTTCATTAGATGTATTAAGCTTCACAGATGTATTGAGTTTAATTAAGTGTATTCAGCCCCACCAGGTGTATCTAGCTTCATTAGATGTACTCAGCTTCACAGATGTATTGAGTTTTATTAATTGTATTCATCCCCACCAGGTGTATCTAGCTTCATTAGATGTATTCAGCTTCATACGATGTAATGAGTTTTATTAAGTGTATTCAGCCCCACCAGGTGTATCTAGCTTCATTAGATGTATTCAGCTTCATACGATGTAATGAGTTTTATTAAGTGTATTCAGCCCCACCAGGTGTATCTAGCTTCATTAGATGTATTCAGCTTCACAGACGTATTGAGTTTTATTGAGTGTATTCAGCCCCACCAGGTGTATCTAGCTTCATTAGATGTATTCAGCTTCACAGACGTATTGAGTTTTATTAATTGTATTCATCCCCACCAGGTGTATCTAGCTTCATTAGGTGTATTCAGCTTCACAGACGTATTGAGTTTTATTAATTGTATTCAGCCCCATCAGGTATATCTAGCTTCATTAGGTGTATTCAGCTTCACAGACGTATTGAGTTTTATTAATTGTATTCATCCCCACCAGGTGTATCTAGCTTCATTAGGTGTATTCAGCTTCACAGACGTATTGAGTTTTATTAATTGTATTCAGCCCCACCAGGTGTATCTAGCTTCATTAGATGTATTCAGCTTCACAGACGTATTGAGTTTAATTGAGTGTATTGAGCTCCACCAAGTGTATCTAGCTTCATTAGTTCATTAGATGTTTTAAGCTTCACAGATGTATTGAGTTTAATTAAGTGTATTCAGCCCCACCAGGTGTATCTAGCTTCATTAGATGTACTCAGCTTCACAGATGTATTGAGTTTTATTAATTGTATTCATCCCCACCAGGTGTATCTAGCTTCATTAGATGTATTCAGCTTCATACGATGTAATGAGTTTTATTAAGTGTATTCATCCCCACCAGGTGTATCTAGCTTCATTAGATGTATTCAGCTTCATACGATGTAATGAGTTTTATTAAGTGTATTCAGCCCCACCAGGTGTATCTAGCTTCATTAGATGTATTCAGCTTCACAGATGTACTGAGTTTTATTGAGTGTATTCAGCCCCACCAGGTGTATCTAGCTTCATTAGATGTATTCAGCTTCACTGACGTATTGAGTTTTATTAAGTGTATTCAGCCCCACCAGGTGTATCTAGCTTCATTAGATGTATTCAGCTTCACAGACGTATTGAGTTTTATTGAGTGTATTCAGCCCCATCAGGTGTATCTAGCTTCATTAGATGCATTCAGCTTCATCAGATGTACTGAGTTTTATTAAGTGTATTCAGACCCATCAGGTGTATCTAGCTTCATTAGATGAATTCAGCTTCATCAGATGTACTGAGTTTTATTAAGTGTATTCATCCCCACCAGGTGTATCTAGCTTCATTAGATGTATTCAGCTTCACAGATGTATTGAGTTTTATTACGTGTTTTCAGCCCCACCAGTTGTATCTAGCTTCATTAGATGTATTCAGCTTCTCAGATGTATTGAGTTTATTAATTGTATTCAGCCCCATCAGGTGTATCTAGCTTCATTAGATGTATTCAGCTTCATCAGATGTATTGAGTTTTATTAATTGCATTCAGCCCCACCAGGTGTATCTACCTACATTAGATGTATTGAGCCCCTTCAGGTGTATTTAGCTTTGTCGAGTGTATTCAGCCTTACCGGGAATATTTAGCTCCATCAGATGTATTGTTTCAACTGTTCAGTGAAGTTCATTTTCGAAATATAACCTACATATGTGCCCTAAAAAGCATATAAATAATTCTCTTTGAACATTTTGCTAGATTGTATGTCTCATTGATTACTTGCTATAAATATAACGGATGATGTCAACATCTTGTGGACAGCATAGTCACGCCAATACTGATTGGTGTACGAGTACGGGAAAGATGTTGCTGAAATTGTTCAGGTGTCGTACCGTTAACCTGGAATTCGACGGCTTGGTGAATCAGCATCATAGTGATTGCTTAGTTGCACTTGTTTTCAGTTTGACTCAAAATACGAGATTCGCGTATTGACAGATATCATAATCTGAGAGCTGCACTCTGTTGTTTGGCGTTATTATGATTAGAGGTGATCTGACAGATATCATAATCTGAGAACTGCACTCTGTTGTTTGGCACTATTATGATTAGAGATTATCTGACAGATATCATAATCTGAGAGCTACACTCTGTTGTTTGGCGCTATTATGATTAGAGGTGATCTGACAGATATCATAATCTGAGAGCTGCACTCTGATGTTTGGTGCTATTATGATTAGAGGTGATCTGACAGATATCATAATCTGAGAGCTGCACTCTGTTGTTTGACGCTATTATGATTAGAGATGATCTGACAGATATCATAATCTGAGAGCTGCACTCTGATGTTTGGCGTTATTATGATTAGAGGTGATCTGAGGAAGATTGAATGGATGTGATTTGAAAGCAAAAGCTCATGAAGCAGCCATGTAGTCAAAGCATTTTTATATTCATGAATATTGACTACAGCGTCGTAAAATCGCTCTCAGTCACTGAAAGGTGAAAAAATAAAGTACAGCAATTTCCGGAACGATGGAACAGGTACGTTTCCAATTCTTCATATTTCCAGACTACTCTGTAATCTTCAATATAAGACGTACATTATAGCATATACATTCTGACCATACGCCTAGAAAATCAAATAGATAATGATATACACGCCATGCGTTATATGTCGAGTGAGAACAGTTCTTTATTACAGTTTCACTTCATATCTTCATTACATTGTGTATCTGTTTATGCACAATACAACTAAAGGGCTGTGACATACATATATTATTTTAAACTGAACTGTCACTTTACGACACACATAAGACTCCTCTCCCTCAGCCTGGTCGAGTCAGGCGATCGTGAAACTTAGCTCTCATGGGTTATCCCTCTTGAACAGACCTTTGGATGCTCCATAAAATATTTCTCTCGTCAACGAGAATTTCCATGAATTTCCGTTTCAAAATAGTTCAAATTCTTTTCAAGATTATACTACCAAGGGAACGAAAAGATGAAACCAAGTCTCTATGAGTACTTTACACCCTCAAACTCTACCCACGCACGTATAAGAATATTGTTGATTACCACTTGTGAGAATTAGGAATGTCGGATATAACGACTTTCGTCAGGTCCGGAGATAACAAATAAAGTCAGCTCAAAATATAACGAATATAGTGACCGAACAGAGGTAAGAACATTCCTAATTCCTATGTTTGAATCCCGTTAGTCATGTCGTGGACGTTGTGAATTGCGCGCAAACGCAACCCAAAATGTGTTTGTAAGCTCTTGTCTTAAAAAATGAAAACGATACATGAAAAGTGCATGCAGAAAGAAGGTCTTCCTCCTAATGCACGTGCAATTGTCGGAAACATGAGTAGGGACATTGACTATAAAGGACAAACCAAACTCACTCACTCACTCACTCACTCTTGTTTGTGTGACCACCATAAAAATGGGTGTATACTTTCTTGTTAAATGCGTTAATCACATATACGTTTATGTCCATAAGTTCGAAAAGTAGGTATTTTAATCGTTGTTGTCATATGGATTCAGCTTAGCTTGATATCAACTATTTGGTGCGGATATTATACCAGCGTTAAAGGGTTAACGGCGATGTCCAGCAGGGGTTCTTGTCATCAAGTCACGGTGACCATAAGCCCTCATACATCACGCGTTGTTTAGTAACAGGTCAGCAGATGTTAGCGACGACTGAGTGCGTCTACTGACCAACGGCATGTGTGTTTGTACTGTGTTACTGCAGGACGGGGCTGTCACTTGCGAATGTGATTAGTCGTGGTTCATTAGACATCCGTATATATCGAATACTGCCATCTCCCTATATAACGAATACTGCCATCCCCGTATATATCGAATACTGCCATCCCCGTATATAACGAATATTGTAATCTCCGTATATAACGAATACTGTCATCTCCGTATATAGCGAATACTGTCATCTCCGTAACTATTGAATACTGTCATCTCCGTATATAGCGAATACTGTCATCTCCGTAAATAGCGAATACTGCCATCTCCGTGTATAGCAAATACTGTCATCTCCGTATATAGCGAATACTGTCATCTCCGTATATAGCGAATACTGCCATCTCCGTATATAACGAATAATGTCATCTCCGTATATAATAAATACTACCATCTCCGTATATAACGAGCACTGCCATCTCCGTATATAGCAACTACTGCCATCTCCGTATATAACGAATATTGCCATCTTCGTGTATAACGAATACTGCCATCTCCCTATATAACGAATAATGCCATCTCCGAGTATAACGAATAATGCCATCTCCCTATATAACGAATAATGCCATCTCCCTATATAACGAATACTGCCATCCCCGTATATATCGAATACTGCCATCCCCGTATATAACGAATATTGTAATCTCCGTATATAACGAATACTGTCATCTCCGTATATAGCGAATACTGTCATCTCCGTAAATAGAGAATACTGCCATCTCCGTATATAGCGAATACTGTCATCTCCGTAAATATTGAATACTGTCATCTCCGTATATAGCGAATACTGTCATCTCCGTAAATAGCGAATACTGTCATCTCCGTATATAGCGAATACTGTCATCTCCGTATATAGCGAATATTGTCATCTCCGCAAATAGCGAATATTGTCATCTCCGTAAATAGCGAATACTGTCATCTCCGTATATAGCGAATACTGTCATCTCCGTATATAACGAATACTGCCATCTCCGTATATAATAAATACTACCATCTCCGTATATAACGAGCACTGCCATCCCCGTATATAGCAAATACCGCCATCTCCGTATATAACGAATATTGCCATCTTCGTGTATAACGAATACTGCAATCTCCGTATATAATGAATACTGCCATCGCCGTATATAACGAATGATGCCATCTCCGTATATAACGAATAATGCCATCTCCGTATATAGCGAATACTGTCATCTCCGTAAATAGTGAATACTGTCATCTCCGTATATAACGAATACTGTCATCTCCGTAAATAGCGAATACTGCCATTTCCGTGTATAGCAAATACTGTCATCTCCGTATATAGCGAATATTGTCATATCCGTATATAGCGAATACTGTCATCTCCGTAAATAGCGAATACTGCCATCTCCGTATATAACGAATACTGCCATCTCCGTATATAATAAATACTACCATCTCCGTATATAACGAGCACTGCCATCTCCGTATATAGCAACTACTGCCATCTCCGTATATAACGAATATTGCCATCTTCGTGTATAACGAATAATGCTATCTCCGTATATAATAAATACTACCATCTCCGTATATAACGAATGATGCCATCTCAGTATATAACGAATAATGCCATCTCCGTGTATAACGAATACTGCCATCTCCGTATATAACGAATAATGCCATCTCCGAGTATAACGAATAATGCCATCTCCGTATATAACGAATAATGCCATCTCCGTGTATAACGAATAATGCCATATCGGTATATAACGAATAATGCCATCTCGGTATATAACGAATAATGCCTTCTCCGTATATAGCGAATAATGCCATCTCCGTATATAACGAACAATGCCATCTCCGTATATAACGAATAATGCCATCTCCGTATATAACGAATAATGCCATCTCCGTATATAACGAACAATGCCATCTCCGTATATAACGAATACTGCCATCTCCGTATATAACGAATAATGCCATCTCCGTGTATAACGAATAATGCCATCACAGTATATAACGAATAATGCCATCTCCGAGTATAACGAATAATGCCATCTCCGTATATAACGAATAATGCCATCTCCTTGTATAACAAATAATGCCATCTCCGAGTATAACGAATAATGCCATATCCGTATATAACGAATACTGCCATCTCTGTGTATAGCGAATACTGCGATAATAGAACTATGAGTGTCATTATAATGTTTACTGTGTCGACAAACGTGACACATCGTGACATACAGACAAAAAGTTCAAAACCACTAGCAAACGTCAGTTGTATAGACCAACCCCCTAAAATGAAAATGACAAACATGAAGTATTCGGTCATTCAATACCTTGTGTACCCTGCTCGCGCGTCCAGGACAGAGGCGCACTTTGTTCACTGCTCCTTATCAAATTCATAAAGAAACTTTGCGGAATCGCATTCCATTCCTCTACTAGAGCTCTGCGGAGTCCTGGCAGATCCACCGGTGCTGGGTGACGTGTGTACACACGTCGATCGCGTTCATCCCAGGCATGCTCAATTGGGTTGAGGTCTGGCGAGCATGCTGGCCACTCCATCCGCTCTACACCCTGCTGCCCAAGTAATTCCGTGACAATCCTGGGTCAGTGAGGCCTAGCGTTGAGATCTTGCAGTAAGGAGGGTCGACCATAAAAGCCATGCATAGCTTGCAGGGATGGTACTGCTATAAAAGCCAGAATCTCGTCCCGATAACGCTGTCCGGTATGATCACCGTCGACCACGTGCGGTAGAGTACGTCCAGTAGGAGTTATCCCTGCTCAAACCATGAACGCCCCAACCCAAACCCGGTGACAAGTTATTTAAGGTTGCTGTGCATGAATTCGTTGTTTTCTGTAGACAATGTACCTAACGTAACGGTTTAAGTAAAGAACAGTTGCTGTAAATAGTGTAATATCCATATCAAGTACATGCTGTTGATAGAGTGCGTGGCCAGTATGTCGCGACAGCTAAACTCCTTGTCAACCTCTATTTGATCTTCACTTTAATCCAGTGTTAAAAAAACCAAGGAAGACGGATGGATTCAGACATACATGAAGGATATATTTCCTATATATTTCATACAAACGAACAGCTTGTCAAACATGTACCTGTTTAGTAATAGATTGACAGAGACAGTCCTTCAAAGGTACTGTTGTATGGATACAGGTCGGGGTGAATCAGTTTAAAATTTCTTATTCAGCCCTAGATTCCGTGTAAATGTCGAAGTGCATGTACTCGAGCGGCAGTGTTGTATAACAGTATATTTGTCTAACTACAAGGAGAACTTGTGGTGTTTTCGTTCTTCTGGTCCAGATGTTATCCAGTTGCTTCATAACGAAGAACTTTCTTGTTAGCATAACGTAAGACAACATTACACATAAGCGTAACTTCTAAATTGAAAACTGTCACATATAATTTCCGACATTAATAATCTTTCATTTACAAAACAACAGTTACAAAAACAAAACCATTTCGGTCAATTCCAACTGTACAAAAGTTGATATGCTGGTTCAGAGTAATTCCCAACCCTTACAGAAAGGTAATGGAACGTTTAAACAATTCAGTGACGTCATATTTCTTTTTGGTGGACAAAACGAGTCCAGAATAAATCCAGTTGATGGTGTAGAGATTTAGCTGTGCACCGGTTGAGATTATAGCAAAATTGTAATTCAAATTTAATATTTAAAAAATCATTTTTTATGATATTTTGTCAGTTTCTAAAAATGAGGCTATTTAAAGTTTGAGAATATACTCACAACTATCGAATCAGAATCTGTATGTTATTCACAAAGCAACAGCTCCCCATATTATATGTTCTGTTCAGCCGACACTTGAACAACTGCACCTTTGACTTTGATTATCGTAGGCGGTGTGATCACCGAACTGTGTAATGTGTAGTGCAATAAATCTTACGTGTTAGACGCCGTAACCATTTCCATATTACGTCGTCAAGACACCAGTGTAGCATACGTCTGTATTACATCGACTGTGGCGTCGACACTGGCGTGTCTGTGTCTGTGTTCATCACAGTGAGTGAGTGAGTTTTGACAAACAAGCCAGGTACTAGAATTGTAATTTAACCAACAGACATAGATACAGACATACATATAGACGAGCGACTCTAAATATTACCAGACAGACATGCAGAGACATAGACAGACAGTCATGTAGGTACCCAGATTGATTATTCACGACACGGTTCACTCGGGCACTCGTGCAAACGCCCACGTGCATACCTTTATTACACATCTATATGACACGATGCCACAAGCGAATGGCTGAACCTTTTTTTTTAATATAGCTATATATATTCATTGTACAAATGTTACACGCTTTATACATACATGGATATATATATATACTATATACAATGCATTACGATAATCTACACATATACAGTGTAGCACGCAATTGTACGCCCACTGCATCTATTCACTGCACACGTACACGTACACGTACATGCATACTATCCGCATATTTTACGCACATACGCTACTCTATGCAAACAGTACATTATAACACAGAGCACTGTCCCCCGCCGTGATATTGCTGGAATATTGCTAAAAGCGCCGTAAAATCCAACTTACTCACTCACTCCAGTGTAAACACAGTACGTTAAGATCGTATATGCCATGCGAACTCAGTGCATTATAACGTCATTTCCCGTGTAAACACAGTACGTTATCATCGTATATGCCATGCCACCACAGTACATTATAACGTCATTTCCCGTGTAAACACAGTACGTTATGGTCGTATATACCATGCCACCACAGTACATTATAACGTCATATCCCGTGTAAACACAGTACGTTATGGTTGTATATACCATGCGACCTCAGTACATTATAACGTCATTTCATGTGTAAACACAGTACGTTATGGTCGTATATACCATGCCACCACAGTACATTATAACGTCATATCCCGTGTAAACACAGTACGTTATGGTTGTATATACCATGCGACCTCAGTACATTATAACGTCATTTCCCGTGTAAACACAGTACGTTATGGTCGTATATACCATGCGACCTCAGTACATTATAACGTCATTTCCCGTGTAAACACAGTACGTTATGATCGTATATACCATGCCACCACAGTACATTATAACGTCCAATTTCCCGTGTAAACACAGTACGTTATAAATATATATACCATGCCATATACCATGCCACCACAGTACATTATAACGCCATTTCCCGTGTAAATACAGTACGTTATGGTCGTATATACCATGCCACCACAGTACATTATAACGTCATTTCCCGTGTAAACACAGTACGTTATGGTCGTATATACCATGCGACCTCAGTACATTATAACGTCATATCCCGTGTAAACACAGTACGTTATGGTCGTATATACCATGTGAACTCAGTACATTATAACGTCATTTCCTGTGTAAACACAGTACGTTATGGTCGTATATACCATGCCACCACAGTACATTATAACGTCATTTCATGTTGTAAACACAGTACGTTATGGTCGTATATACCATGCCACCACAGTACATTATAACGTCATATCATGTGTAAACAAAGTACGTTATGGTTGTATATACCATGCCACCACAGTACATTATAACGTCATTTCCCGTGTTAACACAGTACGTTATGGTTGTATATACTATGCCACCGCAGTACATTATAACGTCATTTCCCGTGTAAACACAGTACGTTATGGTCGTATATATCATGCCACCACAGTACAATATAACGTCATTTCCCGTGTAAACACAGTACGTTATGATCGTATATACCATGCAACTAAAGTACATTATAACGTCATTTCATTTGTAAACACAGTACGTTATGATCTTATATAACATGCCACCACAGTACAGTATAACGTCATTTCCCGTGTAAACACAGTACATTATGATCGTATATACCATGCCACTAAAGTACATTATAACGTCATTTCATTTTATGTAAACACAGTACGTTATGATCGTATATAACATGCCACCACAGTACAGTATAACGTCATTTCCCGTGTAAACACAGTACGTTATGGTCGTATATACCATGCGACCTCAGTACATTATAACGTCACTTCCCGTGTACACACAGTACGTTATGGTCGTATATACCATGCGACCTCAGTACATTATAACGTCTTTTCCCGTGTAAACACAGTACGTTATGGTCGTATATACCATGCCACTATAGTACATTATAACATCATTTCCCGTGTAAACACAGTACGTAATGGTCGTATATACCATGCGACCTCAGTAAATTATAACGTCATTTCCCGTGTAAACACAGTACGTTATGGTCATATATATCATGATACCACAGTACAGTATAACGTCATTTCCCGTGTAAACACAGTACGTTATGATCGTATATACCTTGCCACTATAGTACATTATAACGTCATTTTCCGTGTAAACACAGTACGTTATGATCGTATATACCATGCGATCTCTGTACATTATAACATCATTTCCTGAGTAAACACAGTACGTTATGGTCGTATATACCATGCGATCTCAGTACATTATAACATCATTTCCCGTGTAAACACAGTACGTTATGATCGTATATACCATGCGATCTCAGTACATTATAACGTCATTTCCCGTGTAAACACAGCACGTTACGATCTTATCTCATACCATCATCCAGTATTACGAGGGTATCACCAGTAAGATCAAAATGCATTACGATAATATCTGTAGTGAGACGTCGACCACTTAACATTACGATGGTATCTGCAATGAGATCAGTTAATTACATTACGACAGTGTCTGCAATGAGACCACGTACATTACGCTCGTATCTCCAGAGAGAACCGTCCATGACGAAAGTACGTTAAGAAACCACCCCAATGAGACCACAGAACACAATATCTTAAAAACGATGTCAACGTACATGTCCCGACAGCCTCAGTTACAGACACCACGTGGAGCCCCGGGATACAACATGTGATCGTCGACGACCAGCGCGTGGATCGTTGCTACCAATACCGATCACTGGACTTTGATCTGGGTTCGATCATCTACATCTTCGTATAACTGGGATATTCTGAATGTTGTGTTAAATGGATGACAAATACAAACAGTGTGACGTCATCTCATAAATAACAAACTCGAGGATGTGTTATTTACTAAAATTTAATTGAAACCACTGTTTTTTTATTGTTTCTGAGATTCCCAATCCAGGTGAAACAACAGTGATCCGTTCGTTGATAATCTACTTCTCGCTACGATAAGATGCAAAGTGCTTCCCAGGATAACTGACAATGTTTACATTAGCGAATATTCGTGTCACAGGATTAATATAAATTATTGAATCAATAGATAAATATCACATTTCCAAATACCGATCACTGGCGGTTTCTTAGACGGTCCAGATTGATGACAGTTACCATAGTGTCACGAGAAGCAACTGGTGCCCGAGGCTGTCTGTGACGTCACTAGCCAGAACACTAATCTGTAGGTGAAGTGCTGTGCCAGGGGCGCCTGCTCTCTCTCTCACTCTCTCTACCTGCCCGACAAGCAACAGGTAAATATCAGCATATGTTCTTCTTCCGACTCTTTCAAAGCTGTTATATTAATATTTCCAAATGTCAACACGTAGTTTGGTTGGTGTGTCACTGAATAAATTCTCAAATTATCGACAATCTATTTATTGTACAAATTTACCTAAGTTAGCCTCATGCTGAGTTCAGCTTTATCGAGCCAGGTGTGACCTGGTTTGAGCATATGCATGTATATGTACCAAAGAAACTGATAAGACAACAGGGCGGTATTAATAAAACTCAGAGTGATTTATGTCTTGGTGTCAATTTAGCAATATATATTAAAATCAATTATTTAGATATTTATTAAAGTTTGTTTGACTGTGATCGCGCCACGTAAACAGTTTCTGGATGATATCGATTAGAGAGTCCCTTCTCTAACGCTGGGCCTGTGATATGTGGAATACCTGCTCCTGCGTCACACACGGCTTCGACAACATCTGGTACGTCGTTGCAATGCCCCCAGATGTTCAACACCTCCATGCTTCTCTAAAGTAACCGATCAATGTCTGTGTTGTGCTTGTTATCGAGTCTCCCTGCGTGTTTAACTTCCAGGTAAGGTGTGACGGGACTTGGGAGTACATCATGATGTAGGGTCGCCCTCGCACCCCCGAAATGGCGGATACAGGTCACAGTGCACCATCTGAGGGTGGTGGCCAACCCTCACCCCAACATGTAAACGATGGGAATATATTCATTGGCATTGACAGTAAGTCTATTTACTTTTTATTCATCATACTTTGAACGTCAACTTTGTTATTGAAGATTAAATTGAATACAGTAAACCTGGATAATCCAGAATAGCAACGTCAACAACGGGGCCAACGGAGGTATATAATTGAAAAATGTATTTGGTGAAAACATTATAAAAGTTTACAAAACGTCACTGGGTTGAAAGCAGGCGCAAGAAAAGCTGCAAATTTGAGATTTAAAATATAACTTTGACACGTGTATGATATATAATTCATCCAATAACCATTTCTTTATTGTTTCATGTTTATCAACCATAAAATATGGGTATATACGTTTCTGGTCCAGCAGTTTATCTAATACGACGGATCAATATTTTCACTTTGAACAATATCTCCCAGATTAATAACATATTACTATACCTTGGAGGCAGCACACACATTTCTTGCTTGTACATGGGAGTAATTTAAACCGATGTATTTTACAGCTAAAAACGTTAAATATGATACTTTTATAGTACTCGTGAAAATCTCTACAGGTCACGTGTTGTTTCATATGTGCGTTAGCAATGCCATTATACTGTGATATACATAATGTGACATATATACAGCAGCGATATACAAGTCGCTGGATATATCTGATGTATACGTATTGCACGTATTTATATTCACGACAATGGTAAACACACTGAGGAAAGTATGCTGTGTGTGTCATGGGGGATGTAGTCCCGATTCCACATGGATGCTATGAATCTTCTCACAGGACAACTCGGTGATAATGAATCAACAACCTCCTGTTGCTCGAGTTCCTCCTCACTATGTACCACCCTCCGTGTCATCACGCGGAGTCGCAGTTTACACTGTGACTCGGTAAAATTATTTCAAACAAATACTTGGGTTTCTTTCAATAATAATTCAGAGATGTCATGCCCTTTAACAATGAAGACATGTCATACGTAAGTAAGTAGATACGATGTTAGTTGCCTTGACTTTATGTGTGAGGGTTATACGCTGTCGGAACTAGGTTAGGGATATGTCATGAAATGTTACACTTCTCCCTTACGTCGCACTCAGTTAATATACTTGCATGATGAGGTGCATGTATGTTGAAGAGGCTAAATCTGCTGGAAAACTGCTGTGTTGACAATAATAGATAACAGTTATACTTCAATAACACTTCTAATGATATTAGTGATTGGTATGTCTAGTGGTGATCATTTATAACAATGTTTGATATTTTCATTCAAATTGTGGCATTGCTTTTGGTGCGACAAGGTAATAACAGATAACAAGTGTTAATGTTTATATATTTTGGAGACACGGAGTTCATGAAAAACAGGGGCGGTGGGGTAGCCTAGTGGTTAAAACGTTCTCTCGTTACGCCGAAGACCCGGGTTCGATTCCCCACATGGGTACATTGTGTGAAACCCATTTCTGGTGTGATATTGCTGGAATATTGCAGAAAGCGGCGTAAAACCCAACTCACTAAACTCCTGAAAAACCTGGATAGTTTCATTCAAGTTGCCTGACTTTTATATCGACATGATTTTTGGATGTTGTATTTACTTCATGTATACAGATTTGTGGAATTGTTCGAAGATTAGTGCAAATTATCAAAATTAAATTCATGAAATTTAACTCTCGCCTCTTATTTTAAGTACTGCGTCAGCAGATTAGTAACATTTCCGGACTGCCAGCGGCGCTGTTTTAGAGGCTAGGTTGCAGTGACATAACAGTAAACAGTTGATTACACATTACATAGCTGTAATAACTCCTGCCAGCTTCATTCTGCATCACGGTATAACTTACATGATACATGGCAGGGCGAGGTTCATGGCTTTTACAGCCGGGAACATCCGGGTTAGAACTGATCTTCAGCATCCCATGCTTGTCGTAGAGGCGACTAAAAGGACCGGGTGGTCAGGCTCGCTGACTTGGTTAACACATGTCATCGTATCCCAATTGCATAGATCAATGCTCATGCTGTTGATCACTGGATTGTCTGGTACAGACTCGATTACAGACCGCCACCATATAGCTGGAATATTGCTGAGTGCGGCGTAAAACTAAACTCACTCACTCATGACTGTTTCCCCATCATGGTCTATTTTAACCACTTGTGACAAAAATACATTAATCGACGATGCATAATCGCTGGTTTGAAATCATGTTGTATTAATCTATATGGGGATTTGGAAATTACTTTGATTGCATTTCAATTATTTTTAATTATTCAGTTCATTATCACTCACTAACTCCCTCAAACTCATCCGCTCACCCACCCACGTGGTACCTCGTGAAAATATCAGCTTTATCGTGTGACGAGATGCGATCAGTATGTTTGCAATAAGTGATGTTATTTTTCAGATTCATATATTCATTTGTTACTTAATACATATTAATGAAATATTGCTGCAAGCTGAGAAGCCAGTGTATGTAGCAATATATAATACCGATAATGAAAACGCGTCTTTTATTGTGTCATCCTATACATACAAAGGGCATTTTGCCATGACTACCTGTTAACCAGATAGTGACAATCCCATCGGTAAAGAGGTCAAGGCGTCCTACTTCTGACTTAGGGTCAGACCCTCGACTCCTAAACTCAAATGTTAATGGTTTATACTGGAAATTGAAACAGGGAATGAGTGAGTTTTGTTGTAGGTATTTTCAGGCATATCGAGGCAAGGAATATCAGAAATGGGTTTCATACGTCGGGCGTCGAACTCGGGCCTTTACGAATGCTTTAACAAGTAGAAAACCGACCACCCGAAAACTCGTTTCCTCAATTGTGTTCAGCTGTTGATACTTATGCAATTTATAGTGTTTAAATACACGATTTCATAAAGAAAATAATAATGTATTGACTTACTGGTTGTATTGTAAAATGCTTCTGTCATTGTCAATGTATATTATGTAGCATAACAAACTTCATTAACAGATGTTCCTATTTGGTCAGTGACTATATTTCTCCTGTATGTTGGCCCTGCTGACTGGTGGCGTCTAGATTGTTAGTTTGAACTACTTATTATTTCCTCCTCTTTTGTCAGGTAAACAGGTATATTCTATATATTAATAATATTCATATATATTCATGAAATCCACTTTCACGTTCAGTGCATAATTGTAACTGACAAACTGCAGGTATAAAATTATATTCAGGTGTATTGTACTTTGTGACAATAATGAGTTCCTTCTTTCACCGTGCATAAAAATATTTGGTAGAAAAAAACTTTATTAGAATCGTGGGTGGCAGATGTCCCAGACATATAGAAATATAGTAGTCGACATTTATGAAGATGTATTCACTCTTTGTTGTGGTAACGATAACCCTGTAGAACTGTTATCAGCTAATATTGTAGAACATGCTTAAATAGGCAAAACAAATAGACGGTCATTATATTTCAATTTTAATTGAATGCAAATTGACCTTTTGATACTTCAGGATATGACATAACTCTGACATAAAATAGTTGACTTCAAACTAGTCATGTTTATTCTAAATATGTAATTGTGTTTAATATCCTACATTCTTATCTGTGATGTATATCCAACTCAAGCATGTCGCGGTAATGCATGTATGTCTAAATTTAACCCAAACAGCCGGTAACTGACTGCCGATGAATCACGTTGTAAATTCAGCCGTTGAGAATCGTCATGCCCTAAATCTCGACACTTTTATAACTGTATGACATCACATTTTAGCCTTAGGCAATACGTCGCAACGTTTATTGTAAGAAAATACAGCTTTAGACGGTGTCCCCGTCAACGCTTAAAAATTAACCGAGACCCGAAAACACACAAATGTGGATGTGTCGCCACCCCGGGCAAAGGTATCTCACGGTGACAGTTAATGGTCACGTGACGTAAGATTAGCCCTATAGCCTAGCCATGGGTGGGTAGTTTATTAGCGGTAAACAGGTGATAAAGAAAGATGTGTTTGACTACTCAAATATATACGAGCTAAACATTACTTCTTGTATCTTCCCCAAGGTGTCACCGTGTAGAGAACGCCTATGTGTTTGATGTGGCGACTAGATGTTTTCTGGTTGTATGTTAAATAGACATTCGTTGTATGTTTTATAGCCATTGGTTACAGTTATCCACTTGCCACGTGGGAACTATCATTCAGACCGTACACTATCCATTATGGAGTTCAAGTAAGCTGAATTATAAGCCGGTTTTACTCAGATGCTTCTATAATATATACTCATGCCAATAATGGTTGTCACCCCAAAATATGTTTGATGTCCGTTTATATCCCACATTTCATTTATACTTCGTTACAACCGGTTTATTCTATAGTTCCTTACAACCATGTTACACCGTAGTTGGTAATGGGTGATCATGTTCCAGCGATGTTAACTGAAAATTATTCTTACAGAATATAAGCTGTGCAATTCACTGTGCGAAAATCCTGATAAGGCTCTTTACCATAATTCATTATTTCACACAACTCTATTTGCATAATAACTCTACAAGTGTTTACTGTGTGTCGTTGTATGCACAATCACAGAACGCCCACTGAGGTGGAGAACCCTCGGGCCAGCCTCCTACTGGGCGCTCTGTTTGCCTGTGGCTATCCACGGTTTCATTTCCTTTTGAACTGTATTTCAATACAGTGTGGTGACAATGAAGTATATTTTATCCAAATCAAATGCACAGGTTCAACGAGCATTATAACGGACCGTTGTTCTTGCCATAAGTCGCATCGATTATATTTAAATTCCAAAGGTATTGCTTCTTCGACTGTTTTCATCTTTGTACCGTTTTGAAAAGGTTTGTCATGTTTTGGTCATGTTTTTCAAATTGTACACATTCTTTTTTATCGAGCGGCGTGGTTACCTAGTGGTTAAAGCGTCCGCTCGTCACGCCGAAGACCCGGGTTCGATTCCCCACATGGGTACAATATGTAAAGCCGTAGGCGGATCCACAGGAGGTGTGTGTGTGTGTGTGTGTGTGTGTGTGTGTGTGTGTGTGGGGGTGCCCCCCTCCCCTCCCTTTTTGTCCTGAAAGTTTATTAAATGACCATTGAAACTCTCTCGTGAAAACGGTTGAATATGAAGTGTGCAAACCCCCACCCTTTTCTCAAGAGTGTGCAACACACCCCACACACCCCTCCCCCTTTCTCAAAAAGCTGTATCCGGCCCCGAAAGCCCATTTCTTGTGTCCCATTGCTGGAATGGTGCTAAATGTGGCGTAAAACATAAGCTCACTCACTCTTTCCCAGGCCGTCCATATGTAAGTAATCATTTGTATATCTTACCTTCGAAACTGGTGCTAAACGTGAGTTGAGAGTATGTGGACGCCCTATATGGCTGACTACCTTCAATATCACAGTGGTAGGGGGAGGGTCGAGTCTGAACCACTTAAACCAACGTGCTGGTGTATGTGTGATGATGCCATACAGCTATGTGTGTTTATGTGTTTTATTCTAACCTGGCTACCTATTCTAAATCACACATCCCGCCTCACCTATTCTAAATCAGCACATCCCGCCCATCTACAATGTGGAACAATCATCATATATCAACCTGCAATTCATCATCTTTTCACTCAACATGGGTCATCCATCTAACTCATCTTTCACCACTAGGTACATATCCATCTACAATTCATCATCTTTCACTCACTGTTGTACAGCAGTAATCATCTTTCACCACTCTTTCACCACTAAACCCACCCATGTACATGGGTCATCCATCTACTATTCATCATCTTTCACCACTAAACCCATGTACATGGGTCATCCATCTACAATTCATCATCTTTCACCACTACTACATGACCCATGTACATGGGTCATCATCCTATCAATTCATCATCTTTCACCACTAAACCCATGTACATGGGTCATCCATCTACAATTCATCATCTTTCACCACTAAACCCATGTACATGGGTCATCCATCTACAATTCATCATCTTTCACCACTAAACCCATGTACATGGGTCATCCATCTACAATTCATCATCTTTCACCACTAAACCCATGTACATGGGTCATCCATCTACAATTCATCATCTTTCACCACTAAACCCATGTACATGGGTCATCCATCTACAATTCATCATCTTTCACCACTAAACCCATGTACATGGGTCATCCATGGGGTCATCCATCTACAATTCATCATCTTTCACCACTCATCCATCACAATTCATCATCTAAACCCATGTACATGGGTCATCCATCACATGTACATGGGTCATCCATCTACTAATTCATCATCTTTCACCACTAAACCCATGTACATGGGTCATCCATCTACTATCATCTTTCACCACCCATGTACATGGGGGTCATCCATCTACAATTCATCATCTTTCACCACTAAACCATCACCATGTACATGGGTCATCCATCTACAATTCATCATCTTTCACCACTAAACCACTAAACCCATGTACATGGGTCATCCCATGTACATGGGTCATCCATCTACAATTCATCATCTTTCACCACTAAACACCATGTACATGGGTCATCCATCTACAATTCATCATCTTTCACCACTAAACCCATGTACATGGGTCATCCATCTACAATTCATCATCTTTCACCACTTGACCCATGTACATGGGTCATCAACCATCTGCAATTCTTTGGCCTTTTTACAGTCACACACGTGAAATATTAAAACTCACTCTCTGGTTAATGTCCCCACGGAATGCCTAAACTGGATACATAGAACATATGTAAATGATATCTTTCGTATTTATTCTAAATATTTAGTAATAGTATATGTTGTTTTCCAAAGTAGTCGGTTATTTCCCGGCTTCATGTAATAATACGAACCAGAGGTTGACATAATGAGCAGCGTTGACGACATTGTGATATGACGTCATCCGTACGTCACATTAAAACATTTCAAATGGGTCACCAATTTGAGGTTCAATAAGGCATAAAGATTTAATTCGTTTGGTGAGATAACAGTACTTTATTGAATTATCGAACGACATAACCAGATACATTTGTTACACTGAACAATACGCCCAAAGCACACAGCTGTATTATTTGACAACAGATGTTTAATAATAATGACGAAATAGAAGCGAGTACGCTAAAGAATAAAGTCAGCACAAACGAAAATGGATGATGGCCGAATTTACAAATATCTGACCATTTCCATAAATCCAGCATTATGTTGACCAGAACACGTTTGTGAACCATGTATAACTGAAGGCCATGCTTAAGGTATCGTGCCTTGATCATGCTGTGTGTTGGTGATACCTCAAACGATTATACCATACCTGACCACAAGATAATGAGAGAAGTAACTGTATGAATAAAATATTACAATCATATCGAGCTTGAGACTGTATGCTCATGGCATATGAAATCAACTTGAAATATCAACTATCATGATGATGGTCATCATCATCATCATCATCATCATCGTCGTCGTCAACATCAGAACCAACAACAAACACAAACTACCTCTCCGTTTCTTTAATTGTTTCTTAATGGCTCGCAAGACGGAGGTTGATTTCATCTAAACGTGACGTAGTGTGACACTGAGTAAACCGTAACCAATTAAATCAAGCCTGCTTTAACATATCACTGTAACTATCTAGCCACATAATATAAAAATATCTAATTAAATCACACCTGTCACCCAGGCACAAATGGTAGTGATGCAAGTCGGACAGGTGACGTGACATTTAGAGGTATAGATTCTGGTTTAGCTGATCACGTGATGTTTTGTAAAATGGAAGCAAAGACAAACAGGGTGCAAAAAAGCAAAAGCAAACGTTACAATAGTTAGGGAGGTGCCGTTATGTCGTAGCCCAACCGTCACAGTAGCTCACTGCAAGTTTATATCTTAGAATATGCCAAATATGTCATAAAAATCAAAGACAACATACACTTAAGTAAGGTGAATAACGATTGGCATCATTGATTATACACGTACATGGGAGCTAAGGCTATTTTGTGCAGTCAAGTCTTTTTATCTGGTAAATAGTGTCACGGCCAATCAAACTGGGTGATAGCGACAGCAATGATGCGAGTTATACGAACTAAGGCACAGTCTTGAAGGAACGGGGGCGGTGGGGTAGCCTAATGGTTAAAGCGTTGGCTCGTCACGCCGAAGACCCGGGTTCGAATCCCCACATGGGCACAATGTGTGAAGCCAATTTCTGGTGTCCCCCGCCGTGATGTTGCTGGAATATTGCTAAAAGCGGCGTAAAACCAAACTCAGTCAGTCAGTCTTGAAGGAACGTCTTCGTTTTAGCCAGGTTATTAATTTATTAATATAACATAATCATCATTATTATTAGTATTTTTCATACTTGGTATTATCAGCTATACTAGTACAGCTACACACTGTACGTCATCAGTTGGTAAATACGCACTTGTGTACAGTATTGTGAAATCGACTAGAGTATGGCCATGAATATGATACAGCCCACGCGATTCAGGCACAGCTGTTCTGAGATATTCAATATCATTTCACAGATATACAAATGTATTCTTGCTTATCTGATTTTAACATTCTGATTGAATGGATTCTACATACTGTTTCTTTGAAGATAACGATTTTTGCGCCATGGTTTTGTGTGGGAACATGGAGCTCATTCATGCTCACATACATGCGACCAATTATAGCACTCAAGTTCTCCTGAGATGTAGTAGTTACGGTCAAGATGCTATACTGTAATGAACTCAGTGGAATAGAAGTCAAACCTATTCCAAGTAAAGGTGTAAATATGTACGATTTATTGTCATAAAACGCTGTAATAAAGCATCATCTGTTTCTTTCAATGTGTTTACTATTCGTCAAATAACTGTTTCAGATAAATGTATTTTTACCATGCTCTATCGCCAGTTATCAAAGCAGTAGTAGTGTGACGGTGTCGACAGATGGACACACCTCGAATCAGTCAAATGAAATACTGCCACGGAAACTCAGAGAACACACAATCACGTCTCTCTCACCTACTGCACCGTGTTAATTCCCAAGCTGAAACTATAGGGCAACTGGACATCAGTCCTTAAAGAACGCGATGTGAAACCATCGAACAACAAAGAAATGCGACTAACAATATTCATGGCTAAGTTTACAAATCACAACAAAGGAACTACAATGGCAGGAGACAATGGAATGGCTGTACATATTCAGTGGCAGTACAAATACAATGACATCATTAATACAAGCAGTTATTACAGCAGTAAAGACACTGACCTCACTGGTCACCTTGCTGCAACAGTGGTCAAGCTTCCAGGCTGAGGGTCCCGGGTGAAAATGCGGTCTCCACACAACTGCTGGTATTCTTGTAATATGAGATGACCAAGGCAAGATTAGTGAGTGAGTTTAGGTTTCGGCGCTTTTAGCAATATTCCAGAAATATCACGGTTGGTGACACTAGAAATGGGCTTCATACATTGTACCCATGTGGGGAATCGAACCCGGGTCTTTAACCACAAGGGGCGATGGGGTAGCTTGTTGGTTAAAGCGTTCGCTCGGGTTCAATTCCACACATGGGTACAATGTGTGAAGCCCATTTCTGGTGTCCCCTGCCGTGATGTTGCTGGGATATTGCTAAAAGCGGCGTAAAACCATACTCACTCGTTCACTTTAACCAAAAGGCTACCACGCCGCACCCCCAGCCAAGAGTATGCTCTATATAAACACATGACAGCTTCCAGCAGTGTTGATGTTAAATGAATGTAATCACTGAGGGAATTATGCTGACAGACCACGGATTATAATCGGAAATGGCCCCATGGATCTTGACTTTAGAAAGTGAACCTCGCGGATAGTGATAAATGTGAAGTATATTTACACATCAGTTGGTTCACGTGTACACGATGCTGTCAATGTACATTGCACATGTTTTGAATTTTCTCACACTGCAGCACAAATGGGGCCACAAACTATTTCAGTTTTTCAGCCACTGAGCGACGACATATTTTCCACCACTCTTTGGGTGTAGCCACACTGAAGCTAAAAACAAATTTGTTTCACTTTGCCAAATTTACAAAACGTTTGGTACTGTATTTTTGCCTTAATTATGATGCTATACATCCGCTGTTACCTAAACAAGGCTCCTCTCTTCCAGCTACAAGTCTGGCCATTATTTTGGGTTGTTCCGCTGGTGCCTTCCTTCTCATCGTCTTTGCCGTCATCCTGTTCCGGTTGCGCAGGCGCAGAAGAAAATTATACGAAACGTCATTTGATGATGGAGATGACCCATTTTCATCACAGTCTGCACCAACATCAAGGTATGTAAATACCACAGGGGCGGATATAGATTTTGAGAAAGAGGGGGTGCACACTCTTGAGAAAGTGGGGATGCACACTTCATTTTCACGAGAATTTCAATGTTCATTTGATAAACTTCCAGGACAAAAAAAATAAAAGGGGCCGGGGGTCCCGAACCTATCAAATTGACGACTTTAGCGTGTCAGAAATACAGAATCAACAGAATTGTTTGTTTTATTTTGACCAAAAACTTCGACATTAGAGCTGCAAATGGTTGATAATTACCACTAACCAGGTGACATATCTATTATGGTACATTGAATTGAAAAGGACATTAATCCGTACCTTGGATTACCGCATTTCAAAATATGTTAATCCGGAATACTTCCCGGGGACGGTACTGATCTGATTTACGTGGGATCACTGTTAGATGATCCATTTAAACCCGTTATGTTGATTTATATTGAACTGACATACACGTTACAGCTGACATACATTTCAAAACACACATCGCACCTTACTGCTGTGTACATTACAATATCGATCAGTCTTCCCTGTCACTTTCAACCAGTTTTGTTTTTGTGATAGGTGGGTTATTTCCATATTTAAAAGCAAAGTCAAATATAATCGTTGGCTTACATGTGAAAACTAGAAACGAGCTATATCTTTTGTAAAGTTTGTAGATTCACGTTTGACAGTGAGTGACATTCCAAAACAAAAAAACATCATTAATCTCCAGTACCGTTATACCACGAGATACTGATTGTTCATGTTTTTACGACTTGTATCGTGATATTCAAAATCACCATCACGATCTGTAGTTATTTATTCAACAGTAAGTAGATATACTTTCAAAGAAATTCCTAAATCGTTTACCAAAGTCAGTTTCATATCAGAGAGACATGCTCAGGTAGCACAGCTACAGTGATCGGAACGATGAAAAATCGACATAAGAAGTATTTGAAATCCATTAAATTTTGTTATCCTGGTAACTAGAAACATTATGAAATGATATTTATCGATGAATGTCAAAATATTTATTTTAAAAAATCAAAATACGTAGAATCATATGAATTAATTGATAGCTGAAAATCTGTGATGGCATAGGCTATACGATGATGGTTATAATAATAATAAAAAAATAAAAATATATTCTGACTCTGACAAACCATTTGTAATGTTGAACAAGGGAAATTCAATGATGTATTGTGATGTGAATTCCGGTATAAATAAAATTAATACTATTTGTTAGAGGTAATTGAAAATAGCACACCTAATAACGACTTTAAAAATGTTAGAAAAAAATGTTTTGAATATAGTTATATTTTCACCTATAGTTTTCAACCCGGTTACCACCAGTTCTGTTAATACTTTTTAATACGACGAGCGAGGCCATGCAGTAAGTTTTAATCATAAATCATGTGTACGATTGCCCTGCAGGAGCTCTTCGCCCAACTTCAACAAGCGTCTGTCATGTCCGGAGGTAGGGTCATCAGGGAAGCCTGTCATCCCTATGATCCGCTCCGTCACCATCGACGGTATCCCCTTTCAGCTGCCCGCAGAGAGGGTTCAGCCTGGGGGTAACGGACGCCGAGAAAGAGGGGGTAGCCTGGCCAGTCTCCCCCGCCAACACAGCATCCTTGGGGCAGTACAGCCCGAACTGTACAGGTGAGCGCTTCCTGGATCTTGAGTGAGTTCGTGAGCAAGTGAGTGAGCTCTTTATCGCCCCTGTATCTGTTTGTGAATGGGTTCTACATTTAACATATGAATTTCAGATTAGTTTGATTCACCCCCGACGAGTCTGTAGACTCTCGTAATAGAGGAAACTCGGTAATAGGAAATTGGAGGAACGCAATCTGAGCCATTGGTCAACAGTCGTAAATTCAACAACCACTACGTTTTCTTTGTCCCAACAAACCTTTAAAGATAATACAACTTCAAAAAAATATATTTGCAATTCCATATTTCATTCATAATCTGTACACTTTGTCAGAAAAGGCCTGGCAGTTTTAAACTTCGTACAAAATTAGTTTGGCTGCAGCCATGCATGTTTCTCTACCATATCAACTCACTCTTCAATACGATGACTTCCAGACCCCAGAGCGGTTCCGAAGATGACGAGGCCTACCTTCCCGCCACCCCCCACGGACGTCTCTGGTTCTCAGCCGTCTATGACGCCGCCGTTGAACAACTTCAAGTCACCCTCATCAAGGTCAAGAACTTGCCAGGTAAGCTTAAACGTCTTTCCGCCACGCTTTGTGGCTGTCGATATATCGAGACGGAACACACCTTAGATCTAGCGTAACAAGTACTACCCAGTCTCACTTCTTGTACCGAGACAAGACCTTCCACAAAGCTGATGGACTGTATCGAAATATTATAATGAAAGACAATGGAAGAAACAGAAGAGGTTTGCATGAATCTCAGTTCACCACAATACAGCTGCATTGCTGGTTATCTAGTACATACTTTGGGTGTGTAGACAAGTGGTTTCCAATGTTTGAGGCCATCGCTGGTGTCCCCATACGTGATATTGCAAGTGTTACATGTCGATTCCCAGCCTGAAACAATAAGTTAACCGGAAATCTCTACGTTTAACAATTGAATGAAGAATGGTAAGAGCGAGTATTATACACTTAGAAACGATATGTCGTGGCTTACGGCAATGTTTTCAAGAAGCCCGGACTACAGAACTTGGCGATCTTGTCTGTCTTTTAGATATATAGACAATTTAGAACATTACTCCATGGGTAATCTAAATTCAGTTTAAACAGTACCGACCGGATTAAAAGGTGTACATTATATTGTGATAATATGAAATGACTTCAGTAATGTCCCGTCTATGAAGGGCAGTCGTGACTGAGAGATCAATCATGTGACAGATACAAATACTTCATACGGGACTGATGCCGTACTTTGTGCATTTATTGATTCATCTTTCAGAAGAGACGCACGTTTTGAATGTTGAATATGAAAGATAAATCAATAATTAATTAAGTTTAGTTTGCTGAAATGAAACATTTTATCTTCGACATGCATTTATCGACATTGGTTCAATTTGTACATATTATTCAGTTCACTTGGTTCAGTTGAACTGGCACATTACCCACCAGCGTTGACATAGTGGCACATGACACGGGAGTTACGTAGTACCCAAGGTGATAGTGAAATCTCGTTAATCTGGACGCTTGTGTTATCAAAGAATGTGTACACATTAACGAAGTAATACTCTAAGCGCAATATTAAATATCGGGAAGACGGGATGCCGAACCTGGTTTGAATTTCGTGGTATATCAAATACTTGTCTGTTAACCGCTCAATTGAACTAATCCCACGTAATCATCCCTAGCTTATAATGGAAGCGCTCGAACCTATTCACATCAATAGATGCATCACAGTCAACGCCCAACTGGCAACATTCACAACAATATATGGATGTATACTAAAGTTCACATTCTGTTATTAATCACTGTGAAGTCAGAGGACTTGAACAGTTATTGGTACACATAAACTATTCAAATGAAAAACAAAACGAAACTTACATGGAAGTTGAGGACAGGTGAATTCTAAACAAAAGACAAGAAACAACGATTGTTTCATGATTGTCAATTCCGGATATCAAGGGTGAATCTTCAACTATTTCGAAATGAGAGTAGGCATGAAGGTAAGTGGGTAATCCCGGTTCTGTTCCCGGGCAATCTCAAGCTGGTTGATGTGTCTTAATGAATTGCTGACTTGGCTCGGTATGGGTTACCGTAGCCCGATTGTAGTGTGAATAGGATGAATCAGCGCATCACCCTGGTTCGACACAGCCATTAATTAAGCTGTAATATGGTCAACAAACAGTAGACTAGGCTTTCAACGGTATTCTTAAGACTGCAAAGCGTTGTGTCTTTTGTGTCCAATGAAAATGAAAGAAGTCTATATGGATGTGATTTGCTAATATTCGGGGAACGTTTTCTTACAGGACGAATAAAGCACGAGGCACCACGTGACCCCTTCGTCAAAGTGTTCCTCTTGCCAGATGAGAAGACATGCAAGGTGTCAAAGGTCAGGAAGAAGACTCTGTGTCCTATCTTCAACGAAACATTCCAATTCCAGGTACGTACTCGTTGACATGTAACATACACGTGACCATAGACATTACAAGAATGAGTCTCCTACCCCAACACAAACAACCCTTGACCGTTATATGCTCTATCCCAAAGATGTCTCAAAGTGTTTTCCTACAAGGATCCGAAATTCTTGCGTTCGAACTCTATTTTGCCCCGGATTATAATCCGGTTTTTTCTCAGCATCATACGCATACTTGTACGTTTCTCTGAGTGTCCTTTGCCTTTAAGGATGGCACGTCGATAGAGATGCCTGAACGAGGGTCTGTTAGTCTGTCTCACAGTCCCTGAACCACACTATTTTCCCATCCACTCATCCATTCTTTATGTAATATTGCTCTAAATGAAGCAGGCCTAGGTTCTTCTGTGAATCGCCCACCTCACAGCGTCTCATTTTCAATTTACAGATAAATATCTGTTTTAGTTTGAATGACATAACTTCAGAGACTTAGCGGTATTCATATTCCATTTATCTTACGGGTTGTTTTAAAACGTATGTAACGAGCGAAAGCTATTTAGACACGTTTCCAAATAACGAGCTGTAAGATATATTGTATCTGACAAACACGAGAGCAGTAATCACACCGTCATCGAAACGACATATATTTTGTTTCCTCTCAAGATAGTAGAGGCACGTCAAGATAGTAGAGGCACGTCAAGATAGTAGAGGCACGTCAATACATATCAGAACGGTCTGCTTACTATACACCCCAAATGCAGCCCGTCACAGTCAGTCCCATCACACCTGGTGATGAGGAAAACTAGATATTTGTTTCACATTCATAAGTTGTATAAAGAGCAATGTAAACACACTAAAACCGTAAACGTATGTCACAAATGTAAATAGGTTCGACCTAAGTACGACTAACTTGAAGGTAGTCCGTCAGTACCTGACTTAGGTCATCACCATGGAGAAACCAATCACAGCCCTGGAATTCGACCTCAGACATTTGATACCAAGCATTTCACATTTGTTTCTCATCCACAGGTTTGCAAGAAAATTCAAACGAAAATGCTCTATAAAGCGTTCAACCCAACTCAAATACCCTCCTATCTCAACTCCATCCATCTTGTTGTATAAACCTCTGTATTCTTATACGATGCATACATGCTGCAAATGGAAAATGTTTCTCCTGGTCCAGATCTGACAATTTGATTGTTCCCTCAGGCTTCACCTGGTGACGTATACAGAAGGACATTACGCTTCTCTGTGTATGACGTAGACAAAAGACGTGTACGTCACTCACTCGGTCACGTAATGGTTCCACTGAAAGACATTGACCTGACGAAGAGCGAACCACTTTGGAGCGACCTCGAACCTATGGCACACGTACGTTATTGATTCCAAGTGATTGTTATGTTTTGTACAATAGCAAAGGGTATTTACCAGCCAGACAAGCTAGTTAAAACTGCTACATGACATTTACCTTTGAGTCATATATGCTATGGAAACATTCTCCTATGTAAGTTCCCTCTTGTATTTTGTAGGCACAACCTCTGAATTATCTTATTACACAAATATCAGCATTAATAACTCTTAACTCACATGAGAAGAAGCGCCGAAATCTGAAGTCGTTTGTTTTTTTAAATTTACAGGAGCTATAAGAGAAGAATTGATAAAAAAATCTTTGAAAAATCGGTCAGTTTGGAAGTTCATTGAATCTCCACATTAAGGAAAACGATCTGTAAAACAAACACTCAATTTCGTGCCCTAATAACGTCCGATCTGTCAACAGGCAACGTCATGTCTTGGTGAGCTGTACTTCAGTCTTACGTATCAGCCTCAGACAGAGCGGATTAAGCTGGTCATCATCAGAGTCAGACAACTCAGACATCTGGACTACGGTGGCGAGACAGGTACACAAGACTACAGAACTAACATCCACCCTCCTCTCCTCCCAACACCCACCCTTCTCTCAACCCAACACCCACCCTTCTCTCCAAACACCAGACTCTTACCATAATGCTATCTAACGGATCCATTTATTCTTTTATTAAACGATTTTTAATAATGTAAAATCTTATCGTAAGTTTATTCCAAGGAATGTTCGTTTTTCGTCAGTTTGTAACGAAGTCATATTTTTTAACAAATAGCACCTTGGACGTTTTTATAAGCATATATTTTCAATTTTACATGTTAACATAAAGATTGACATTAACGTTTTTCTTAAAGACTGTGATATATGACTTATGTTGGTAACCAAGATCGCTATATCCATACATGATATATCTTTAGCATGTGAAGAATGACGCCATGGGTCTAAATGAATGTTTGGGGCTCACATGACCAGACCCGTGAAGATCCGGGTTAGAATTGATCTTCAGTAACCCATGCTGATCGTAAGAGGATACTAACGGGTTCGGGTGGTCAGGCTCGCTGACTTGGTTGATAACTGGATTGTCTGGTCCAGACTCGAATATTAACAGACCACCGGAATAGCTGGAATATTGCTGAATGCGGCGTAAAACTAAACTCACTCACTCACATGGGCCGCGGCGTGTAGTTACAATTAACTCCTAATCTAGATGTGTACGTGTGCCTCCAATTATTACTGTCATGATCATGATAGTTAGCACGTCCTCATTTCTTTTATCATTTCTTGATTAAAGATCTTCCTCTTTAGGTATGTACGTACGCATCCAGTTCTGTCACGGACGGAAAACGCACAAGACTAAACGCACAGTGTTGCTGACGGGGGCTTCGGAGGCTGAAATCAACGAGTCCTTCTCGTTTTCAATCTCTGGACGACAGCTGGACTCTTGCAACTTCATCCTGACCTTGATGACGTCACCAGTCGGTGCCCGCTCCAGCCGCCACGACGAGTATGGCCGTGTGACTGTGGGGCCGTTCCTCTTTTCCCGGGGACAGGAGTTGCTTCACTGGCAGGAAATGCTAGCCCAGCCCCGCTCCCCTATAGCGAGGTGGCACACCCTCACACCAACGTCCACAATGGAGCCAGATCGATAATCACCCAGCGCGTGAATGTTGTTCTGTAAAATCACACTTAATACAAAGTCGATTGTTAAGATCAAACGTAGGAACCTCTCGAAGTTGATGCAGTGATTACACATGTGTGTTTCGGCAGAGTAAAATGAGACAACATACTCAAAATATCTCGTCAGCCATAAAGAAATAATATAGAAGTTTCTCATTATTATTTGGGTCATTTACAACATGTCCTGTGAACTATGTTTCTCAGATATACAAGGTTTGGTTTTATCTTGTAAGAATAACCCATTATATTTGTTACATGGGTGTTAACACTGTAAGTAAATGGTTCGTATCCTTCACTGAAGAAATTCTGACCATGTTAATGAGTAAAAACGATCAATTGGGTAATGTTTGTTTTCTTTAGAATCATCACTTTTTTCATGACCTAAGGGTGTTTCATGTTTACTAAAAAATGATAACTGTGTGTATTTGTGATAAAGCAACAACGTAAGATTAACTGAGCATCGACT
The DNA here is from genome assembly GCF_003918875.1 of Haliotis rubra. Classification (NCBI taxonomy): domain Eukaryota; kingdom Metazoa; phylum Mollusca; class Gastropoda; order Lepetellida; family Haliotidae; genus Haliotis; species Haliotis rubra. The sequence continues at coordinate 183,945 of NW_025767111.1, read as the reverse complement.
TCCCCAACCGTGCATTCAAGTGCCTTTTCTAATGTCTCAACATGTAGCGATCTGAATGTATTTGTTTTAGACCGTAGTTTAGCTGTTTGTAACGAGAGAAAACTGTCCCATACGAAGGTACACAACAAAACGTAACTATATATTGTACTGTTCTCTAGAAACACCCTTTGTTTATCAAGAAAAATTGTTGGTGTCTAATTATAATCAAAGTTTTGTAAATTGTTGGACGCCACTGGTTTCTTCAGCACCGATTTGCATTCGGGTCCTCTCGGCTGATTCTCCGATCTTCATACTGATATATTCTACTTTCACTGTAGCACCAACTCCTGTGACAGGTTTGACCTCTTGTTTGTGCAAACAGTATATTGAATTATTAAAAGAAACTAATTTTACACTGTATTTTGAAAACTTAAGTAAAACTTAGAATAGACACCAGAACTGACTGATTCTGTTGTGACAGTCACGTGCATGGGACTTATTTCAATATGGCCGCCGTGATATTGATGAAGACCTGACCATTTGGAATGTTGCTAAAAGCGGCGTAAGACTCAGTCACTCACTTACTATTTGAATATGGATGACGCCCAATGCTGGCCGAGATACCTGGAGATAGCTATAGGGGGAGGGAGACCCGAATGCACAAATCCGATGTTATTTTTTCTACGGTGGTTGGGTCTGTGTTCGGTTTTCCAGCTAGTTGCACCCAGTAATATACCTAATGTGGACATAATTGGGTCATACGGTTCAATGAGGCCATGCTCAACCGAATATCACGGAATATAAATGCGCGTGATTATTTCCTGTAGGTCACAATTGTTGGGTAACGGGATCATCCAGTATGCATCAGCATGTAATTCAGTAAACCGTGGAGTAATTGTAAGCATGTGTATGGTCAGCTTGTAATAATGACCGCTAAATGGAATTATATATATTGTTTTCTGTTGTTGTTACATTTTATGAAAGTTTGCTTAGAATCAAACATATTGTAACCTCAAAATCGATTTGATTTTCTCATGTTCCCCCAGCCTAGTGCTGATCGTTGTGTTTACACTAGTCATCGTTTAATTTGAAGAAACAATTGACTTAGATGTTGTTCAACAGTAGATTTGCCATGTGGCATTAGCAGACAAACAGTTTGGTTTTGGAAATATATATTTATGTCATTGTTAATGAGAATTCAATAAATATTTGTAAAAGTGAGCTTGTTATTAACATGGTGTATGTGTGATAACATCAGGTCACGATAGGACCCCTTCAGGAAGTTCAATCCAATGACAATAGACAGCAAACACAGTCCCCTGGAAGCCAAACAGTCCGTTTAGATTCATCGTCCGGAATGTGGAGTGTTTGGAGCGATGAGGTTATACTCTCTATGTCTACAGGAGTGGATCCCGTTCCTAGATGGTTTAGTGCTAATAAAATCTACGATAACTTCACACTTGAACACAGTCTCCTCCCAGTGACCAGTTCGTGAAGTGGCACCTGATGTTTGGGGTCATACGTAGCACACAGCGAAGAGCCTGTGTGGAGTCCATTGAAACGGAGATAAAGCTTCTCTGTGATAGTTTCTGCGGTTTGAGATTTAAGACTGACAAATGTCATTTAAAGTCGAGCGCGTTAGCTGTGGAAATCACAGCGGGGACGAAAGGCAACAGGGTAGGATTTGTGTTTCACTACCAGTCTGGTGAATGCCGTTTCTGTACTGTCGAACTGGACTGTAAACTTTGATGATTTTTATGAATCTAGTAGGTCGTCATGGAACCATTACGATTTTAGATCAAATTCGTCTCCAATCACCTCATAGTTCGCTGACGTCCGATTCTGACGACATGTTTGTTTACAAACAATAAGGTCAGCGAGGTTAAATCAGAATCGATTATCCCACAATCGTGCTTGAATTTGAAACTGGAACTGAACCCGCACGACAAAACGAAACGACAATAATATTGACATGGCACTGCCCAGGGTTTGAATTAGTTTAGATACATGGACAACAAGAAGTCATCAATATCCCCGCAATGGCAAAATACTCTTCATGAATATGTCTACTAGTTATGGTTATGTCAAATGTTTTGGCATGTATATAGCAAAGTAGAAGGAGAGTATTGAAAGGTTTTTAAGTTCTGCTCCAGAAACCAGCACTACCACCAACTTCAGTCAAACGTGTTGCCATGGAAACGCAAAACATATTTTATTCAGAAATCCAAAACTACCGAAAGGCACCAGTATACCGCCAGATCTATATATGTGCCATGTTTGGAGAAGAAATAGTGAGCGCTTTTAAAGTTCTACTCCGGAACAGACGAATGTGCAGGGACGGAGTCCATTTTTATACCCCCCGCAAAACGCGTTGCGGGGGATAATTACTAGTATATACTTTCCACAACATTCACTTTCCGCTATGCGAAGACATTACACAACTTGCTCAAACAACTGTGAAAGATGCGTACACAAATACGACAAAAACGTATTTATTTCATGATGAAATACTAGTACATTCTTCCTGAAGTATATGCAAAGAACATTAATGCATGAAGAAAATACTTATGTCTGTTTTTTATCAACTGCCGGATGAAATTCTTAATATAACAAGTGTAGGGGATTAAAGAGATGATATTGCTTTCGCAATAAGTACTTAATTTGTATGAAAACAAATACTGACAGCACACAAATTTGTAACGTCAACAGCTGCCGGGTGTCTTATTCACACTTGATTCATGTAACTTTCATACACTAGCTAATTATGTATTTAAATACATGTTAAAAACAAATCATATGTGCATCACAAAATCCATTCAAAACAGACAGTTATAACTCCCGTGTAATATATGCAATGCCTCATAGACAACCACAGGCTTCACACACAGCGGTTGGTCACAGACTCTCAGTTGTCACACGTTGTTGTCACAGTCACATGTCGACGTAGCAAGTCTTATATTTAAAAATATGAAAGATATAAATAATGTTGAAGGTCGGGGTACATCTTCCTCCATCAATTAAACATCGACGGACTCATTCATACAATCCCATACATCCACCATTCTCTCTTTCTATGGATTGGTGTCTCGATATATCACTACTCCCGACTTCGTGACATCCGAACATGGCTGTGTGTTACGTACCCAATACATAGGGACTATCTGTGAGTCGTTATAACTACATTCTCGATGTACGGTGTGTCAAATATGAAAAAAATGTATTGCAGATTTCAGACGCGTTTCATCTCACACATCAGGAGTTAAATTGAAATATACAGTACTTGAGTATCAATGTGCATCATAAATGTGTATAAAAATAGAGTATATATATCAACACATACATGATATATTAAACCGATGATAAGTAAAATATAATAAACACGCTCCGTCACGCTTAAAGTCTGTATACAGATTATTGCACTCGTTTGGTTTTGTTGACAATACACCACGATGGCTGGCCTGCACCACCGTGGACCCTTACACCAGTAAAAGTGCTATTAGAAACAGCTGGCAACATCATAAACATACGAGCTGGTTGTGTGGTTTACATTCCCATACAGCGACGCTCAGTTAAGGCACACGTTATCGATTAGTATTGACTTGCCTCGGTCAGCTGGTTCGATTGTTGGGATAGTACTTGTTATTACTCGGGTAGGACATTTTTATGAAGATGATGATGGTGATGATGCTGATGACATATGGATCATCAAATATCAATAGCAAGGGGGTTTGCCTTAGGTGTACTTCAGTGAATATTGCACGTATCACTGTAAAGTAACTGTGTCAACATTATGCGCGCTATTTATCCTGCTGAAGGCACACGCGAGCTATTCAGGTATCAATTTATGTGCCCTTTGTTGAACAATCTCCTCACAGCGAAGTGACCAATTCTCCCGAGCTGGCATCTCTTGTTGTGTCCAGCCATGGGTTATAATGTTTCTCTCTCCTCAACGTTTCTTGCACCAGGTTTTCACTGTCGGAAGAATTCCCACTGTCTGGAGGATTTACAGTCGTAAATGTAACATTTTTGGATTTGAGACTGGTTTTGTCGGCCCCAGCAGTATCAAAATTTTCTCTGCCTCGGGAAACTTCATCAGATACAGTGTTGGGATGAGAAACTATCTCGCCGGAAGTATTCGTTCCAGATGTTGATGGTATCGGCGCACCCAGCGCTGCGGGTGTATTTCCGCTTTCGACGTCATGTTCTTTCTTGTCAGTAGATGTCTCCGCGGTGTCAAACATTTGAATAACCCTGTCCAGCTCCAAACTAGCAAGCATGTTCCGCAGATCAATGATGTTGTCACTTTTGTGCTCATCGCCCAGAGTAATCACCCTTTCCTGCTCCTCCATAGACATCACCGACCTCCGTCTCGACCCCAGCATCCTCAGCGAGCTGACAAAAGAATTCACAGAAGAAGGGTTTACATTTTACAGTATCGGGAAAGCACGCCTGGGAAAATGTACCTAAACTTAATTGTGCCACATACTTAAACTTAAACAAGAGTAAGTTAGTGAATAATGTCTATTAGAACATAGGGTACTATGGTCAGAAATAATTTAGTGTACCTAAACGAAACAAGAGTTTGACAACGTGAACAAAAACCCAGGCCACACATTTCCCTCCAGATCCTCCATTCAGTCGGCTCGTGTACAGGAACGTATGCAGCTTTTTGAGAAAAAAAACGTGGTGTGTGTGTGTGTGCACACTCTTGAGAAAGGAGAGGGGTGGGGGGTTGCACACTTCATTTTTACGAGAGTTCAATGGTCTTTTAATAAACTGTCATTACAAAAGGGGGGAGGGGCGGACACACACACACACACACACACACACACACACACACACACTTCCTCTGGATCCGCCTATGCATGTAGCAAGCAGTGGATACTGGGAACAGATATTCTTCCCCACCCTGTACCATAAATTCAACTAGCAAATGTTATTTTGTTAAAAATAGTAATAAACTGACAAAAGAAGATTATAACGAAACATAAACACCAATAGTTCTTGAATGCAAATGCACACAATTAGTAATGGGTTAAGTGTTTTTTTTAGTTATAGCAAAGACTAGGATACAGGCATTCATGACATACTCTACATTTAGTGTATGCGCGTGTATACTAATCGGGCTGACGTGCACTACAAAAGGCTCATGCATAGTGGCTGTATCTACTGTCTACTCCGACATTTACTTACCTCAGTATAGAATCCTGTGTTGCGTCAACAAAGCATCAAATCAGGTTAATATGAAATCTTGTCCAACACGTCTATAGACGTACAATCAACGTTTGTGAAAATGTATACTCATGGAAACAAATTAAGTGTTCATTTATTCTTTTCCAGGTTTCTTCACAAGGTATTATACCACTGTGAGTGACATTCTGGAAACAAATAAAGAAACACTTGTACTTTCATGTGTTCCCTTATTCGTTTCTGTGAGTATATAGAATGGACTCACACGAGGAATAAGTTTTCTGAGCTTAATGAGTTGGAATTGTCTTCATGCTTCTGTGTTTATGTCTTTAAAATATCGCAATGTATTTATTGTTGCCATGACATTTGACGAATGACCAACTTACTCTGCCATTCTCGAGGAACGCAGATGAATCCCGGGATTGAAGTCTCTGGAAGCCGAGTCTTCACTAGCATCTCTGAAACACGGAATGTGTGACGTAAGCAATATGTGTGTATCTTTTCCAACAATCATGTGAATGGGTGACAATTAATCAGCAAGGTCCATATCTGTTTGTAACGTTTGAACCTATCGGAACTACAAAGTGTATCATAGACCCACGAATAGTGATACGAACGCTCAGGCCTTTGCCATACCAGTCACGATGTTTGAGGTCCCTCGACTTTAAAAGTCAGTGTTGATGAACCTTTATGGTCCGTGTAATTCTTTTCAAAGGGATCTCGCAAATGTATTAGAAGTCACATCACATCTTTCAGTGTAGCTTTACATATGGTACAAGGCAAACGGGGAATGTATGCACGGTCAAGTCAAGTTGTTTGCCCTGTAGCTGGGTACTGCTTGGATGTGTGAGGTACCTGGTGCGAGAAATCAACAGTTGTCCCGTTCAAACCGAAATCAGGAATGAATTTTAAATGCATCCTTCAAGGACAGAAAAACTCGTCTCTCCCATTGTAGTATCCACCCTGAGACAGCATCTACCAGGACTCACAGGTCAAGTGGCTCTGCAGTGTCTGAATCCAAGTTGGTCTCATTGAAGCCTTCGTCCACTGTCCTCTCCTCCGTCATCTTCTTCTGGCGTTGCCGAGCAATCTTAGCCTTCTCCTGCTTCTTGTTCCACTCCTCGTACCTAGTGACACACAGGTTAATATCTTACTAACTAGCACAGTGTGCCTTATCTACTTCCTACAGGTGCTTTGGCCTGCGTTAGCGAGTTGCGAGTTGACGCTTATTAGAAGATTACCAAGGCATAACACTGAAGGCAGCTTAATAGTAAAGAAAAGCCTCCAAAATCTTAAAGCCATTAGGAGACCTTCCTTTTCTTTGGCGAAACCGACAAGGAACGCTTAAAGCTTCACATCTCATTAAAAGAGCGAATCTGGGATTCGAACCCACAACGAGCAAATTTTGATAGAAAAGGGAGACAAATCTGCAACGTAAAACTTCATCCATTAAGAACGTATTTGTCGCCTAGTTTATCCATAAAATATAATATCCGTAGGAATTGATGGGTGTCATGAAAATACGGTGTTTTTCATAACTTTAATAATATCATTTGTTCTTTGAAGCAGCGGCCAAAAAACATCCTGTCCTAACAAATGACACCTCACATTCCCTGTAGTAGATAATAAACATACAACCCATAGCCTCGTAGAAAAATCCTACCATTCAACCAGTAAAATTCTTCTCTGAAAACCTTCACTCACTGTTTCCATATTTTGATGATGGCGGCAACTGCAGCCACGCTACCTATAAACATGACTCCGGCGATGACAATGATGGCAATCTCGGCTTCACTGATGACGTAGGGTTCCCTAGTAGTACTGTTGAACCTTGGTGTGATGGTCGGGGCGAGGGTAACAGTCAACACCCTCAACACTCCCAGCAGCTCATTGATGGCGACTTCGTTGGCCGTCACGAGACTGGAGAAAATGCTTCTGTCAGTTAGCAGTGTTGTCTACACAGTGTAGTGTAAACTCGTTAGCTTCATCTGTATCAATTAGCAGGAACTTCACGACCTTGGCGGAAGACTTAACACAATTTCACGACCTTGGTACATCACCTAACACAACTTCACGACCTTGGTACATCACCTAGCACAACTTCACGACCTTGCTACATCACCTTACGTTAACGTCAGTAACACCGTATACCATTTATTTCTATCATTGTGCAAACAATATTCTGCGTTGGACCCCTTGTACGTCGATATATCAGTCAACGAAACGTACTCATTCTTGTCTCTTTTATATAAATAATTAGCTGTTTTACTTCAGTGTACCGGGTTATCGCATAGCCATGATGACTCAAGATACCGACTATCCACCAGGGTGCTTGGCAAGCTAAGTATATCCTTAATTGTAGGGTAATCATTCTACAGAGTTACGGGCAGTAAGTATTCCAGATAATCATGTTGCTGAACCTGTTCTCAATATATCCTTTCTAGATGATACTGATGATGTCGAATAATACCCAGAACAATATTATTTATTATTTATTTATTATTTATTCTAAAATTTCTACTTTGGAAAACTTCATATTTTATAGTTCAGTTGATTTCGAGTTAACAAGATTTAGCTGCATATTTGTAACTAGCTAGGTCTGTGAGCTGTACATCAGTCAGGAGGCATGAGCAATTCAACAAAGGCGTTTTAAGAACATGAACAACAACTATCAAACAACAATCGAGGATATCGTTCCCATTTACCAAGGAATGGCTGCTACAATTACATGATGGCTGATAGGTACGTTTCGGTACCATTATTCCAAGTGCTTAGATTTACCAGCTCCATGAATACATATACATGTCGTGCCACGTGTGATGAAGGTAGATCAGTTCTAGTAAATACATAAATTATGGCTGTCAAGTAAATGTCATTTGTAAGGTTAACTAACTCTTTTAAAAACTGACCTCTTGACATTTTCAAAAGAAACCGCCTTCCCTGTTGTCGGGTCAATTGCATGGAAATACACGTCGGACCTGAAACAAATGTCACCACGTGTTTTAACATAACGCACACCCGATGAATCTGCCAGGCCTTAAACCGATTCCAAAGTCTAGCCATATCGGCTAATATATTTATGCCAACTCCATGGCGACATCATGCTGGACGGTTTCAGACAAATAGACGACTTGTGGAACAGAGATAACTGGGCTGTAAGTAACCTACGTTGACATGATCGTTGACATTATATGACAAGTCATTACATTGAAGTGCGATCTCAAACGGAATGTCGTTTTAATCTCACATATGCATTACTCAAGACTCATGAAAACGCAATAGCAGGCCCAAGGAATACTGGCCACAGATTATATATATGCATGTTCCAGAAAGTGATCTTATAGTTAGATCTATCGTAAATCCCAAAGTTATGTCAGATCGTCTCCTTTGATGGGTCTCTTTTGTAAACAACACTAAGTATATTATAGACAACTACAGACCACAAACGTAAAGACTCGTACACCAACTGGAGTTTTCTTAATGTCATGTACTTAACGTCTGTCAATCACAGCAGCCAGTGTATGTATGGCCATATGTCTGATTTCATGGCCGCCCTGAACAGTGGCTTGTACTGTTATCTGCCAGAGCGTGTTCACAATGATGACATCACTCACTTGGTCAAGACCAGCTTGCTGTTCTCTGTATGTGGTTCCACCGTCTCTAGCTGTACTTCCAGACCCAGGATCCGACTCAGATTCCTGCAAAGAACACAACAACCCTTCATATTGCAACATCACACATTGAGTGCACCCTCGTTCATATGTGGACATGAGTAAACATCGAACGTCTTCTGTAATGTTATGACAAGTATAGGGATTTAAGACAAGCAATAGGATTTTAAAGACAACAGGCCCTCGTGTCTTTGCGAAGATTAAAGATGAAAAAAAAATATTTTGAGATGAACCCCGACTCAAAATGCTTCACAGTACAATACTTCATGATGTATTGTACTATAAAGCATTTCGAGTCGGAGGTCATCTCAACTTTTTTATATTTTTTCAAAATCTTTAATCCTTGCAAGACACCAGGGCCTGTGATTTTAGGATCAGCAATGGGAATTTAATGACATGTAATGAGTTTTATGCAAGTTCATTGGAAGTTTAAGACAACTGAAGATATTGAAGCCAGGAAATGGGATTTTGTCAATCTGAATGGCACAGTGAGTTAAATATAACAGGAAGGAATAGGAAGATTTGAAAGACTTGATGGATGAACATTAATGCTTTCAGCATGTTTCACCCATTTCCTTCTCTCGTATGATAGTGGTGAAATAAAGTTTGAGATAACCGATGACACATTCATTGTTATGTAGGATTCATTTGGAACCCTGGTGCGCCTTTAATTAACCTGCTTGTCGATGTAATACAAACATAACACACAAGAGTATATAGCATGTGGGTACTCACGCAATGATGTTATCCTTGAGACTGTTAAACTCCGATGGTTGCATATGAGCTACCAGACCAAATCTCTCAGTCTCCTTCACAACTATAATCTGATAAAATAATACATTCTATTACATTCATTGCATTAAACCTCTGCAAAAAACTCAGGCGAATACAATAATCATTTAAAACATTGGCATATTTCTTACCCAACTATTGTCCCCACAAGTAAACACGATTCTCACTGAGGATGACATTCATGCGAATCTATAACGTGAGCTAAACCACACAAGCCATCAAGATAGGAGTACCTAACTGTATATATGTAGGGATGAGTGGTGAGCAAAATGAACAAGAACCTTAAGTTTCAAGGACGTGGAAGCACCGTTTCCGTCGTTGTCAGTTGCATTGACTGTCAGACTGAATTCCGTGGCGGTTACTGACACCATCTTGACGAGAGACCGAACTGCCCCGGAAGTAGGGTTCACTCCGAACTGAGTTGTGTCCCCGGAAGTAGCTGTGAACAGGATGACACTGTTAGCCCCTTCATCCGGGTCGACTGCCTGAAGAACGAGGTAGAATGACATGCTGTTAGTATACGTTCACTAGCACATGAAAACTGTCCTGTAGAATTAGGGTTTGTCATAGATGCAGTTAGTTCATGTACCGCTGTTCGTGATGGATGTTTGCTGAAGGTCAAGACCTGACACCCGGTGTCTCCATTGTGAGATATAATTGATATATGATTGTACGTGTAGGACCCCAGTAATGTGTGGCTTCCATTTTGTGAGCAGGATTTTATGTTACATAGGCACACATACTGTTAAGAATACAAATTCGGTGGTTTCTTGTCATGTGATGGCCCTTATTTCAGCTGCAAAGAAATTTTTAGCCACCGAATTTCAGCCACAATATGCCAATATACCCATTGAATGTCCATTACTCCATTGGATGTCCATTACTGTAATGCTCATCCCTAACAGTGCCTCACCCTGAGTTGAACCACCAGGTAATTTGCTGCAGCTGAGCTGGGGATACCGTACACCAGCGTCCCCCCGCCTGGTGCCTGGAGGCGGGGTGGGTTGTCGTTCTTGTCCTCGACTGTAACTATCACTTCTACAACATTGGACTCCGCTGGAAAATAATATTCGTGTTGATTGATATCAGTGAGTAGATATTATATAGCGTATGTATATTTATGTTAAAGATGGAACGTTGTACGTCGTAACGTACACAGCTTTGTTTTGTTCTTGAGTAGATCGGAATATCCAGTACTTTGTCTATCTTAACTATGGAAACAATCATACTGACAAAGAACAGTAAAATAACCAGTAATTGTAAGTTGCATAATTGGAATATTATGGGTAAATACATGTATACTGCACAACCAAACTGGCACGAATGATGCAAAAGTCACAGCATAACAAAGACTTAAGATATATTTAACCATGCTTCCCGCAGTTTCAAGAAAGTGTTTGGTTTTGTATATTTAGTAACTATTTCTACAGAAAAGACATCACCGTGGAAAACTCCACAACAGCTGTATACAAGTGATCTATCTCGGTCACATCAACCTCTGGCTACGTCCCGAATCCTAGTAATACTGATCCTGTGTATGGAGTGTGGCATGTTTTAAATCTACCAGATGAATATCTCACCTGCACGTTTAGATCTTGTCGAGGAAGGTAATACTATGGCAACTTGTATTTGTAACTTGTACTCTGATGATTGCTCCCGGTCCAAAGATTTTACGCATATTACCTCTCCAGTGGAACTGTTGACCATGAAGGCATCTTTAAATGAGAGGAATAGTCACATAGGTTAGACTGACCACAGTCGAGGTCAAGGCAAGGTGGGAAGGTGAACTGACAAGATTATTGCACTTAAATAGCGACGTGCATTCTCCACTATATACGGAGTCCGAGCCGTCCCGTATGTTATAATAACGTAATAACCTTGACCAAGTAACGCCTTTTGGTACAACACGATCAGGGTGAGTGAAGCGAGTATGGTTTTGCGCCGCTTTTAGCAGGGATCAAAGCCATGATAATTTAAATGGTTTATTTTTAAAATAAAAAATACTGGTTATTGTAGTAAAACGTTGAACACATGTACTATTTCGGATAATGTGCTGGTATGACTGAAAAACATCGTTTGTGCATTTCAATAATTTCACAATTTATTTGGTTATATTATACTACTGCTTCGTCTGGTTTCAGGGAAAGCATCTGTCTTGAATTTCATTTTAATGCGTTGTTGGGTCTCTATTAAACACATATGTATTTGCCCACGTGATTTTAAAGAATAGTCATACCTGTCTGTGAGGTCATCGTATACGTCACTGGGATTCCCTCGAGCTCTGCAGAGGTGTTTAGGTCCAGCAGTTTCACTGGTGGGGTCAAGTTCTCGGGAAGGCTCACGTGATATTCGGGTTGTGGAAACGTCACATCCGGTTTCGTTACGGAGACTAGTACCTGGTGGATATCAGTACTTTCTCTTAACGTTTTACTAGAGACGTTCCTCTCCATTATATACTACCGGTGCACTGATCCATACAAGTGAGAATAGAATGTTATGTTACGTTGCAGTCATTAGCATGATCAGTATTTCAGCTAAATCTCGTCTTCGTGGAAACAATCCAGTCCGGCTCAGCCAAACCTGAGCATGAGCAGCGGCTGGCGACGTTGACAGTCAGTCGGCAGAAACAAGTCGTGACACCTGAGTTCAGTTATCACCCTTCTGACATCCCTCCAGATGCTCACCCACCACTACAGTAAGTAATAACCAATTTGAAAGAATAACATTCAGACATATTTCTATTCCGGCCATCTGCACCTGGAACTGTATGCTAGAAGTCTGCCATAATAACAAAACCTTCACTGCCTATACATGTTATGTGTGTTTGTAGCATCGATAGGTTTCACAAGTTGTTGGTTTGACTCTATTCAGTAACCATTCTGGAATGAATGGATAAACCTTCAGGGAACATACCATGCCTCTGGTACTGTTCAAGTGAGAGTGATTTCACTATATGTAGTGGAGCAAATTCGGAGCAATGGCACCTACCCCTGAAAGCCGCTCGTTGTGCAAGTAATGACCGCGTAAATATATCAAAATTAACCGCAGAAATCTGACCAGTGACATCCTGTTGTGTACTGGTGTAAACAAATAAGTGCACGTTTTGACAACTGAAATAGCGTTATGGTATTGTCACATATTTTCGTAAGTGCTTTTATATGTTTTAGACACTAAAATATGACTTTTCGATCCTCAATATCACGTATTTTCGAGTTCCCGGTTAAGCTGTGACAGGGCGCTATAAAGCATAAATCATAATGGTTGATGAAACGAGTATCTATATAATGTGACTCACATTAGCAATGTCGGTACTTGGGGGAGTTCGTCCATCCGACGCCGTGACTGTGAGGAGTATGTTGCCCTGTGTGACGATATCCCCATCCACTGTCATTACGCCGGTATCGGGAACAATATCAAACAGGTTACCGTCGTTCCCGGAAGTTATCGTGTAGTAGAAGTTCCCGTTGCCGGCGTTGAGTGTAAGATTTAGCGGCGTCCCTACAGGGCTTGCTACAGACACAGACACTGAGTAGAAGTCGGGTGTGAACTGAGGCTTGGTGTCGTATGTGTCGTTCACGTGGACGGTGATGGTGGTGTTGGAGCTCAGGGAAGGAGTGCCGAGATCTTTGGCGATCACGGTCAAGTCATACACCTCTTTGTGTTCAAAGTCCAGTGAGCGCACAGAGGCCACTTTGCCATCTGAACAAGGTAGAATACAAATAGTATATGTCTGCAACGCATTCCTGTTAAACAGCATCTCATGCACTCTTGTATTGCACTAGACTAACTACTGCATTGAAATAGCGTAGATGGTGCATCAGTTAATGTACTGAGAGCAAATAAGCCGTCATCAATCCAATTGCAACTACGTAAGTTTACCAAGCTTGTTAAAGGACAGACAGAACTGAAACAATTCCCTCGATATGAGAATTACCTAGCGCGTCTATCTGGAAGACATCTGTTCCTGTGTCTGGTTGGAGGAAATATACCACACGTCCGTTCAGACCCTCGTCCGGATCTGTCGCCAGAACGTCCACCAACTGGATGAGGACAGGAAGACGGTAAACAGCGTCTTACAACAGCATTACGCATCCACAGCAGAACACATGACATCCATAATAAAACAATATCTGGAAACCTTTGAAAAGCACGTGTTTTCAAGAGAAAAGAGTTGACTATTTGACTGTCACAAAACAAGGCAAAACTCTTTCCTCAAAGATTTTAATTACGTTGCACTTAATTGGGTTGACGATAGTCGTCATATATGTCAGCTATAGATTTGTCCCAGTGCTTTACGTTAATTCTGGATATTTATATAGTCCATAACCTGTATTTGAGATGTGACATTTCCCGGGCAATTAATATACGCATGGATAAGCTCCAAGCTAGCCTGTTCTTTAGAACTACAGACATACATACGTACGTACACTATTGTGCGTACGTACGTATGTACATTACCCATGGGTATGCAGCGTACAGATGGCTATGGGAAGGACTGTACAACTGATCTCCGTATTGTATACCTGGGTATTTAGGTTACTCACCGCCTGACCAGGGGGACTGTTCTCTGTGATGTACACGATGTAGGGGACGTTGACGAACGTTGGGGCGTTGTCGTTAACGTCGGAGACAGTGACGATGACTTGTGCGGTGGAATTCAATGGTGCGGAGCCACCGTCCTTTGCCTGGTTCAGACAGGGTTAAGTTAATATCTCAACAAATTCGTCGAAGTCAGTATCTGTACATGGTAATTATAATGTTTCTATGGCAACACAACAGTTCCATGTTTGTCAACTCACCGTGACAGTCAGGACGTACGTCGCCTGCGTCTCTCTGTCAAGGGACCCGTTTAGACGCAGCTGGCCAGATGTTGGATCCAGTGTAAAAATATCTTAGTGGAAAAAATGAACTTTAGTATTATATTAACCCCCTGACAAATGATAACTTGAGTGATAAACACATGAAATATGATGAAAAAAGCACAAGGAACTCCATATTCGAACTCGTTAGTAAGGCAGTCATAAAGTATGATACAATTCTTTCCGTTCGAAGAATCGGGGAGAGTGGGGTAGCCTAGTGGTTAAAGCGTTCGCTCGTCACACCGAACGCCCGGGTTCGATCCACATATGGGTAGAATGTGTGGAGCACATTTCTGGTGTCCCCCGCCGTGATGTTGCTGGAATATTGCTAAAAGCGGCGTAAAACCAACTCACTCACTCATTAGAAGAATCATTAGTATCATGTTGGCGTCATGTACTGTGTTTCCCGCAAGTGGCTACATGTCTAAACGAGTGATCACACATGTTCTCAGACAACCATGGAGCCTCTAACGTTTCACGCTGAAGATACATTTTATACACTAACGAAAGCTAAGGTAAACGTTCTGGTTATACAATCGAATGACCGACGTAAACAAGACTGACGATGTTCCGTCCTGCTGTACCTGTTGAAGTTGTGAGGGTATATGTAACCCTGCCGTTCACACCGGCGTCCGAATCGGAGGCGGTAACCTGAGTCAGATTCTGAAGACTGGCATTCTCAGAAACGGTAACTCTATACACGGGTTGGGAGAAGGTGGGGACGTTGTCGTTCGCGTCACTCAACGTCACCATTACCTGTAATACATTATCAGGCGATATGTATAGAATCATTTCATGATGAGAGGTGCAATGTGACAGGTCTGGTCGGCTATATCGTTATACCGTAAACCTTTCAATTAGGCAAATATCTTAGGTCTAGCTCTGTTACCAGGTCCGTGAGTTTGTTTGACTGTAAGCACTAACCCTTTAAGTCTGTGCCTTTGTATGACATCAATTATGTAAAGGAATGACATATTCCATGCACACATTTCTAAAGGTAGCTTAATCGATAATACCTCCTTTTTGGAAAAGGGGCCTTGCGATTGTGTAGTTGCATATTTATAAAATGGGGGTGCATTCATAACGAAATGAGCTGCATTAGACAAGAGCAGTAAAACAATTGATTACGTAATTCACTACATGTAATGTAAAACGTCCACACGATTTGTTTACTTTGTCCTCCAGATCCGCGTAAACAATGCCTGTGACATGCAGTGTGACGTGTATCCTACAGAGCTGAAACATATATGTTTAACTACAACTCTTCACGTTACACTGACCACTGCATAGGCTGTCCTCTCCGGCACCCTCCCGTCTCGGACCTGCACGGCGAACGAGTACCGCTGCCTTGTCTCTCTGTCCAGCTTCTTTGTCGTCTTGATAGCACCCTGGGAATCAGACAAAGCTACAGTGAACATCAGTGTGTCACATACATACGTGAAAAGTGAAATTATGTACTTTTATGGGGCAGTTCTAAATGCCTAGGTAAATGAGTGAGTGAGTTTAGTTTTACGCCGCACTCAGCAATATTCCAGCTTTATGGCGGCGGTCTTGTGTCGACCAGACAATCCAGTGATCAACAACATGAGCATCGATCTACGCAACTATGATCCGATGACATGTGTCAACCAAGCCAGCGAGCCTGACCACCTGATCCCGTCAGTCGCCTCTTACGACAAGCAATGGATCAATTCTAACCCGGATCTTCACGGGTCCCCAGGTAAATCCCCAAACCAGTGTAATATATATGACGTACAACGTACTGTGTATAAGTGACTTTTAGCGGCAGTATAGCATAACGTCTTTGAGAAGGTGGCATACCGTGTTAGCGTTGATCTTAAAATGGTCTTCCGCCTGGACACTTCCAATCATGCTGTAGGTGAAGGTCACACCGGTTGCGTTTTTGGCACTTGCGACCACGTCACCGACCAGATAATCTGATACGAGTAGCATTCATATTTAAAACATTCGTAAATTCATCAATGATAATATTATTATAACTACACACAGCAATTACCTCGGTGAATACATCCTAATATTCCGGTGAATACGTCTCAGCTTCCTAGGGAGTATACCAGTTGTTACAATGTTCCACTCAAACCAGTGCTGTTTGTCTCACCTGCATTTTCTTCTTCTGGGATGGTGTAGTTGTAGACGTTGTTGCTGAAGGTGGGAGCGCCATCGTTGATCTCTTGAACAGACAAGTGCAAGGTCACATTGCTGCTTCTTGGATTTGTCCCATGATCCACTGCGACGATGGTAAGATCAAAGGTCGCGTTATTTGAGAAATTCCCAGACAAGATTCCCCTCTGAAACAACCTGTTTATCTCAAGTTGTTCTTTTATCCGGACCAGCCCGGTCTCAGAGTCTATACTGAACAGATTGCTGCCAGTTCCGGTCAGACTAAATGTAACTTCTCCGTTTGGGCCAATATCATTGTCTCGGACTTGCGGAAGGGCTACGACGGTGCCGACGGGAGACTTCTCAAGGATGTTGGCGTAGATGGCGCTATTGTTACAGACGTTGAGATGACAGAACATCGGGTCGTTGTCATTGGCATCCAGAACCCGAACGTTGACGGTAGTTGACGACACACAAGGAGTGGACCCATTGTCTGATGCAAAAGCCTTGAACACGTAGTCAGGTGTCGTCTCTCGGTCTAAAGTGGCTATGGCTACCAGACTTCCGTTTTCTGTCACCGTAAATGTTCCTTGCGCAACTGTGGAACGACAATTTTCTCGATTTAAAAGAATCTTCATACTTGATTGATTGACCATATTTAAATGGCGGTCATTTTGATAGTAGTTAGAACTGACGAAGTAGAGTGTCTGTAGCCCTACTGGTTATGTTTAACATCTACAGGTATCAAAGTCGTCATATATAAGTGACGAATCGTGACGTCATATCCTTTTCAGTTACAGAGTTATCCATGTTGTCCAAGTTATCAAAGTAAGACATAACAATGTACAAGGTCGTTTACTCACACACTGATAAACAAAGATTTAATGAGCAGATGTAATGCTAGTAAATTTATCAAGTTTCACGCCAAAGTTTTAACAGAATATGATGTCATCCTAAAAGCGTCATAAGAAGGATCACCCAACCAGCTCCACAGCCAATGCAGTGTGCATGACTTGAGATGGAAGAGAGACCTCGCACCTAATGATCTTTGGGGCGTCTAGAAGCACATTGGATTGGATTACAACACTTTCAGATGATTCACGAAAGGAAGTGACAAATCCGACATTTTCAATTTGGCTGTTAATATTTATCAGATTTACGAGTTAAAGTTTAGTGGCACTATTATTGGCTCACCCATGTAAAAGGTTTTCAGAAACTCATTCATATCAACATTTGAGTGGACATTTCAGAAAACATCCATGGAAACGCTTTTTCAATTTCAACCAAATTGAAACTGGAATGTAGAAGATATACTGTCCTTATAAAAGATTTTTGTTAGGTCTAAACATTTATTGTGATAGAACAGCGTTAACTGTTTAAAACCATTCAATAAAAAGAAATAAACAGGTGAAACATAATTACCCAGAAGAAATCATTTTGTCAGAATGATTATTTTAATCACATTTGATTTCATATACCTGTATCGTTTGTGAAGAAGTGAAATTCTCCGTTAACACCAACGTCAGCGTCAGTCGCCTGCAGCGCTCCGACAGTGATATTAACAGCCTGGTCCTCCATGATGACAAAGTTAACGTTTGGGGGCGAGAAGACCGGGCAGTTGTCGTTGGCGTCGTTCACGGTGATGTTGACAGTGGTGTAGCCTCTGTGTACGCCGTCAGAGGCGGACACATTTAAGCTGTATTCGCTGGTCACTTCCCTGTCCAGTCCACCAGCGACCCTGATCGTACCTTGAAAGGTGAATACTCTCCATTGTTAAATTTGCATAAAATATTATTTACAGTTTTACAAAGATGTTATCCCGTTTGTTCCATAGGCAACACCAACACTGCTCCCACCGGGAAAGGCTCTGGTCCATATAAAAGGCAAGTCGGTGAAAGACCACCCATAGTTTTGTGTTTTTGACAGTTTTCCTCACTTTACAATTTACTTTTCTATGCGAAAATGTCGATCCCCTGTCCGTGTCACGTTGAAAGATGGCACCTGTTGTTACTCTGCCTGACGCTCGGTGTTGAGGAAATGAAACTATTATAGGAGGGTTGGAGTTGGGTATCCATGTTATAAGTGGTATATCTTAGTGCCCTATCACTATTAACCCAGCGAAGATGTGGACTAGTCAAACAGAAAACAACATGCATGTGCCCGGACACACACACAAGCTTTTCTTCGCTATATACGTGCAATAATCTACAACGCGACTTTAAACCTCAGATTACCTCACAACAACTAGACAATAGAGAGAGCAAATAATAAGTTGGAAAAAGCAAAGATGTCCATTTCGACCAAACCAAACATCTAATGAACAAATATTCTCCCGTACCATTACGCGAGTCTTTGATGTAGAATCTTGACTCGGCCCCACTAACAATGTTGTAAGTGAGCGTCGTGCCAACGTCGCTGTCAGAAGCCACGACCTCCCCGACGCTGAACGACAACGGCGCTGCCTCCGACACACTGAAGCTGTATTGAGGCTGTCCAAAGACTGGCGTGACGTCGTTGACGTCGGTGATTGTTACAGTGAAGTTTGTGACGGTGCGTCTACCATTGCCATCATCATCCACTGCAGCGACCTGGGGAATCCAATAACAGGGTTATCGGGGTGGTGTCTAAAGCTGAGACCCAGATGTGTTTAAACGAAACACATGTATGTTTACGACAGTTAATTAAATAGCAGCAGCAGGAGTAGTAGTAGTAGTAGTAGTAGTAGTAGTAGTAAAGTACATTTGTAAATCTATTAATATATTATCCTCGAGGGACACTGTAAAACATTATTATGAAATCATATTTCATATACCTAAATTTATATAAGTTATAATAAGTAATCAAATACATATTAATTAATAGTATATTGTGAAAAAGAGCCATCATTTGCACATGTTGTTAACCGCAAATGACAAAACACATTAACTTTAAGGCGCCGAAAAAACATTTCTTAAACAATTTCGCAAAATCAGTAAACCGACACAAAATCTATACGTTTGAGAAATTCAAGTAGTCCGACTGTTTCCTCGAACGAGGAACCTAATGATATGTCTTTGCCTTCTACAATGTTACCTCCAGTTGATACTCTTGCGTTTTCTCCCTGTCGATGTTGTCGGTGTCGTTCCTGTAGTAGACGAACACCGTGCCATTGACATTATCTATTCTAAAGGGAACACCTGGTGTCTCCAACTCATATCTGATCCCTGCGGTGCCATTAATACCGCTGTCGGGGTCGGTAGCTGACAGCCCCTGTACCTGTACCAACCAGCAAACATGTAGGTTAGATACAACAGTGAGTGAAGTTTAGTTTTACGAAGCACTCAGCAATATTCCAGTTATATGGCGGCGGTCTGTAGATAATCGACCAAGTCAGCCAGCCTGACAACGCGATCCCGATAATCGCCTCTTACGACGAGCATGGGTTACTGAAGATCAATTCTAACGCGGATCTTCACGGGCTGATACAACAGTAAAGATATAGCATGTATATAACCGAGAATAAGGAGTCAGAATTATCCTCGCTCGCCAAATTTAAGTTCTCAGTATATGATAAGTTGGCTCAAATAAACACCCCGATTATTCCCCGTTATACAATGTCTCGGTAAGAAACAGGTATGTGTTTTGTGATCTCTCTGTCGTTGTTGTCAAAGTGGCTTTAAAATCACAAACTTCTCCTCCAGTCCTGTCTTTTAGGTAAATTAGTCTAAAACATATCATTTTATCATTTTACCATTATTCTCCAATCAGACATTGCTCACATAAACGGCAGTGTTTATTGTCATACCATTGTGACCAGTGTGTTGTTTACAGAGTTCTCGATTACGCTGCCAGCGTAGTCGTTGTTCAGAAACGTGGGGCTGTTGTCGTTGATGTCCGTCACGTGCACATATACTATGCAGGTACTCTGAAAAACAGCAAAAGTAGGTTAAAATTTAATATCATTTTTGCAACTGAAATTTTTTCATTTCTTGACAATAACAAAACCGCAGGCAGCTGTTATTTGAAGATTTTTGTATACTTTTTGCATATTTTTTGAAGATTTTTGTATACTTTTTAAAGATGTTTGTATACTTAACGATATGTAACTATATACGGATACATTCTTGAAATTTTGTAATGTCAAACTTCACAAGAATGCTCCCAAACATAACCCAATGAAAATAAGTTACATTAGTATATTAAATATATTAATATTACTTCTCATAAATATCATTTAAAAAATTCCTGTTACCGATAACTGACGTTTGGGGCCATCGTCCTTGACTTGAAGCGTCAGTTGAATGATTCGGTCACTTCTGGTCAAAGTGTTCCCAGGTTCCTCTCGGTCCAGTGCATGGTCAACCATCAACGTACACTGCAGAAGGAATTCCACAGAAATTGGACCTTGGCAAAGTTTGTATGTGGAAAATGGGGAACCGGACCTTTAAATTATAGGGCCCAAAAACCGATGATGTAGGCATTTGCCGGCCAATCACAACACACGTTTCCGTGGATTCACGGCATGAATATAGTTCGCTCTTGTACGTACCTGTTTCCCGTTTGTCTGAATGCTGAAAGCGTTGTTGGAATTCCCACCAATAATGCTGAAGGTCAGCTGACTGTTGACGCCGAGGTCAAGGTCAGTTGCAGAAACTGACGTGGTTGTGTTTACTCCGCCGAGACCTGCACACACACGCGAAAATGATGAAGAATGGTTTCTTTTCAGTGGAATGATTGGCATTGTTATATTGTTCTATTTTCAAATACTTTCCTCGTAATGTCACGTACCTTCCTCCACCTCGAAGATGTAGCTGCTGTTATCAAACCTCGGCGTGTTGTCGTTAACGTCACCGAGAATGACGTTTAGGACCATGGTGTTCTGAAAAATATAATTCAGCAATACACTTGAAATATAATTCAGCAATACACTTGGCGCTTCCTTAATTTGAAAGTGAGTGAGTATGGTTTTACGCCGCCTTCAGCAATATTCCAGCAATATCACGGCTAGGGACAGCAGAAATGGGCGTTGAACCCGGGCCTTCAGTGTCACGAGCGAACGCTTTAACCACTAGGCTACCCCACCGCAGCCTAATTTTAAAGGGAGTGAGTAATTATAGTTTTTTTCTGAGGCTGTACAGTTTGATAAAAGACAAATTTTACGTGAATTGTTGAAATTATAAATCATCTGCAACGACAACTTATTATTATTACAAATTCTTAAGTCCTTAAAGTCAAGGCATATAGCTGAGTAAAATATGATATACCAAGTACAGGTAAAATTCATGGTGAAAACTTCAAGATCCGTACTTGGATATATTGTAATATAACGAATGTATTTACATTTCTTCTTCTGGAATCTCGAACAACCAACTCCAGAACGTAGCTGGAAACAGTCTCTCTGTCGAGTTGGCGAGTCACAGTTACTTCCCCTGAATATTCGTTAACCGCGAATGGATCTGGCGGGAAAAACATATAATGTTTATAATTACATCTCGCGTAAATGAAACAAAAAGAGCACTGGGAAAAGAAAGAGATCCATATCGCGTTAAAATAGTTTGGCACTACCTGTGTTTGCACTGGTCAGCCAGTAGGTCAGTCGGCCCTGGTCTATACTGTCCTCGTCGGAAGCGTTAACTTTAGTGATGACTTCACGAACGCCGATATCCTGTGGTAAAAACAATTTGAAATTTGACAAGAGAAATTTATTTTAATAACCAATAACAATCGGATATTTTCTCGTTTGTTTGGTTTTTTTTGCATTGTATTTCTAGTCGATTCACTAATCTGTATTATTAGCTACACTTATGTCAAGTTTTTCTAATTCACGCGGAATTCAACTCTGCCTCTGCCATCAGCCTCTGCAATTAATGATCACGAAAACCAAACGAAAACGCTCCTTTGACGGTTACTCCAACGTACAGGACTGACCCGACAAATGTAAGGAATCCAAACTTCGAAGGCCCCGAAGATTTGGTAACCACGGCGGCATCTATGTATCGGTTCCGATATGCTACTTGTGGGAGTGTGTGTACATACAGAGTCACAGTCTTACTTACTTGTGGGAGTGTGTGTACATACAGAGTGGGAGTGTGTGTTCATACAGAGTGGGAGTGTGTGTACATACAGAGTCACAGTCTTAAGATTGGACTTACCTCTGGAATGGTGATGTTCAGCACAGCAATATCAAACTGAGGGCTGTTGTCATTGACGTCTTTAACTTCCACGACAACGGTGGTGGATACATTGTTGCTTTCATCAGATGCTACAATCTGTGGAAAATCAGAATTATTTTTCTAATAGTCACAAGAACATTCTTACGTCATGGACTACATAAAAAGTATATCCTTTTTTTAAGACTTCAATTCGTCAAGTTGTTTTAACCTTGTGTACGTTCATGTTAAATACATTTTCACCTGGAATGTATATCTGTCATTGAGTGATTCCGGCATTGCTTCTCTGTCGACTTCCCTTGCCAGTGTTAAGGCGCCAGTTGTCTCGTTAACAGTAAAACTACCGTTAGACGTGTCTGTGGTGGCGTTGATGGTGTAGCGAAGCTGAAAACAGTACTACATGATATCAAGAGCTCTACATTTTCCCAAACCAGAGAGTTACTGTTCACAAAAACACAATCAAAATTCTAAAAACACCATTGAAGTTCTGAAAAAAATATTTGAGAAAAGGATAGGTACATTATTTCACAAATCTTTATTATAAGTCTACGAAATGATTCTGTTCCGAATCAGGTACGTATCAGTGAAACACTGAAAAACAGCGCATGTCTGTGGCACAAGTAATCTGTTTGTGTTGTAAGGATAGATTATTGGGTAATTTTGTTTCTGCTTCGCTTTCCTTAGATCATTCATTGTGGCTATTACATTAAACATTAAGTAAATGGCTATGAGCATGCATCGAGTCTGAGTCTAGGAGCTAGAATGTCCGAGACAGTAGCCCACTGTTGTCGAAGTTGATTCAACCATGTAAGGCCTTGATATAATATTGCTCTGGGTACATGGCGATCACCACAGCCCCGACTGAGCATTACAACCCGTACAAATATTTCGAGATGCGCTGACTCTTACCACTGTGTTCTCATCCTCATCCTGGGCCAAGACAACGAGGGGCCCCGTCCAACCCCTCCTCGACACTGTGTCCCCGGGGGTAGACGACTCTAGTATCTCTCCGTCATACTCGAACAGGGGGAACCTGGGGACGCTGTCTTGTACGTCAACCACCTTCACCACGACCTATACGACATGCAAAGCATAACAAAATGCGTGTCTTTCAAGTATGTAAAATTAAAGAAATCAGTTAAACAAAAACGATTAAAAGATGAAAAGATTAGAGAAACTGCTTCAGTAGATGCCCTGTCTGTATGGATGTATGGTGACCCTCGAAGATGCATGCCGCTACACACTGACCAGTACATGATGGTACGCAGCGGTACGCACGGGCTTGTTACTTGGTGGTACATAATTGTACTCGCCATAGTACATGCTGGTTCTTAGTGGTACACATTGGGCACAGAAATACATGCTTAACATGCATTAGAGTGTTCGCCCACATTTAGATCAAAACTGGTAAATGCTATAGGAAAATAGTTGAAAATACACGCAACTACCAAAAACCTCTACGATGAAAGATCTAATAGTGTTTTATTTTCATGACTCCACGAAACAATGACACAAGTACCTGCGTCTGTGCCAGTTCAGTTCCATTGCCCGCGACAACCAGCAGGGCATAGCGCTCTGTCGTCTCCCGGTCCAGACGCTCCGCCACTGTTATCACGCCCTGAGTCACAAAACAATATCAGCTTTATTCATCAAATTATCGAAAAGGCAGATGATCCGACTCTAACGTATATACATTTGTCATTAAAATGATGAATAATTCTCATAGACATATAACAAATTCCTGACATAACGGAACAAAATACACTAAAGTTAAGAACAAGGCATGTACATGGGTTCCGGTGTAGACTCTGGCTAAATCTACATTCCTGTACCTTATGAAAGTTGTAAGAGACTAATACAATTGCGAGGTTACACTTGTGGCTGATTGTGTTACCGTGCCCTGGTTACATAGAGCATCGTTAATACTATCAACCACTAGGGTATCTGGTACTGACTCGATTGTTCACAGGCCTCTGAGGTGTACCTGTAATATTGCTGTACATCGGACTAAGGAACATGTGCATACTGTTATTGGCGAAGGGATTGTTTAAGACTTGATGGTGTAGACTGAGTTTCAAAAAGCTGCATCAGAAATAACGGGTTCTTAAGTGACAAACATTATCAAGACCTCACGAACTTGCCCATATAACTGGTGTCGATGACCGAGAACTGACTAACATTTAACTTACCGTAAGCGTATTGATGGAGAACTTCTTCTCTGTGTTCCCCTCTGTGATGTTGTAAGTGACGTCGCCGTCACTGACGGTGGTGTTGAGGTCGGCCACGACGTAACCAACCGATGCATCCTCCTTTACATTCTTCACGAGGAAAGCAGGACAGAAGAACAATGTTGAATAACTGGTCACTACAATGGTCAGCGAGGCCTGTGTACACAGATCAGGGTAGTCAACGTTACAGGCTTCTAACCCTAGCACGTATGACCCTTCGGTCAGAGAAGGGTCGGCGACTGTTAACGTCCCCGTTGTGTTGTCCAGCGAGAAGACGTGGGTATCGTTCAGAAGACGGTACACCACTTCCGATGGACTGTTCGTTATGGAGGTGATGTCTCTTGAGAAAGCCGTAAGCCTTGATTTGTTGCAGGAGTTGGTCTTTACCATGTATACAACAGGGAGTGGTAATGGCCACTGGGGAGCTTCAGGAATATCCAGCACAGTTATAACAACAGTGCTTGTACTACTCTTTGGAGAATACGAGCTGTCCGTAGCTTGAACCATCAGCGTATAGCTGTGTTTATGTTCATAATCAAGGGTTTTCAGGAGCGATATCTCTCCAGAGGAGGAACCCACTGAAAACACGGCGTCAGTATTCCCAGATATGAAGGAATACTGAATGTCACCTGAGGATCCCCTGTCGACATCGTACGCTGCCACTTTACCGACCATTGAATCTAGGGAGGCATTCTCGAACACACTGAATGTAAACTCGGTCTTGTTGAACACAGGGGCGTTGTTGCTGTCTATTATGACAACGGTCAAAGAACCATCAGAGAATTTGGGAGGAATTCCATGATCACTAACGTGAATTCCTATGTTGTAGTTATCCTGAATGCTCCGGTCAAACTCTTCATCAACAATGAGAACACCTGTGGAGGCGTTGATGGCAAACTTCCCGTCCGTCCTGGTAAGCCAGTAGGTAAATCCGTTGTTGGATCGATCAGCGTCAGATGCGTTGACGTCGGCTATCACCTCACCGACCAGGGCGTTCTCAGGCACTGAGATGTTTCTTGGACCTATGGCCAGGACCGGGATGTTGTCGTTGACGTCCAAGATGGTGACTCTTGCCACAGCCTCAGCCACTCTAGCGCCATCCGTCACTGTCACGTTGGCAACGATGACGTTAGTGTCACCATCAGCGTCCAGGTCGCCGTCAACAGACAATGTGCCATCTGTACTGACAGTTATACCTTGTGAGGAAGACACTATTCCGAACTGTAGATGACCACTGGGTGTGTCAACATCACGGGCTGTCAACTGAAATGTAACAATTGAACCCATCTGTCAACATAACTAAACAACCACCTAACAGATCGCGTTTGGCCAACCTTCATAATATTATCAGGAAAACATCGAATCTGTAAACATGTTCCATGAACAATACAATATTTAATATATAACGCCAGAATACCTTTAAACTACATATGAACTTGGTTGTTACATGTCATCGTACCCCAGCTTCGTTATCAATGCTCATAATGTCAATCACTGGATTGTCTGGTCCTGACTGGATTAATTACTGACCACCGTCATATAGCTGAGTGAGGCATTTAACAAAAATAAAACAAAAACATTACATAAGCATCCTCTGCTGAAAACCAATAACCCTACAAAACATATATTTGTAAAATAAATCAAAATAGACAATTGCATCAGACATTAAGTTTACCTTGAGAATAGACGTTCCATTAGGTGAGTTCTCGTAGACGGTACTTGTGAACTCGACCCTGTCAAATACAGGAGGTCTGTCGTCAACGTCGACTACGGCGACACTGACGGTGGTGAAACTCAGGCGTGGAGGACGTCCACCTAAATCAATATCACACTATCCAGTCTGATGTGTATACTCGTCAACTAGCATGTTCATTCCAAGTGTCTACTCTGACGGAAGAAAACAAAGCATAACCCGGAATAGAATCTGTACTTTACTGATTAAGTGTGATACTAAATATAACATATGTTACAGGTGACAACGTTTAAATGACATCGTGTAATTCATAGACCATTACTGTTAACATAATTAGATGATTTCCCCACATGGGTACAATGTGTGAAACCCATTTCTAGTTTTCCCCGCCGTAGTATTGCTGGAATATTCGATAATATATGAAGTCACTCATTCACTCACTAATATACTGAACAGCAAAAGAAACGCAAGTCTGGCTTTTGTCACTTTACCATGAACGTTCCATCAACATGAACGCTTACTTTTATGAGATTTCATTTTTGCGAAACTTACATTTCTTTTGCTGTTCAGTATATAATCGGAAGTATTAAACAGGCAAATTCCAGAAAACAAGATATATTAATCGTTAGAGGTTTCGTAAGTTGTGTCCTTTTGGTATATGTGTACATATAAACGAGGCTGTAATGACAAGTGCGCGAAGATGGACAGCTGCTCTGCCCCCCCTCTTCGTCACGGTCGAGGGAGCAGGGACTGACCACCTGGCAGCTGGACGACGTAATTACATTGTTGGCACGAAACATGAAACGTTCTAGATCATAGCCCCTTTAAAGTTCACAGATGTGACTAGAATTCATGTTTCGAAAAATAATCCTCAAACAAAGTAACTAAAATTGAAGCCTCAAGTCTCCTGATGCCTCCAAATACATCCGGTAACCGATCAATCAATTACACATCCTTAACTGATGTCGCACTGATGAAATGCTTTCATGAATAAACTAACCGTCTCGAGCTTGGACCAGCAGCCTGTACTCTTTGATGCCTTCATAGTCCAGTTGACCATCAAGAGTTATCTCCCCATTTGAGTTGTCGATTTTGAAAGCTTGATTAGTGTTCCCGCCTATGATGCTGAAGGACACATCCCCGTTCGGCCCGCAGTCTGCATCAGCAGCTTGGATCTGTGGGGTACGTTCAACAAGTAAACCTTAAAGTGTATCTTCTACCAGCAATCTATTGAGAGTGTATCTTCTACTAACAACCTATTGAGAGTGTATCTTCGACCAACAACCTATTGAGAGTGTATCTTCTACCAACAACCTATTGAGAGTGTATCTTCTACCAACAACCTATTGAGAGTGTATCTTCTACCAACAACCTATTGAGAGTGTATCTTCGACCAACAACCTATTGAGAGTGTATCTTCTACCAACAACCTATTGAGAGTGTATCTTCTACCAACAACCTATTGAGAGTGTATCTTCTACCAACAACCTATTGAGAGTGTATCTTCTACCAACAACCTATTGAGAGTGTATCTTCTATCAACAACCTATTGAGAGTGTATCTTCTATCAACAACCTATTGAGAGCAGCGTTCGAAATTAGCGTCGGTCCTTAGGCCCGAAGCCGACTTAAAACCACTCGGACCCACAGCTTTTGTTTTCTGCAGGCGACAGCTTTTTCATCCCCAATAACTAGGAGTATTATTTCCATATCAAAATATACATTCTGATCAGGATCAACGTTTTATGGTTCTGGGTCCTTAGGGCCTGCAGCTTTTCAGGATTAAGGGCAAACACTGATTGAGAGTGTATGTTCTTCCAACAACCTATCGAGAAAGAACATCGACCATGAAGATATTACGTTAATAGCGTTGTATATTACCTGCAGTGACTTTCTCTTTCTATTCCTAGTCATTTTAACAAGTCTTAAGGGTCTTTCGATTAAACATTTCACAAATATAGGACAAATAAATTGTCAAGTAGTTACTTTTCGTTATTATAGTAATACCATTTCATGAAAATCGCATGTAACTTGCATTTAAAGAGTATGAGATATATGTTTGTAGCTGTTGTCTATACATAATGACGATGCACTTACATTCAGCAATTTACTCGTTGTGACACCTGGCTAGAATATCGTACAAAAGAACACCTGTCCATAATGAGACAGATTGTACAGGTTCATATTTCCCAAATGTAGTGAAAAGTAGTTGTTAGTTACCGTTCCTACTACATCGCCTATCGTGGCGTTTTCGAGCACAGTGAGACCCTGTCCGGTTCTGAACACCGGCTTATGCTCATTAACACTCAACACATTCACAGTAACGTCGGTGGTTACAGTGTGACTGCCGTCACTGACGGAGACGCGGACGGAGATGTAGTCGCTGCAGTTGAAGACGACAACAGTTTTCAGGTCGACCCTGTCCTGCAGGATGAACACTGGGAGAGAAGAAAAACAGTTGATGAGTCATTCCATGCCGGGCATACATTTCATCTTATGACGATGAGACACTCCTCCTATACCACTACTCGACACCGCCTTACGACGTGATACTTACTGAAAGGGTAAAACTGATACCAAACATTCCAAAACTCGATTTCGTCAACATACCCACCCCACCCTTCCGAACTTCAGTTATCCTCAACAACTGATTTTTATATCGATATTTACAAAATACTATTTGTGTTTTATTAAGATGTAATACCGAATGACTATCAAGTCATTTTCTATGGTGTACTCAAACTGGCCATGATAGCGTATATTTAAATCAAATATAACAGTAATATCTGACCTCAAATGGCTAAATGTGTAACATAATAGTTCAGAAACAGTCTGCAATGGTTCCAGAGAAATGTATACTATTCCAGTGTATTTTAAAATACGCAACAACGTATTACTTGTAAACGTGTAAACTGAATAGAGTGCAATCCTGATAATCCGGATAGGTACCGTACACATATACACAGTGTATACATGTACTCTAAAGCAATGAGGGTTTCATCGGATCACTTGTCAAACCGGATGATTTCAGTGGTGAGTGGTTTTACGCCGTTTTAAGCAATATTCCAGCAATATCACGGCAGGGGAAAACCGGAAATGGGCTTCACACATTGTACCCATGTGGGGAATCGAACCCGGATTTTCGGTGTGATGAGCGAACGCCTTAACCACTAGGCTACCCCACCGCTTCCGAGAACGGCATTTACGTATCCTAATGTATAACATGGAGTGAGAAGTCGCACGGACATCTAACTTTCCTCACGTACTTGAACAGTGACTACATCAGTCGTCGTGCCCCCACAAGCCAATAAGGGAAGCAGGTCTTACAGGCAATCAATATCAAACACTTAAAACACAAGATACTGTTTACATGTGCGTTCCTAAATGTATGTTATAACAGACTGGGTCTTACGATCAGTGTGGCTGAGCAAGGTGAAGGTCAGGTTCGTGTTGGTATCACGGTCAGTCGCGGTCAACGTCCCTACGAATGACGCCTTTGGTGACGTCTCCGGGATGGAGAAGTTGTATGGTGTAGAGGTAAAAACGGGCGGGTTGTCGTTGACGTCCAGAATATCAACCACAACTTGACAGGTACTGAAACAGACAGTTTGACATATTGTATCCCAAGGCTTTACTTAAATCAGCTCTGTATTACATTTACTGAAATAGAAAGGCTTTCGAAAGAGAACTGACAGATTTCCACCGATTTCTTCCGTACATGCTAACGCTGTAAAAGACAAACACATTAGTTGTCATCAACGTTTTAGTGTCAATGAAATATCATTACACATGCAAGCATATGCGAGTGAGTGATTATGGTTTTACGCCGCCTTTATCAATATTTCACCAATATCTTATCGGGGGACACCAGAAATGGGCTTCACACATTGTACCCATGCGGGAATCTTCAGCGTGACGAGCGCACGCTTTAACCACTAGGCTACCCCATCGCCCCAAATGCATGCATAAATGTAAATCTTTGATAAATATGAATATTAAATGTCATTATAGGTAAAACGATGTTTTAACAATTTGCCATCATTAATAATAAATTTTATAACAGCACCAACGTTTCAGAAAGATGACATCAGACTGGCTGAAGAATCCGGCCAAATTGTTTTAGCTCTGACAGTCAAAGATTACTTAGGTTCTCTGGATAGATCTACATGCACAGAGAGAAGTAGCAGATCTGTTATAAATGGGGATAAAGCATGATTTGAATTCACACTGAGTGATATATTGGGGGGAATACGTTTCTTTAAAGTCACATCCTAAGCACCAAATTAAAAGAGTTTTTTTCATTTGTTACGTTGTTCTTCTGAAATCACACAATAAAAAGAAACATGCCCACATTTTTGTTTCGCGCCACAGAACACCAGAGTATGTACCTTGATCTGGGAGGCACGCCCTGGTCAGTCACGCGGATACTGACCCTGTAAGTGGTGATGGCCTCGTAGTCCAGACTGCCGGACACTGACACTTGACCACTGCTAGGGTCAACACTTAAGGGCTAAAAAGAAAGAGTTTCAGTGTACTTTCAAACGTTCTGGAATTACCCGTTTTATTAACCAAGAAAAATCTTTTACTTTTTCGGAAACGGCGTTAAGTATGATTCATTCACTCGCTGAAGAATTTACAGCAGTAAAATTAACTGACAGAAAACACTGAAAGGGTATTTTTAAGATAAGTTTGAAATGTACAGGATTGTAAATCTTTAAATAAAAACGAAAGATAGAAAACGAACATCTGAGAAGTTACAATTTGAGAACTCAGGAGATACTTACAGCGTTCGATGGCTGAACAATAGCGTAAACCAAAACTCCATTGTTACCAGAGTCAACGTCAGTGGCGTTCGTGTTACAGCCGAACGTCGTTCCTGTCGTCGCGTTCTCGTAAACAGCGCACGTGTACACGGCTGAAACACACAGACATCTATACTCGGGTATTGCTGCCTAGCATTCTAATCTAATTTTACTTTGTAACAAGTCATCCCATTTAGTCAAACCCTTACCTATTTTCTTTCAGTTTTCAAACTGATTTCTGAACCAACAGAACATTTATTAAGATAGAACCCCCTCACATTAGTACATTGACTGAAATCCTTCCCATTGGTGCACTACCTTAATTCACATCATACTAACACATGACACATAGCGTATAGAAAGAAAGTGTGACCAATCGCTAACATAATTGATGAAATATTCGTTTAATACTGTTCCAAGTCGTAAGGGGATCCAAGATCTTAACCATGACTTGCAAACTAATGTGTAAAAAATAAATCTCAAGGGACAAACTAATCAAATTAACAAGTAGCTCACAATTGTCAAACGTAGGGGTGTTGTCATTGGCGTCATCGACGTAGATAGTAACTTGAGCTGAGTCGGTGCTGCTGGCGTCGGCTGTGTTACTGGCCTCGACCTTGTCAGAATGTAAATCCAAAATGATAAAGCATGGGTCAAGCCAAGACAAAAAAAATCAAAATATTTTTACTCAAAATAGAATGGGTGAGTGAGTTTAGTTCTGCGCCCCACCCCAATATTCCAGCAATATAGCGGCGGTCTGTAAATAATTGAGTCTGGACAAGACAATGCAGTGATCAACAGCATGAGCATCGATCTACGCAATTGACTCAAAATAGGTGACAATAGCCCAGTCATCTAAGGGACCTGCCGTCCTGCCAGAATCACTGGAGCGAACGCTTTAACCACTAGGCTACCCCACCGCCACTCGAAGTAGCAAAACGATATGATAACGCTGTCATACCGTAAAGTTGATTAGATGGACAGATGCTGGGGGGTCGTAGTCGACGTCATAGAAGATATACACCTCCCCTGTAGTGGGGGAGAGGTAAATCCTGTCCCTGATGGCGGCTTCTACCACGCTGTAGGTGATGCTGTTGAAGTTGCTGTCGGTGTCGGCGTCAGATGCAAACACTCTGAAACGTGGCACAGCGTTACTTAATACAAACCTGATAATATGACAATACACGCAATGACATGTCGTGTTCAATTTAACAATAACCCATACCAATATTAGGACTATGAGTTTGTTAATTGTGCCGGTCCCAAATTCCACTTATGTGACGGCGGGCTGTAAACAATCCAATCTTGACCAAACAAACCTGTGATCAAGAATAGGATACTGGGGAGCTAGTCAATCCAAGAATACATATGCCACGCCAGAATATGTTTTAGTTTTTCGTCAAGTATCAAACAGAACCCCGTATACCTGTCACCTTATCCAAAAAGAAATTATAACTGGCACTTCATCAAGATATCAAAGAACGACAAACAGAAATATGCTGATCATGTCTCAAATGAATTCTATTATATTTATAAATACATACGATGATATCTCGAAATGGAACTCGTTAAGTACGTATTTCAATCATTATTTAGATAAACACATCTAGAACTATCACCACCGAAACAATCGATGAATAAATGCTTAAGGCAGTCTATGGTGTGTTTGTTAAAATATATGCTACATTGATGCAGTGATTCTGGAATGTACTGCTTTACCTGAGTACCGGGTTGTCAACTCGCCCTTCTCTGATCGTGGCAGTGTAAGCTGTCTGGTTAAACCGTGGGGGATGGTTGTTGACATCCTGGGGACATATGACATCTTCACGTACACAGTTACACAAACAGATGTGACCTCTGGTTTGGTTTAAACCGCTGTGACAGTACTTCAGTTACATCACTGCATGTCAGACAGATGTAGGAAGGAGTCCAATGTGACACAGACAATAATGAAACCTACGAACTCATGATAGAAAAAGGGCAATTTCTCTTCCGGCAAATAAATGACCGCTGTGAAGCGTGTATGCAGCACAAGCCGATCCTGCATGTCAGGCGACACAATTCGCCAGATTATCGGTTGGAATCCCGATTCCACATCCCATTATGTTTATAGTTTTGTTAACACAAAACGTGTGTTCGTGGGTTTCAACAGAACGGTAAAGGTTCATTATCTGCTTTACGTCAGACTTTTCTCCCACAGCAGGCTAATACGCTTTGATGGAACTGGATTACTGTCAGAACCACGCTAAATCCAATATGTTCAAAAACACCCTACAGCCACTTTTAGTTATATTCTGTACACATGTAAATGTACTCAAAGTCTTGGAACTTTAGTCTTCGTTCTATGTATATCTGGACTTAACAATTGACCGACATTAAAGAACCTAGAATATTCTTCGTAATGGTTGATCTCTGTTATATCTGATCGGTTATATCTTATATCCGAGCCTGTATGTCACAGAAGGCTTGAGTCACGTTACTCACAGAAACATGTATGCTGACGGTGAGGGTGGCGTTGTCACAGCTGCTACAGCTGACGTACGGGCGGATGTTGTAGGCAGTGACGGTGACGTTGTAGTTACCGACGTCAAGTGACTGCGTAGCTCTGATGCTTCCATTCATCATCACCTCGAACTTGTCCGAGCCGCCAGTCCTCCTGTACTCAATAACCTTGTTGTCACCAGAGTCGGAGTCATGAGCCTGTGTAAAACCAACATTACCGTTATAAACCCCTTGTCATTCTGTGGCAGACTCACGTGAAATCATTTATTTGTTATTTATGTTTTTAAAAAGTCACTGAACACAAACCACGACAAATCAAATACATAACTATCAAATAAATAATTTGTGTCATTATCAAACACGGGTGTGTATTTTCTTTTTCCCGTCAGTATATACTGGCGTCACAAGCGCAGGAGCTGATAATTGTACAAATGATGACGCGATGATACAATAGACATACTGACTGAATGCAACACTGAAAGAAAGTGGAATAAATGAAAAAAGTAATGTAAAAACGGGTGTTGATGAATTAGAATATGTCACCGAACTTGATGCAACTGTTTCATAACGGTACGTGATGGGTACACAGAGACACAGCCAGAAAATCAAACGTGTCGGTGGAAGTGAGTTTATATATATATAAAAAAAAGCGTAATATGTTATGGACCCGTGCTTGGTATTTTTTCTACTATTTCTCGCACAGAAATGTATTTACGTACAAGACGCAGTGTATTTGTCCTTATATCATCAGCGAATAGCCTTACCACAGCTGTGTATAGGGAGTTGGGTTGGATGCCCTCTTTAACTGTTATGCTGTCTGTGGTCGACACGAATTTGGGGCTGTTGTCATTGACGTCAATCACGACGACGTTGACGGTGACAGTGGTAGAGCGAGAGGGGTCACCATGATCCGCAGCGCTGACCAACAGCACGTGGTTAGTCTCGTTCTCGTAATCGAGATCTCGCGTTGTGGTGACCTCCCCTGAACTGCTGTTAATTTGAAATGATGCTACTTGTGTCCTGTGAATGGAAAACGTAGTATTGTGTTGAAAATATACTAATTTTATTGACCATTCAGTCTAATTTGCACGATAGGCAAAGACGTGTCGCACCAACATGTGACTTGTAAATTGTGTACAAGTCATGCATTAGCATATTTAAAGCAGGATGGTTGCATGAAAAATACTTCTATATAAACTATATTTCTTAATTCTACTTTGTATTTCCCTATAATTATTTGGGTATAAATGTCACAGTTGACCTTTTCTGATAGTACTCGTAAATACAAGAGGCTATAACTTTTAAGATGACTGATCATTCACAGTCAATATCATCATGTAATAAAGCGTATACCAATTTACATTGTTATGTCTGATAATATACTGAGGGAAAAAAAAAAGGGATCACATGAAAGCACAAGTGTTCTTTTATTTGTTTCCAGGTTTCTTCACAAGCGTTGTATCGCATAGCGTTGTATCGTACAACTTGTGAAGAAACCTGGAAACAAATAAAGGAACACTTGTGCTTTCATCTGATCCCATATTATTTTCTCTCAGTATATGAATGTTCCTCGAATGTTCTATATATAACAACCATTGTATTAGCAAATACAAATGGAGCATATTGTGAGATTTTAATTCAATATTTGTATGAATGCTTTGAAGACATCAAACGGACAACGACTTACGCCTCCAGCAGGAGAGAGTACGTTACATCTTTGTTGGCCCCTGTGTCGGCATCCGTGGCCTAAAAGAAGATAAAGATGATAATTAATACATTCGCCCCTTGATAACGTGGTAGATGCTAACAAGAAGTCGTTCGTGCGACAATATACTGTGTGATACAGAACACTAGGAGAGGCCGGCCAAGAAACGGAAAGGTTCCAAACCTCGACACGTATATGTTACATATGTACATGTTCACATCGGAGTTGTACGGATTTACGAGCTGAATGTTAAAGCGCGTCTTTCTACTTTGTACTCCCCAGTTAACAATAAACTCTTAATACAGGGTCCAGACATGTGGAAGATGAACGTTTATAGTGTATTACTATAGGATTAGTTCAATAATTATATTGAGATATTTCAAACAATACCACTATGAGGAACCCATAAAAGCAATCTATGACAGTAACGGGGTGTACGGTAATATACTGACTCGCATTGTACGAAGGAGGAGGGCTGTGCTCGAATAATTAGCTCATATGATCCCTACACTCTTCAGAAGGTACAAACGTTTCAGTATTTCTGTGTGATCCGTGGACTTTCTGTGTGGTAACCTAGAGGCTAAACAGAGCAATTATCACATTTTGATTTTATGATATAACAATGTGGAGGCGACCCAAAGTGTTCACTTTTTAAAATTACCTTATGTAGCTAATCCGTTAGCTGCATTCTCCAAATAACACAAGTAATGTGTCTGGTGCATCATGAACAAGAAAAGAACTACTGTTCCAAAGGATTAAAGTTTACGTCAGTTCTTACCCTCACAAAGCCAATGTCTTGGCCTACTCCTATGTCCTCAGACACAGAGAATGTGTAGGAGATGTTGTCGAACCTCGGGCTGTTGTCGTTCACGTCGCCCACAGTTATGTTGACTGTAGCGTCGGAACTCTGGAGAAGCCAACACACTTAGGTACCAACCATTTGATATTCTTTGGGCGGGGTCATAGGCTAAGGGTAGGGAATGTTTACCTGGATTTCCTTGAAAACAGTATTTGTTTCGGAAAATCGTTTTCATTTTCTGAATTCGTAACTAGGTATGCAGGTTTTCTTGTAAGATGTGTTTGGTTTCATCAACAAAGAGAGAAATATCCTGTATCACAAAACCCATGAAAACGCCCCGATGCATTGCAACTAGTAGACAAGACGCCTTGCCTATATTCCTTACCAGCTTACCAGCATGTAGGTACGCTTAAAAGATGCATTATTTATATACATATACATACTGATCTCAGCGTTTTAGTTTTTCGAAAACAGTACGTGA
The DNA here is from genome assembly GCF_003918875.1 of Haliotis rubra. Lineage (NCBI taxonomy): Eukaryota > Metazoa > Mollusca > Gastropoda > Lepetellida > Haliotidae > Haliotis > Haliotis rubra. Next base: position 146,975 of record NW_025767111.1, on the reverse strand, counting down.
CTTTGTGTTAAAACGCACCTTAAAGCCATCCGATGCTTGTACAGTGAGGTTATACAGGTCACGCGACTCTCTGTCCAGGCTTCTGACCAATGTCAGGACTCCACTGAAAACGACAAAGCATAAAGGATCTGAATGTAGCGCACAGTGACAGTTGTTTTTCCGTCTATTTCATTAAAACGAATAAACACAATGTTCTTTAGGGGACGACCATTGTTTTCAGACATGTTCCTACAATTATTGAAATCAAATAATTTGTTACTTAAACATAATGTGTTTTGGAGTTCCCGGAAAAAGTATTGGGTCTCTCCTTTAAATATGCAAAAAATGGCTTAACCTTAAACGATTCCAGAACAAATATCTGCAGTCTCTACCAGAAATGACACTGTTATTGCAGAGCACGAACCTGCTTGAGTCCAGGCTGAAAGTGTTGTTGTCGTCTCCGCTGATCACCGTGTAGGTGACACTGTCGCCACTGTCGCGGTCACGAGCCTGCCAAGTAAAAAGCAAAAGTTGTATGAGCCCATCCATTTATGTGTTTCCGATCTTCAGCCTAAACCAGCAGGAGAGTGGACGGGAGAAAAAATGTGTTTTACCCATTCTGTGGCACATTATATTAAATCTTGAAGCCCATAGTTTCAATATTAACCTATGCCGTAGATCACACAAGGTTAAAATACATGTGACTGAAGAAAGATCCAGCTGATCTGGACATTTTCTGACAGTGCTGTGCCATGAGTATCTTTTCTATCACACCACGGCATGAATATCAAAATTAGTAGGGACAGAAAACTTAATCAATATTTCAGGTCGGAGTGAAAATTATGATCGATGGCACACAGCAAAAAAATCAGACAGTTGTAGTCAACTAAGTATTGAAATTACACATTCCTAGTAATCAAACTATGTCATAGTCATATATATTCAGGTATTCGCAGTTCACAGACTTAAGACATTTAACAAAAAGTCAGTAAATATAGAATGTCATTAACACTCACAATAATCTGCATGAGCAAGGAGTTTATTGATGTATCTTCAGGGACAGTGCGGTCGTATGTTGGCGAGTCAAATACGGGGGCGTATAGGTCCACGTCATTGATGACAACAACCACGCTTGCTACAGACGTTCTGAAATACATTATTGCTAAGATTTTGATATACGCAGAACACGAGGCAGAGACATATGAAAAGTCAACACAAGTCAGAACACTGGAACACTGGAAACGGCATCTGAAGTCAAAGGGGTGTTGGGCTTTGTATATTTGGCATACCAAGCAGCATCGACATAAGTCGTTCAATCCATACCAAGCCTTTTGCACCATTTAAAACACGGACTGGCACTTGGAGGACTAAATAGCCTTGAGCCTTGTTAAGGCCTTCTAAAATACACGTCTTGTTGCCTGCCACACACGTACAACGTACAAGGTCTTGTGTCTTAGAGTTTACGGAGATAGCTATGATAATTACACTGTATTCAAAACGTCGATTCTATGACAACATACATGTAGTACCATTCCATTCCATACAATGAAGCACATTCAAACCTTCTATCTGACGGCGGTCCCTGATCCTCCGCCGTGATTGCGATATACACTTGTCCAACATAGTCATCGCCTAGTGTATAGTTCACAGTTATCTCCCCTGTATCTGGGTTAAGTTTGAATATAGGTGACGTTATATGCTGGATGGAGTACTTCACTATCCCATTGTTACCCGCATCAGGATCAGAAGCATTCACCTGTAACAAAAGACATGGCCGTCAGTTGCACTTCTTCATTTTCATACCGGATTCTATGTTTCAAAGAGTACAAGGAAACTTCTATAAGAGATTTATAGGTATCAGTAAGATAGTATCAACAAATGCCATCCTCGGTGAGACAGGCAGATACCCGCTTTGTGTGAGATATTATACTCGCTGTATCAAGTACTGGTGTCGACTGTTATGTATGGAATCTAGTAGATATCCAAAGGCCTGTTATGAGATGCTTAAGGTATACGATGAAAATGGGAAAACAAATTGGGTGTCAAGAGTTAGATTATTACGTTGGTACACCGGATTTTCATATGTTTGGATCGCCCGACCAGGATTGTGGTCATATTGACATATTTATTCAGCAATTTCAACAACGTAGCAAAGATATTTTGTTTCAAGATTGGCACTTTAAGATTAGTAATTCACACTTCATGGGTGCATACTCTGAGTTGAAATCATTGTTAACTCCTGAGAAATACGTATCCTCACTTGCTGACAAACACGATTCTATGAAGAATTCTACGTAAGTTTCGTTGTCTTTCACATAAGTTAAATATTCAACAGTATCGGTTTGACAAAACTGCCCAGAGAAGAATGTTAGTATGCACTAAGTGCCAATTACAGCAAATTGAGGATGAGTATCATTTTCTGCTTATCTGTCCCTATTATTCTGAAAGCCGCAAGAAGATTATTCCATCCTACTATCATGTTAAACCATCACATGCTAAATATTATCAGTTGTTGACATCAATTGACGAGGATCACATACTAGCTTTAAGTATTTACCTGAAACAAAACTTGCCCGTCTGAGTATATCGACTCTACAGTACTCAATCCTGTTCTTCTACATTGTACACCGCTGTGCACTGTATTCCTGTATATTAAATGTACTTTAGGCCATGTGGCCTCCATACTGAATAAATTGTCATTGTCTATGTTTCAAACCCCTGTGTTTAGATGTATACGCCCAAATACAAACAGTTAATTACTCCTGAATGACAATGTAGTAATGTTTGCCCTACCCAGCCCACAGTTGTGCCGATGGTGTCGTTTTTGTCGATGGAGAAGCTGTAACTGGGGCTGTTAAAGGTGGGGCTATTGTCGTTGACGTCTTCCACGGTGATGAGTAAGGTGCTGTTGCCGCTCCTGAACCTCTCGGAGGTGAACACCTCCTCAGCGTATATCTGAAGAAAACAATAAAATGATACTAGCAAACATTTATGACATGACATAGATTAGTGCTAATAATTTTATATCAGTGGTATAGAACTGTCATGTATATGTAATTAAATACAAAACACCTATAATCTGGGGAGGGGTGTTCAGGGTTGAAGCATAGTGTTTTTTATTTATATCTGTGTGCCTGATCTGTTCTGAAAGCTGGCAGGTCAGCTGTAACTTAAGTCATCATTCCATCATGACTGGAACCCTGGATGTTTTCGCCATTCCGATTTGTTCGGGAAGTGACTTCCCCCATCCTCATGGCTCTTCTGACAGATTGTCTCTCTTGGTGCAGTTTTATTGGGTGCTTTTGTTGTGTGTTTTTGGCTTTTTTATTTTTTATTTTATGTTATTTCATTGGGGGGGGGGGTATGTCATCAGTCGAATCGCACTCAAAGGGAAACAGATGTAGTGGATGTGTCAAATATTTTTATCATTACGGAGTGAAAAAAAGTGAACCTGAAAATTGAATATGATAATTGTCGTGACGTCACTTTTTACCATTACGTCATTAGGCCGACTTATTGACTTCTGACATTTCCCTGTAAGAAATACGCATAATCGCTGACGGAATAAGTTTAAGAATTAAAACATTAACTACTTTGGGAATCGGCCTAAATGTGTTGGATTAACTATGCTGAGACTAGTGTGACAGGTAACTCACGTTAGGCCAGCCTGTTGGAGAGAAAGAAGAACGTGGAGCAAGTCCAATGTTTGGTTTAGATTACAATTGCTACGACACTGTCACATCAAAGTCACAAAGTGTACAAATTTGGGATTCGAAAAAGAGATTATGATGGCAATGAAGCTCACCTCCAGCAGATACTGGTCTTGCTTTTCTCTGTCTATGGTGGCTCCTGTTCTGACTCTCACCATCCCGATGTCCCCCTCGGTGTCTATTTCAAAAGGCACTGACGTGTTGGTGAAGTGGTAGACAAAGGCGGCGTTGTAACCCTGTAATGGTACAACATATGACATCAGTAACAGCATCATGATTGCACTCTATATACAGATACTGTTCATTTCAGATTTCAGGATGAGACATGATCCCCAGAAACGTTTCCTTCTCTAAAGGGGTGACAAAATGTATCGGATGGGCAAGTCACGTCACTACCTCATGTACCCAAACGGAGGGGGTCGTTGTTGATGATATCAATCACTCGATTGTCAGGACACACTCTTTCATTTACAGGTCGCCACAAAGTTGCTGTACGACTGCTAAGTATGGCGTTAAACAACAAGCAAGCAAAATGGACAAACCATAAACAATTATGTTGAAACATGGGTATACTATTGGGTATTCAATTATGAAAATTTAATCAATACAGAATATATATGGGAAATATGCTCTGACACGTGGAAGCAAACTTTTAATGAATCTTATCAGCTTGTTTTGACCTATACAACTAAATTATAAATAAAAGAGAAAGATAACACTGAACAGTATTATTTAATGTAATGTGAAAATATTTGAAAGAAAACATGTTTCTGACTTCATCATCTCAAGAAATGATAGAATCTTCTTTTGAAATCTTATCTCGATACGACTTGTCACTACAAGTTGTACATCTCCTTTACGCAAGACGTACATACACATGTCACTGAGATCCAAACATGCCGTTTATGGACGCGAAACGAAGAAATGTATTTGTCACAATCAGAATCCAATTCATGGTTCTAAATACTTGGTTATTCATCCAGTCAAAATTGCAGGGCAATAAGTTCTGGTTATTGTGTAGTCCTACGGACGTTTGTCTTATAAGTGCCCAAATATGCAAGACAAAGTCCACGAAATTGATATGACAAGAATAAATAACACATACCATGTATGGATATTATATCTTGGAGATAAAAGGGCGTTTACTGTGTTTTCGCTTAATTAATGGGTTCATGGACCACGATCCGGCAAAAAAGTTGTGAAAACATTCATTTACATTCATTGTCCGTCAATGGTCACGAATATGATTTTGGAACAAGAACCAACCAGATAAGCTATACCCAAAACATGACGAAGGAACACCCTATCAGCCAGCGGTTGCAGTGACATTATTACCAAAGGCAAAAACTGTTCGTTATCAACAGTATATTATACATACAAGTAGCAACACTCCTTATAAAGATTTCTTAGTACGGACAGTTAGTATCAAATTCATTTAATATATTTTTCATGTGTATCTCCTTGTCCTATCCGTTACACATGAAACTGACTACCTATAATTTCATCTGGACAGAATACCACACTGTACTAGGTTAAACCGTGCTACGTTCAGCATTGCTATGGAGGTGTTTGCGTATTACACCGTATTACTCACGTAGTCGTCATCTGTCGCGTTGACGCCGATGACGACGGTGCCGGGAAGGGAGTTTTCCGTCAGAATGGCTGTATACGATGACGCTGACATCACAGGAGCGTGATCATTGACGTCTACAACAGTCACCAGCACAACAGCGTCGTCGTAGCGTTCTTCTGGTCGATTGGTTTGAAACCCCTTGGTTAAATAGAAAATGTACGTTGAACGTATGGTGTATGTAGATAGTATATGTGGTGTTGTGTGGTCTGAGTGACCCTAATACCTGGATGTTGGTGGTATATGTGGGCTGAGTGACCCTACATTGATGTTGGTGGTATATGTGGTCTGAGTGACCCTATCTTGATGTTTGTGGTATATGAGGTCTGAGTGACCCTACCTTGATGTTGGTGGTATATGTGGTCTGAGTGACCCTACCTTGATGTTGGTTGTGGTATTTGAGGTCTGAGTGACCCTACCTTGATGTTGGTGGTATATGTGGTCTGAGTGACCCTATCTTGATGTTGGTGGTATATAAGGTCTGAGTGACCCTATCTTAATGTTGGTGGTATATGTCGTCTGAGTGACCCTACCTTAATGTTGGTGGTATATGTGGTCTGAGTGACCCTACCTTGATGTTGGTGGTATATGTGGTCTGAGTGACCCTATCTTGATGTTGGTGGTATATGTGATCTGAGTGACCCTACCTTGATCTTGTTGGTATATGTGGTCTGATTGACCCTACCTTGATGTTGGTGGTATATGAGGTCTTAGAGACCATACCTTAATGCAGTTAGTACATATGGCTGAGTGACCCTACCTTGATGCTGTTGGTATATGAGGTCTGAGTGACCCTACCTTGATGTTGTTATTATATATGGTCAGAGTGACCCTACCTTGATGTTGGTGGTATATGTGGTCTGAGTGACCCTACCTTAATGTTGTTCGTATATGTGGTCTGCGTGACCCTACCTTGATGTTGGTGGTATGTGAGGTCTGAGTGACCCTACCTTGATGTTGGTGGTATATGTGGTCTGAGTGACCCTACCTTGATGTTGGTGGTATATGTGGTCTGAGTGACCCTACCTTGATGTTGGTGGTATATGGGTCTGAGTGACCCTACCTTGATGTTGTTGGTATATGTGGTCTGAGTGACCCTACCTTGATGTTGTTGGTATATGTGGTCTGAGTGACCCTACCTTGATGCTGTTGGTATATGAGGTCTTAGAGACCCTACCTTGATGTTGGTGGTATGTGAGGTCTGAGTGACCCTACCTTGATGTTGGTGGTATATGAGGTCTGAGTGACCCTACCTTAATGTAGTTAGTACATGTGGTTGAGTGACCCTACCTTGATGTTGGTGGTATATGTTGCCTGAATGACCGAACTTTAATGATGTTAGTACATGTGGTCTGAGTGACCCTACCTTGATGTTGGTGGTATATGAGGTCTGAGTGACCCTACCTTGATGTTGGTGGTACATGTGGCCTGAGTGACCCTACCTTGATGTTGGTGGTACATGTGGTCTGAGTGACCCTACCTTGATGTTGGTGGTATATGCGGTCAGAGTGACCCTACCTTGATGTTGGTGGTATATGCGGTCTGAGTGACCCTACCTTGATGTTGGTGGTATATGAGGTCTGAGTGACCCTACCTTGATGTTGGTGGTACATGTGGTCTGAGTGACCCTACCTTGATGTTGGTGGTATATGCGGTCAGAGTGACCCTACCTTGATGTTGGTGGTATATGTGGTCTGAGTGACCCTACCTGGAGGCTAATGATATAGGTGACTTCCATATTGTTCCCATATTGTTCCCTACCGTGATGTTGATTACAAGAGGAGGAGTGTATTGGGTCCTTGATTGGACTGCTCACACCCATGCCGGTTTAGACAGTGTTAATTATAGTTAAATTCGCTTGTTGGGACCAGAAAGTCGTCCCAGAATACGGAATAGGCAGGTGCCGGATTAGACAATGTTTTAATGATCATAATATCGTTGTAAAATGGCGGGACCAAATTTTTATATCGGTTTTGACAGTGCCGGATTAGACAGGTGCCGGTGTTGGCAGGTTTCACTGTATAAGTAAGGACTTATTTGTTAGAATCTTCATATCGATGATGAACGTGGAATCTACCTTGATGTTGATGGTGTATGTGGTCTCTGGTTGTAGGTTTCCATTAACCACCAGGCTTCCATTGTTGAGTATGGTGAACGGACTGCCTGGCGATGCTGTGAAGAATTACATAGAGTTATTTTGGTTTGACGTCGCTTTAACAGTAGCTGACAGCTGTATGGTGAGGGACCCGGGCTAGAATAAGTCGTAAAACACATACCCAGATAGCATTCAGACGTTGGCCCAACGTTGGCAATGTTGGCAAAACCATTGCCAACATTGGGCCAACGTCTGAATGCTATCTGGGTATCTGTGTATGCTTTACAGAATCGTGTATTTACAGATCTACTTTGGTTTGAGTGCTGTAACACTTACAAATTGTGAGAATGTTTTTCTGTTATATTGAGAGAAAACTGTCCATGATGTTCCTCAAAATCATTTAAGTGTTTTGATACACAAATATTAAGGTAGATATATGCATCCCTGGGATTTTTTCACCTGTTCGCTAGACCCTTGAGGGTTACAGGTTACTAGAGGTCCCCGGGAACTCATGCATTACAGTGGGATGTCGCTGATAGCATTCTACCACGACCACGTTAAGGGTGTTCGCAATATCAACCCCTGGTTTTTCTAGTCTGGACTCGATTATTCACAGGCTGACATCACATGGCTTGAATATTGCGGAAAAAGACGTCACTTAAACTATTTAAACCAAACAAATAAACCTATTACCCCGTACGTGACAGTATCCACAACATGTGTTTTCGTGGTGAACTTACCATTAGTGATGTTGTACTCTATAGCTGCAGACAGCCCCGTGTCCTCGTCCTTTGCTCGTATACCCGCGTCCAGAACAAAGTCTCTGTAGGTCTATAACAGTACACAACTCATATCGTGAGTGAGTGTGTGTGTGCGCGTGCGTGCGTGCGTGTGTTTCTATTGAACGTTCTTTTGTCATGTCATCGTATCTCAATCGATGCTCATGACGCTGATCACTGGATTGTCTGGTCCAGGCCGCCGTCATATAGCTGGAATATTGCTGAGTGTGGCGTTAAACAACAAACCAACCAATTATTTTATCAATAACTCAGCGTGTCCACCTAACGAGAAAATCCCCCAAAGAGGCAGGTCGTTTAAGCAGAGTTATACTGTTTACAGGCATTCCAACCATGACCACGGCACAACATAAGAATACTGCAAGGTACAGTGTCGTGTGCAGCTGGGCCTCGCGTCGCCTGAGACAGCCAACTATAGCTCTTCACGAACAAATTAGGGTTTCATTATGCGATGTTCATAGTTCGTCTTCACATCACTCACATGCTGAAATCATGTCTGGTGTTTAAGTTCTACAGTGGATATATGCAAGTTCCGACCTACCCCTTCGTTGATCGTGGCATTATACAGCGGGTGTTCGAATCTCGGGTTAAGGTCATCTCCGTCCAGAACATTTATTATCAGCAGTGCGGTACTATTGAGCCCATTTTGGATATTTTCCTGAAACATAACGCCAGGTCAGCTGAATAAGACAACTCTTTGACAACATAATATCATATATATCCTAAATATGTACCTTAGACAAAGGGTATAGATAACAACTTCCTTATCACACTGTATCGCGACGGGTCGCTGGAGTTCCTCATGTAGCTGTGAAACAAGATAAAGGTATAATGACCTATTCATGCTAACAACACGATAAAGAAGTTGTTATCCATAAAGGTAGGTTCTTACTTTCGCTGTTATCGTGACGTTGTATTGCTTGGTCCCCGCGAAGTCGAAGTCCAGCCGTCGTAGCGTTATGAGTGTCGATCCATATGTGTTCAGTCCAAAAAGCGGGGGGTTCTGAAGTATTGAAATATTTAAGTACGTAATATGACAAGAGAATGAAATAGCGACGTAAATGATTACTTGGCGATAACTACATGTATATCATAACATAGCGTTTCCTGAAGACAAAACAAACTGAGTTATGTACAGATAATATTATATTACCATTAGCAATGTCATTTAATTTCCAGAATGTTAATACCTAAGGGATTGTCCCACCACAAACAGAAGAACGGAGATTGTTGAACACATTAAACATTGTGTGACTGAAGTTAACGGAATTAAAATACACGTGCCATCATTTCTATAGAGCCATACGATATATCGATTAAAGTATTATGCATTTACCAAACACAACGTTCGTGGTCGCACGCCCGTTATCAGGTAAATATACTGTTTGAATTATAAACCACTGCACGAAGAACCCGGAACCGAAATATTCTGATTCAACAGAATGATTGAAATATATACAGATCACAGTGCAAATTAAATGGTTAATTACTCAGTCTTCATTATCCTCAGAACAAATTCCGTTTGGTATAAAGGCAAAAAATAACTGTAAAAATTATATGAATGGATCGCTGAAAAAACATGAAAAACAATGTCGGAGTGAAACCCCCGTCAATGCGGACACCCCACTATCCGAGCGATGACCTATGGTAGGCATCTGCTTACACAAAGGCCGATAACTCCATTTCTTGCTTCTTCATACCGAACACGTGTTAATGCGGATAAATACAATTTGGTAGTAATAATAATCAGCGAACTATGGCGGTTTTACGAAGTTCTCACTTGATTGTGCGACAGCGAGTAGTAAATGCGTTCATTGGACGCATCGGGGTCGGTAGCTAGTCCTGTTAAAGTGAAGACTGTGGTGTTTGGCAGTGTCATCTGAAACAGCAGTCGTCATTCATATACACAATATATAACGTCATACATCTAAGATAGCTCTGATACTCCACATATCATCAACCACCTATTCAAACTTATCCATAATAGGTGTAATCTATTTTATCACGACAATTACAAATGTTGCAACCGAAATTTAGGATCTATACGCAACAACAAAGTTAGGACCATCCCGATTTTCAGCATTAAAGTATTTAACAGTTCATTTTATTATCCATACAATACTTAAATATTGAATATTGGGGTGGTCCTTAGCTTGGTTGGGTTTAGTATATAGTGAACGGATATGTTATTTAAGCCGGTATTTCAGTCATACCGGGGTGGCCTATTTACATGGTGTCTTGGTGTAACAAAGATACGTTGGTGTACAATGAGACACACTCAGGTCACACATTACAACCACCCAATCACATATTTTTATAGACCATTATAGTGATTGAAAATAAAGCTATCATCACAAGGGAAGTAACTCGATATTACCTCGCTGACATTAACCGTGTAGATGTTTTGTCCAAACTTTGGAGAAAATTCATTGACATCTTCGACCACCACTATAAAAATGGTTGTAATACCCTATATGAAACAAAGAACAGTTATCGATCAGAATCCAAGCTATGAAATTATGGTAAAATAAATACAATACTAAACAGGCTCTCGTGTAACACCAGTGTTTTTAAACGAGTGAAAGCGGGGATCTCGTTAAGTAAAATAATTAGATATGCACAACGCAAGAGTGTGTATTGTATTTATTCATACAGTTTTAAAGGCCACAGGCCCAATGAACATACAATTTATAGAATATATAATGAATGCAGGACTAACATGATATATATCACACAGATTTAAGTGACATTCTCTGCTGTAACGCAAAAAGTATAAACTTTGATAATTGACATAGGGTATATTTACATTGCGTTGACATAAGATTTATAAACAACGCACGAGTCACGTAGGGATTTAGTATCTAATGACCCGTATCCTCACTTTGGGGGTAAAAAACGTGGCTATGGTTTTAAATTGAAAACAATAAATCAATGTGAAATAGGTACGTAGACATACAAATGTTAAGTTAGTCCTATCACAAAGTAATGTTAAATTCATATCCCAAAAGTATGGAATACTGGAAGGTACATTGTCGCGTTGTCGCATTGTCGCCCTCTCACAAACAAGCAAAATGAGGCAAAATTAACCAAAGCGCGACAACGCGACAATGTCCCTTCCAGAATTCCATACAAAAAGAACACTTACTGTTTGTGCAAGGGGTCCTACACATCTGAGATTTCCATGGATTTGGCTGACCTAAAACAAGATGTTGTCAGTCATTTAGAATTCTAATAAAATACATAGAAAACTTCAAGAATAGCTGCAATGGTTCAACTGAAAACTAGTTGGAGAACCATAACATTTTTCATCTTCAGTGAATGGTTGACGAATCCGTTTATCAGGTTCAATACACATCATTAAATAACTCATCGTATGTGCAACCAGTGACCCATTAACTCTGATTGTCTATATGCTGTAACTCACAGTTTCTGTATCCAGTGACCCATTAACATTGATTGTCTATATGCTGTAACTCACAGTTTCTGCATCCAGTGACCCATTAACATTGATTGTCTATATGCTGTAACTCACAGTTTCTGTATCCAGTGACCCATTAACTCTGATTGTCTATATGCTGTAACTCACAGTTTCTGTATCCAGTGACCCATTAACTCTGATTGTCTATATGCTGTAACTCACAGTTTCTGTATCCAGTGACCCATTAACTCTGATTGTCTATATGCTGTAACTCACAGTTTCTGCATCCAGTGACCCATTAACTCTGATTGTCTATATGCTGTACATATAACTCACAGTTTCTGCATCCAGTGACCTCATTAACCCATTGATTGTCTATATGCTGTAACTCACAGTTTCTGTATCCAGTGACCCATTAACTCTGATTGTCTATATGCTGTAACTCACAGTTTCTGCATCCAGTGACCCATTAACATTGATTGTCTATATGCTGTAACTCACAGTTTCTGCATCCAGTGACCCATTAACATTGAATGTCTATATGCTGTAACTCACAGTTTCTGTATCCAGTGACCCATTTACATTGATTGTCTATATGCTGTAACTCACAGTTTCTGCATCCAGTGAGCCATTAACATTGATTGTCTATATGCTGTAACTCACAGTTTCTGCATCCAGTGACCCATTAACTCTGATTGTCTATATGCTGTAACTCACTGTTTCTGCATCCAGTGACCCATTAACTTTGATTGTCTATATGCTGTAACTCACAGTTTCTGTATCCAGTGACCCATTAACTCTGATTGTCTATATGCTGTAACTCACAGTTTCTGCATCCAGTGACCCATTAACTCTGATTGTCTATATGCTGTAACTCACAGTTTCTGTATCCAGTGACCCATTAACTCTGATTGTCTATATGCTGTAACTCTCACAGTTTCTTGCTCACAGTTTCTGTATCCAGTGACCCATTAACTCTGATTGTCTATATGCTGTAACTCACAGTTTCTGCATCCAGTGACCCATTAACTCTGGTTGTCTATCTGCTGTACATATAACTCACAGTTTCTGCATCCAGTGACCCATTAACTCTGATTGTCTATATGCTGTAACTCACAGTTTCTGCATCCAGTGACCCATTAACTCTGATTGTCTGTATGCTGTAACTCACAGTTTCTGCATCCAGTGACCTGATTGTCATTAACTCTGATTGTCTATCTGCTGTACATATAACTCACAGTTTCTGCATCCAGTGACCCATTAACTCTGATTGTCTATATGCTGTAACTCACAGTTTCTGCATCCAGTGACCCATTAACTCTGATTGTCTATATGCTGTAACTCACAGTTTCTGTATCCAGTGACCCATTAACTCTGGTTGTCTATCTGCTGTACATATAACTCACAGTTTCTGCATCCAGTGACCCATTAACTCTGATTGTCTATATGCTGTAACTCACAGTTTCTGCATCCAGTGACCCATTAACTCTGATTGTCTATATGCTGTTACTCACAGTTTCTGCATCCAGTGACCCATTAACTCTGGTTGTCTATCTGCTGTACATATAACTACAGTTTCTGCATCCAGTGACTCACAGTTTCTGCATCCAGTGATCCATTAACTCTGATTGTCTATATGCTGTAACTCACAGTTTCTGTATCCAGTGACCCATTAACTCTGATTGTCTATATGCTGTAACTCACAGTTTCTGCATCCAGTGACCCATTAACTCTGGTTGTCTATCTGCTGTTTCTGCATCCAGATAACTCACAGTTTTCTGCATCCAGTGACCCATTAACTCTGATTGTCTATATGCTGTAACTCACAGTTTCTGCATCCAGTGACCCATTAACTCTGATTGTCTATATGCTGTAACTCACAGTTTCTGCATCCAGTGACCCATTAACTCTGGTTGTCTATCTGCTGTACATATAACTCACAGTTTCTGCATCCAGTGACCCATTAACTCTGATTGTCTATATGCTGTAACTCACAGTTTCTGCATCCAGTGACCCATTAACTCTGATTGTCTATATGCTGTAACTCACAGTTTCTGTATCCAGTGACCCATTAACTCTGGTTGTCTATCTGCTGTAACTCACAGTTTCTGCATCCAGTGACCCATTAACTCTGGTTGTCTATCTGCTGTACATATAACTCACAGTTTCTGCATCCAGTGACCCATTAACTCTGATTGTCTATATGCTGTAACTCACAGTTTCTGCATCCAGTGACCCATTAACTCTGATTGTCTATATGCTGTAACTCACAGTTTCTGCATCCAGTGACCCATTAACTCTGATTGTCTATCTGCTGTACATATAACTCACAGTTTCTGCATCCAGTGACCCATTAACTCTGATTGTCTATCTGCTGTACATATAACTCACAGTTTCTGCATCCAGTGACCCATTAACTCTGGTTGTCTATCTGCTGTACATATAACTCACAGTTTCTGCATCCAGTGACCCATTAACTCTGAGAATCCACCTGTTGTTTCCAGCCTCAGGATTTCTCTCAAGTATGATGTGATAGGGTGGAATTGCGGTGAGTGTCACTTGCCGATCAGTTGGAAGGGTTATGTTTAAATACACCTTGTTCGCTGAAAAATGATTGAACCATATATATAACCTTTACTGTGAAATGCCTTTGTTCCAAATTTAATGCTCGTATTAAGATGTTCGTATCCACACAAGAGCTTAATTTACTCAATAGCATCGAATCCGGTCATAGGGTTTTTTTCATACAAAAGTTGGCTTCTACTGGATGTATGACGGGTGTGAGATCAACGATATATCCTTGAAGATATCGTTGCAATGGAATTGCAAAGGAGACTGTTGCAGCGACATCGGTTAACATGAGAATTAAATGATATCACTAATCTTAAAACAGTACACAAGCTTAAAACAGTACACAAAATGCGGTATTAGTGATGCCGTTCAGGCCAATAATGCAGTCCAATAAAGCCTCGCGTGATCTATTTTCAGCCAATCAGGAATAATATATTTTCGGTTTATGAGGACGTAATCTAAAAACCAATTGCTTGGTAAGGCAACCAAATACCATGAATATATACTAGTACCTCTCATATGTGAAAACATATGCCAGATTTCTATGATTTTGCCTTATGTCAGTATCGGATACGCAGTATCCAACCAATGTTAGAACTATGTAACTTACTTGAACCCCCTTCGGGTTCTCGGTAGTATGACTTCACCGCAGAGTCAAGCTGTCGACAGTCTATAATAAAAGACATTTTTTAATATAGTTACATTCAGTCCAAATTACAAATATGAGATGATTAAGTAACATATTATATCATACACAGGTGACAAAGTTACAGTTCCAATATAATCTCCAACCACACCTATAAATATCACTGTGTTTAATGCATGTGTTGTAATTCTATATTCACAATTAAAAACACAAATTCAAACGCAAGCTTCCTGCATAAATACCCTATATATTTGTCGAGTTAATGACGTTTCAATCCTGTTTAACGGCCACATTGTCTGCCACACACATGGCTATACAGTATAACGGCGACTGGAATGTCCAGTGCACCACATCAGATGTTGAAGGACATACCTGAAGCAGCATAGTGATGGGGGAGCAGGACAAAGACGAGAATCCCAAGTAGTGCTTGTGGTGACATACTGCAGCCTGCTGCAGGGTCTTGGTTGCCTAGATACCTAAAGTATTCAAATAAAGTAGAAGTATTAGGACAAAACATACACAAGCCAGTTCTACGTATATAAAGATTGAATATTGCCAGAGTGGTCACGGTACCATGGCCCTAGATGAGACGAAGTAGAGACTCTCCATCTCACAAACATCCTGATGAAACATTGTACCCTCCTCAATGGGCTCTTGTCCAGACAACCAGAAAGATAATATACAAAATAACGAAATATATAATAAAACGATTAAAACTGTCATGGTATTTATCTCAATAGAATGATGATATAAACACAGGTAAATGAGCATGGCATCGAGCAAGTATGGTGTCTTTATATATTGTTTGTGAAATATTCATCGAATATAGATTCCTGTCATTTTGGCCCAGGGATAGATAATCCTTCTTTTCAGTTCCGAGCGGGTTATTGTAGATATTTTACACTGTCATTTACAGGAAGATGATTAAAAATTTTACTTGCCAGTGTTGACAAACCTTAGCCCTGATGACGTAATGTTTTCAATTTGTGAATTCAGGAACAACGTTTGAGGTCATGGCATACATGAAGCGTTATTAACAGCAGGGCGTGATACTGCTTCTACCCACAAATCAGCCTCAGGACTCACCCAAAGAGTTGTTAAGGTGCATGTGCAGCTACTGTAACTATCAGGATCTTATCGATCCTAAGTAATAATACCAATTCAACAAACCTCGGTGTACCTGACAATAAACCCAAGCAAGGTATATCACAGTTATATTGCAATGCTTCATAAGAAAGTAATTCTATCTATACTGAAGGTAATGTTGCCATTGACACAAATTTCCTACACGCCTTTTCAGTCTACATTGTGTACTTCCCCCAAAAGCATCCCCGTTACTTATACGATATACTATTTACATATGCAACTATATAAATATTAGATGCAGGTTTGTGCCTTCAAGTGTTACATACGTTACTATGTGTTCGTTGACAGGACGTACGTTAGAGTTACGAGCACAACATACAGCTTAGCGTGTATTTTTGCAATCCGTTCTGTGATCAGTAAAGTGACAGCAGCAATATGTCAGATTTCCACTTCAGTCCGGGTTCAGGCCCAACGTGTTCTTTTTCAACCTTTCGGGCGGCACGTTCTACAGAACGTAAATCAGTCTGGCCACAAGTAGTAGTTATGGGGAATGTACTTAATAGTAGTATTTCTGTTGCTCGTATCGGCTTGTAGGTTGTGTGAAGCCATTGTATGATAGTAAGAGCAGCGACCTCTACTGTCCGGGGACATTGGGACCAGCTGATATTTTCGTCGCATGCAAAAAGCATTCAGGAACCTGTCCCTAACAGAAACGTCGAGGTGTGAAGAATACTCCCGAGCACGCGAGATCACAGTGTAAACAGACACTTATAGTTTCAACAGAATCCAAATGGGTCTATTAACATTGACAAGTGTGTAAACATTATCTCCATCAACCTAGCAATTATTCATGCTATAAGTTTCAACCCTTTTTAAACAGTCTGTTCATTTCACCCTACACGGTATAAATTGTACACATACATGAAATCAATTTTGTAGTTTGTTTAATTACGCCGTCAATCAATGATATCGACAACAAATCTCAGTAATGATAATTTGATACGTGTCATAAATACTGGGTCACGTGGTTGTCGCCCGTGATTTCATAGTAGTACAGATTTACATTATGTTTGTCTACTGTAACATTGACTGTGAAGCCTGATTATGTACAGACCTATGATCCTAACGAATTTCACAGTGTCGATATCTGTGTATAATGACTTGTATTTTGTAATTAAACTTGATTAGTGCGTAAAGTAAATCAATGTTTTTTTAGTAGCAATCTGAATATTATAGCTACTAAACTGTCTGCAATGCAAATAATCAAACTTGTAAATTCACACTTTACTCTGATCATTCTGTTTTCAGAGAATTTGCATCTGACGTGTACTTTAAAACGTCACGTGTCATCACCTGTTGTGAGATACTTATATAAAGCCTGTAAAGAGAAGCAGGATGATATCTATATTAAATAGATCACCATCGAAGAACCAGATCTTTGTTGCACATAGGCGGATCGAAAGGCGGGGTGCAGGGGTGCCCCCCCCCCCCCCTTTTGTCCAGAAAGTTCGTTAAATGACCATTGAAACTGCCCCTTTCTCAATAGTGTACACACACACACACACACACACACACACACACACACACAACACACACACACACACACACACACACACACACACACCACACACACACACACACACACACACACACCACCCTTTCTCAAAAAGCTGTACAAACCGGGCATGAGTCTCTTTAACCAATTCAGACAATCACTTACTTTTCAGCCGATCCGAATTTTCTCGTTTGAAAGTCAATAGAGACACTACAAACAAGTATGGTTACACTGTATTCCAGTTCCTTGTTTCCTAAGAAAATGGTATTTACAAATTAATTTTGATTTTGAAGTTTAAAAAATCGTATTTCTATATTATATGTCGAGGTTTAGGCAGCATGTCGTTAACGAAGACGTCACAGACTGCCCGTTTGATGAGTTCGTAAATGATTCACAATTCATCTGGCTCACTGGTTACACCTGTTATGTGTTCTTTGCGCTTATTAAATGTATTTTGTAACGTACAATGTGATTGATATAATATAATTTCATAATAATACAATTGACACACTAATACAACCGTGTTGATTTGCTGTTAAACTTAAATCAAGATCGTTAATAAAAACTACAAGGTGTATACGTCATTGGAAGGGGAAAATAAAGATCAACCTCGACTCCCTCTAATATGTACTTCAACATCCTGCTCTACCACATGAATCCATTATATGCTTATTGTCACGTTTACAAATATTCTTTTTTTTACTAAACATTTTGACGTAATATGCAGGTATATTCGATGAAGCTGGTTAAAATCGATTTAAAGTAATACTTTCATGCTAAGTAGATTAAAACATATGATTATATGATTTGTAAGAAAGGAAATTAGAACTTTTAGTGATGTGAAAGTGCAGTGGAGTTTGTATATAATGAAGTCGGATATACCGAACTTTCAGCCATTTCATACATTGACAAGGACATTGAATATGATATTGAGAAGGACAATAATATACATTGAATAACCCTCACACTGATCCCTCACACTGAACTCTGATAATGCTAATCGCGCAATCAATCATTTTCGTGTAAAATTTCTCTCTCTCTCTCGATTTCTAGCTTTACGCGTCGGGAAAATACCTTGATTTCCACGTGTTTGTCCACTTACCTTTCTGTTAGTTTTGTCAACCTCCAGGTCAGTCACACATAGCACACACATACATTCCTGTATAACGACACAGAACGTACAGCATCCAAGGCGAGTACTCCAGTCAAGGCGTAATCCAGCACAGCCTCTAAGTAGATGACAGGACGTACGTTAGAGTTACGAGCACAACATACAGCTTAGCGTGTATTTTCGCAATCCGTCATACGCCTATTCGTACATAAATAACGACATTGACAAAACTGAGACCTCTTAACAGGGTGTGACGCCTATCGAAGTAGCAACAGAGCTGACATACAATATGGGCAGAGTATACGCTGTGTCATTGATAGTTACTGATGGCTGGGAGCGGGTATCCCGGTCAAAGGCCGAGCGATAACACCTTGCGGAATTCGTGAATATCTGACCAGCTTGCATGAGAGTGATACGTTATTGAACAAACATCAATACACAAAGTTCAAAACTGTTGACTTTCACGTGATGTATGCGCAATGTGGATTGAAATATGTCATTGTTGATAGTTAAAGAAACACTTATTTCCATTGTCCTGTGAAACTGTAATCACGTTGGTAGATTTAAACCAGAAATCACATCCATAGTTCCTCCTCTGAAACGAGTCTGGCGTCCTTTCAAGAAGGTGCAGTGCTTTACGAACTATGATGATGATCGCCATCTTGACCTTCATGATCATCATCACAAGGTAACCGTCTCATCCAAGGAGAGGGACCTGTGCCGATACCGCACCATTGTCTAAAAGCCTATAAATGTAGTCCGTTCCGTGGTCAGTTCCATCAGCGTGATGACCAGAGGTCAGGACAATCATCGCGCACTGGGGTACATTCTTCTAAACATTGATCTCAAACACCACCAGGAACCCACAAGCTTGTGTGACGTTATTGAGGAAATCTTTCTATAGGAACCTGTTCGGCAACCCTACACAGTGCCAAGCCCCATGGTGACTGTGGCAGCAATTACCGTACTTGTGCTTGTGGGCGACCACGACCTGAGACCAGCAGACAGTCAGGGTAATAGTTGGCGGGTATTTTCTCAAACGGCTGGAGAGAGGGAGAGATATGTTCAATGGGTTTTATTGATTCATTTTTAATAGCATTACATGTTATGAGGAATCTCTGTAAATGTGACAATGCGTGCGTATCTACTGCGGTTAGTTTGATCGGCTGATTGTGTTTGTTTCTCGGGCGCAGTTTGTGTTTAGTTTGAAAACGACATTGTTTAAGCATTTTACCCAGTGCGTGTTAATGCATGGTGCACATGTACTTTTCATAGTTTGAATAAATGTACTTTGCTTCCAATATTATGTTAAATTTTTTCCAAAGTTACATATTTTTCTATCAAAACATAGAATGGAATAGTATGAAATCTTCAAAATTAACTATCACTAATACACCTTTGAATCCTTCATAAAACATTCATCAATAATACACATATGAAGTCGTCAAACTACACCTACCACACCCAAGAAGATCCCCTTTGCACTCAGTTCTAATTCACACCAAGTCACCCACGTCACTCAGTACTAATTCACACCAAGTCCCCCAATTCACACAGTACTAATGTACATCGAGTCGCCAACTTCACTCAGTACTAATTCACACCAAGTTCCCCACTTCTCTCAGTACTAATTCACACCAAGTCCCCACTTCATCAGTACTAATTCACAGTACTAATAATGTACATCGAGTCGCCAACTTCACTCAGTACTAATTCACACCAAGTTCCCCACTCCACTCAGTACTAATTCACACCAAGTCACCCACGTCACTCAGTACTAATTCACACCAAGTCCCCCAATTCACACAGTACTAATGTACATCGAGTCGCCAACTTCACTCAGTACTAATTCACACCAAGTTCCCCACTTCTCTCAGTACTAATTCACATCAAGTTCCCCACTTTACACAGTATTAATTCAAACCAAGTCCCCCACTTCACTCAGTACAAATTCACATCGAGTCCCCCACTTCACTCAGTACAAATTCACATCGAGTCCCCCACTTCACTCAGTACAAATTCACATCGAGTCCCCCACTTCACTCAGTACAAATTTACAATCATTACTAATTCACACCGTGCCCCCACTTCACTCAGTACAAATTCACATCGAGTCCCCCACTTCACTCAGTACAAATTCACATCGAGTCCCCCACTTCACTCAGTACAAATTCACATCGAGTCCCCCACTTCACTCAGTACTAATTCACATCGAGTCCCCCACTTCACTCAGTACTAATTCACATCGAGTTCCCCACTTCACACAGTATTAATTCAAACCAAGTCCCCACTTCACTCAGTACAAATTCACATCGAGTCCCCCACTTCACTCAGTACTAACTCACATCGAGTCCCCCACTTCAATCAGTATTAATTCACATCGAGTCCCCCACTTCAATCAGTTCTAATTCGTATCGAGTCCCCCACTTCAATCAGTATTAATTCACATCGAGTCCCCCACTTCAATCAGTTCTAATTCACATCGAGTCCCCCACTTCAATCAGTACTAATTCACATCGAGTCCCCCACTTCACTCAGTACTAATTCACATCGAGTCCCCCACTTCAATCAGTATTAATTCACATCAAGTTCCCCACTTCACACAGTATTAATTCACACCAAGTCCCCCACTTCACTCAGTACTAATTCACATCGAGTCCCCCACTTCAATCAGTATTAATTCACGTCGAGTCCCCCACTTCAATCAGTTCTAATTCACATCGAGTCCCCCACTTCAATCAGTATTAATTCACATGGAGTCCCCCACTTCACTCAGTACTAAATCACATCGAGTCCCCCACTTCAATCAGTATTAATTCACACCAAGTTCCCCACTTCACTCAGTATTAATTCACACCAAGTCCCCCACTTCACTCAGTACTAATTCACATCGAGTTCCCCACTTCAAACAGTACTAATTCACATCGAGTTCCCCACTTCAATCAGTTCTAATTCTCATCGAATCCCCAACTTCTCCCAGAACTAATCCGCATCGAGTTCCCCACTTCTCGCAGTACTAATTCACACCAAGTTCCCCACTTCTCCCAGAACTAATTCGCATCGAGTTCCCCTCTTCTCTCAGTACTAATTCACATCGAGTCCCCCACTTCAATCAGTTCTAATTCACACCGCGCCCCCACTTCAATGAGTTCTAATTCACATCGAGTCCCCCACTTCTCGCAGTACTAATTCGCATCGAGTTCCCCACTTCTCTCAGTACTAATTCATATCAAAGCCCCCACTTCACTCAGTACTAATTCACATCGAGTCCCCCACTTCACTCAGTACTAATTCACATCGAGTCCCCACTTCAATCAGTACTAATTCACACCAAGTCCCCCACGTCACTCAGTACTAATTCACATCAAGTCCCCCACTTCAATCAGTACTAATTCACACCGAGTTCCCCACTTCTCCCAGTACTAATTCACATCGAGTTCCCCACTTCTCTCAGTACCCATTCACACCAAGGCCCCCCACTTCACTCAGTACTAATTCACATCAAGTCCCCACTTCACTCAGTACTAATTCACATCGAGTTCCCCACTTCTCTCAGTACTAATTCACACCAAGTTCCCCACTTCTCCCAGAACTAATTCGCATCGAGTTCCCCACTTCTCTCAGTACTAATTCATATCGAGTGAACCACTTCACTCAGTACCCAGTACACCAAGGCCCCCACTTCACTCAGTACTAATTCACATCGAGTGAACCACTTCTCTTAGTACTCAGTATACCAAGTCCCCCACTTCACTCAGTACTAATTCACATCCATTCCCCAAATTCAATCAATACTAATTCACATCGCGCCCCCCACTTCAAACAGTACTAATTCAGATCAAGTCCCCCACTTCACGCAGTACTTATTCACACCAAGTCCCCCCACTTCACGCAGTACTAATTCACATCAAGTCCCCAACTTCTCTCAGTACTAATTCACACCAAGGCCCCAACTTCAGTCAGTACTAATTCACATCAAGTCCCCAACCTCTCTCAGTACTAATCCACATCAAGGCCCCCAATTCACTGTTCCAATAAACTCATGAAGTCCTCAAAGTACAGCTATCATTCATACACCCTTGAAGTCCCCACTCTGTTACTAATACACCTCTCAGCTACCGGAATCTCCTGGTTAAGAGGTCGGTGTGATTGAAGATCGATGGCGTCACTAATGTAACAATACCGTTAACCCAGGGTAGTGTCTCTAACATCAGTGTTTACACAAACAACTACACCAGTTAAACGAATCCATAATTATCCTTTCAACACATGCTCTCCAAAGATATCCGGTTCCTAAATAATTTATGCCCCTAACGACTTCAGCTTTAATTTACCTCATATATTCATGTACACTCTCTCATATTATAGAGATGTATGCATTTCAATACGATGTATTTACGAACAATAACCTCTTAATACAACTCTTAATGCACCGGGGCATGTGCGGGTGCATTTATAGGGTCGATCGGTGTCTTCTTACACACTATAGCTCTGATCTCATTCAACGCTTGGCCTTTTGAAAGGAAAACTCGTATCTCGAGAGAGAAGATTATTCTGATATGTCAGTTTTAGTTTGTTTGAACTGTATACCAACTGTCACTAATGGAATATGGAAAAAAAATTCATAGGCTTTTACTTAAAAGTTGACAGATGACAAAGATGGTAAAATATTTTGCTTGATAACGTTGCAGGGATCTATACCGAAACATCACCATTTCAGTACAAAACAGAAGTTTCTATCTATAACCATGTTGTCTACTTTGCCACAGGAATACCCCGAAGTGAACAATGGTGGCGGATCTCTGTCCGGGACAATATATTATTTGTCACTTGTTCAAGACATTCTCATATGAAATTGCCAAACAAATGTTTGACAACCCTGTACGGTCAGGGCACCCATCATTAGCTACACCGGTGAGCTATCAATACTGATTATCAACGAGGTGACATTTTATTTTCATTGCGAATGACATTATCATGTGTGACTAAAAACCCGATACCCAGTCAGACCCAAAATTAACATGTGCTTACGTGTGCTCTACATATAGCTTTTACTAGTCAGAATAAGTAGGAGATGATGTTATCCGAGAACCAGGTTGTATGATGATTCCATTTACAACGTGTTGCGACCTTATATCTACCCCTAACATCTACCCCTAACATCTGCCTCTAATATCTGCCCCTGATATCTACTGCTAATATCTACCCCGGATATCAGCCCCTGATAAATGTACCAAATATATGTTCCTAATATATTTTTTTCAAAGTTCCTATTCCATTTTAGCGTGATATTACTGTGGAACCAAGTTGTATGGATATATATGGATTGAGAAAATGATTATTTCATTCACAACGTGTTCCGACTATCCTGGTCATGGGGTCGGAGTTCTTGAATGGCGGCGGTGTCACTACTAATGGTGCAAGAGGTTTCAATGGCGTGAACGTGGTTGGGATAAAATTCGAAATTGAATACTGTAAGGGACATTCTCGCGATCTCGCATTCTTGCGATCTCGACCTTTGGAAACAAGCTAAAAATGCCAAAAGTGCGAGAATGCGAGATCGCGAGAACGCGAGACTTGGCCAAAATCTCGCGTTCTCGCGATCTCGTATTGACCTCATTCAGGGTTTCAGGATGAGCAGTTAGTTAAATAGGGGTCCTATTGTTACTGAGTACCTCCAACAGAACATAACCACATTAACATTGCCAGTACTCAGTCGAGAGTGTTAGCCGCGAAAAGGCGACACTAATACTGTCGGTATTGGCACACTCTTTGATGCTGGGGGGCGGTGGGGTAGCCTAGTGGTTAAAGCGTTGGCTCGTCACGCCGAAGACCCGGGTTCGAATCCCCACATGGGTACAATGTATGAAGCCCATTTCTGGTGTTCCCCGCCGTGATATTGCTGGAATATTGCTAAAAGCGGCGTAAAACCAAACTCAGTCAGTCTTTGATGCTGGATCACACCATGCTGTACGGGCGTATACAAGAATAAGGACTAATACCAAACCGTTTGTGTAACACTGTTGGCATTTGCAACTGGCTGTATAAAAGGACCAAGTATAATATACCAAAACATATTACTCTACATCCTGATTATTTAGATTTTTTTCTAACGATTCTATATTACAGAATGCTTTAACAAGTAGTATTCGTATACATAATTGTAGAAACACTTATACGAATTTTCCATCTACTCCACACTGTAAAATGATTTAACAAGCAAATTAGTCTGTCGTACAGACCCTGAAGCAAATATATCCAAGAAAGCCCACGCAAGTCTAGAAAATGTGGCAAGTCTAGATTTCCTCAGCTTCAGAAAATGAAGAAAGTCTCAGGGCTCCTTTTCATTATATATATATTTTTTTATGAACTTTTTTCAGTACAATATGTTCATTTCAGAGACTAGTTGTTAGTCTACAAGCAAATATACCTGTATGCTTATCGAGTGAAAATTTAAAATTATATTCCCGGGAGTTCCATATTGTGTAATTTACGGTATCAGTTGACAAGATGGTGGCAAGAAGTGTGTTTACCATCGAGTTACCTGATATTACTAGTTTGATGTTAAAATGGTCCACGCAGGTGAGAAATGTTAAACCCAAACACCAGTTACCTCCCTCGACATGAATGCATAATACCACTTTCGACCCTGTATGATTAACGTATCCAGGTTATGTGACAGTGACGTAGCACTCAAGTCAAATCGATGCGGTGTTTGCCGTGAAATATTGTTTGGGACTGTGATCAATAATGGCCGGAATAATCAGTCGAAGAAAAGTTCTTGTTCAGGCTTCACCTAATTGCGAAATCGTGTGAGGTGGAGTAATTTACTTTATCGATAAATTAAATTCAGGTGTAGCAGCGATACCACCGTCCCTCGTAGTCATGGCAGTGAGACAATTTGTTAATGTGACGGACGGGAAAGCTGTGCTGCAGGTGACAAGCTGGTCGTTTCACACAACACGGCAGGTCTTACTGTATTAAGTGGCTCATTCAATGGGCTACGTGACTAAGCTTAAAAGGCAGCAATTGTGACATTTCAATAACGTCCTGCGTTCTATTGATGTAAAATGCAGCCATCCAGCGTAATTGTCGAGTCTGACTTTTTAATTTCTTTTCGTCAGGGTTGCGGAGTTCATCTGAAGATTGTTTCTCGCCAGGTCCTTTCCGGTACCAAAGATGACCGTGTGGAATAAGGAATATTATTACTATCCCCTGTGAGTTGCTTCCCTTAAACGTGTTAGGATCAGCTAATAGTGGACTTGAATTCTTTCTCGATTCCTCTTTCTTCCAAAACCTGTACCCTGCGCACTACCTTGTTTGAAAATTCGGTTGAAGAACACAATTAAGTTACAGTCCAGTACAAAAGAAACACGTTAGCACTACGACTGTGGTAAGTCCATATTATGGGAGATACGGCTGTCTTAGCGCTAAGGACCCGTGAACATCCGGGGTAGAATAGGTCTTCAGCAACCCATGCTTGCCACAAAGGCGACTATGCTTGTCATCGGTTCCCAATTGCGCAGATCGATGCTCATACTGTTGATCACTGGATTGTCTGGTCCAGACTCGATTATTTACAGACCGCCGCCATATAGCTGGAATATTGCTGAGTGCGGCGTAAAACTAAACTCACTCACTCACTCGACTGTAGTGGCGCTTCATACTCTCGTCGAGAGTCAAGGTCCCAGATGAAAGCCATACATGACTGGATATCATATACAAACACCTGACAACATGATGCTATTCTCGTGGATGACTGATAACACGCTTTTGTTCCGTGTTACTTATTGTGTGAGTTATCAAATGAGATTATGATGACTCTTCATCAAACATGTCTGATTGCGATAAAACAAATTACGCCCAATCTGTCAATATTTCAGGTAACTCAAGTAGTTAGTTAGTAATTGAGACAAGACTAACCAAAATTCCATTTTTAAGGTCCAACTCATGATCACAGTTCTTGACAATTATTTTTTTAGAAAATGGGAAACTTGATATCTTTTCCCTGAAACCGAGCGCATGACGTGTGATTAATGCTGTTTGACCAGTACTTCTGTCATATCACGACGTGTGGTCTTAATGTGGGAGGAAAGAGTGAGTGAGTGAGTGAGTGAGTATGGTTTTACGCTGCTTTTAGCAACATTCCAGCAATATCACGGCGGGGGACACCAGAAATGGGCTTCACACATTGTACCCATGTGTGGAATCGAACCCGGGTCTTCGTCGTGACGAGCGATCGCTTTAACCACCAGGCTACCCCCACCGCCCCTAGTATGGGAGGAAAGACCGGAGCGGGTCTTATATGTTTACCACTTTGGTTGAAACCAATGATAAACTGACATACCTAGAACAGAATCAGGGCGGATTGGGACAAAGGTTTTCTGCATTGGGTATGTTGCAGCAGCTGTAGTAGAAGGCAGTAGGAGCAGGCGCTGTTGTTGTTGTTGTAGCAGCAGTAGTGGTGGTCGTAGTAGTAGTAAGCGGTGACGACAAAACACCTGAGTATTTATATGCGTCCTTTATTCGTCTGAGGTATCGACACTTTCAGTGTCAGTGAATAGGCCTCACAACCTAACCAATGTGTATCACATAGCATTACGTACTGTACATAGATTTTGTATCAGTCTATCAGATACATATACATAAGTGTTCATTATTCTATGCAAAATATTCATCTATATGTTTGTTATACCTATGTTGTAATCGTACGATAGACATTTCAGTAGTTTGGGAATTATATTTCTGTATTTGTTTGTGATCATCACAAGTTGTATACAATTGCTTTGCAATAGTCTATGCTTATGTGGAATATTTCTCAGTACGACTTATCTGTGACAATGTAGGTCTGTGTAATCTTCACAGATAAACATCACACTTCATATCGAGATTGGTTCAGCAGTTCTGTCTCTACCAGTGGCATAGACATGTGCTCAACAATGTACAGTAACAGAAACGTCAGCCTCAGTTGTAGACTCCGCCAACGCGAGGACGTCACATCTCCACCGTCAGGACGAGGTTTGCCGTGTCCGTGTTGAGTCCATCATTAACAACCATCTGCAAAAGCAAAACGTGGATGTAGGAGGTGGGAATAAACGTCTTCACCAGTATTCCAAGTATTCCAGGGAGTAGCCTCAATGCTGCATGGCTATGTATTTATACTATGTTCCCAGTTCCTCCAGCAATATCAGGCTGCGGACTACTCGCAGAAATCAAATAAACCTTTATCCGTGATTTATCGTTTAACCTTTACAAGTGCATGCGAACCCTATCGTTACCGTATAAAAAGCAATACATAGAGAAGACATTGCACGAGGCGGATTGCTGTTCGTATGATGTCATCTCAGCCCCAATTGGTCAGGTCACGACATGGTTTTCTGTTCCCTCCAAACAGGCAATGTCTTGATTCGTTGGTTATTTATACACTGTACAGTGCTGTCGTTAGAATTCATCGGTGAAATAGAAATGCCCTGTATACCAAAACGTGAAGCGTTATGAATACAACGGTACTTGCCATTCAGAGAGTTGTAACCATTTGGAATTACACTTTGTCAGTAAAGTGCAGATTCTAGTATGCTTGTTGTTGGGTCCCATCTGGGATTCGAACCAAAACTCTCTGGGTCAGGCACCTAATCGCCAGCACATATAACCTACTCAGCCACCCTTGTAGTCTAGACCACGGACTTTGTTTACCCCTCTGATATGTATCAATTGGCACGGCTTCCACGGCAGAAATCAATGAATAGAGCTCAAAAATAACTTTTAAAAGATAACTTATTATAACCCAGATCTAACATAGTTTACGTAAAGCGTTTACGATACACGTTAACACTGCAGGAGAAACATCACACTCATTTAGAAGATACTAAATCGTATATATTTTATTCAACTGAAAAACATCACCATCTATAGCTTAAGATTGTATGCACCCTTTGATGCTTATATTTTTCCAAACCAGTGAAGGTCCGGGATAGAATGAACCTTCAGTAACCCATGCTTGTCGTAAGAGGCGACTAACGGGATCGGGTGGTCAGGCTCGCTGACTTGGTTGACACATGTCATCGGTTCCCAATTGTGTAGATCGATGCTCATGCTGTTGATCACTGGATTGTCTGGTCCAGACCCGATTATTTACAAACCGCCGCCATATAGCTGGAATATCGGTGAGTGCGGCATAAAACTAAACTCACTTACTTACTTATTTTTTTGTTATTTTATTTTTTTATTATTATTATTATTATTTATTTATTTTATTTATTTTCGGGGGTGGGGGGTGTTAGCCTAGTTTATTTTATTTTCGGAGACCCGGGTTTTACCCACATGGGGGGGTAGCCTAGTGGTTAGAGCGTTCGCTCGTCACGTCGGAGACCCGGGTTCGATTCCCCACATGGGTACAATGTGTGAAGCCCATTTCTGGTGTCCCCCGCCGTGATATTGCTGCAATATTGCTAAAAGCGGCGTCAAACCATACTCACTCGCTCAGTTATATGGGACTGTAACATGAACCTGACACAATGGAAAAGAAGCTCAAGCCAGTCTAGGTTAGAAATGACACTTCGTTGTGCTTTCAATATGTAACACTGTACAGCAGAAGAGAGCTTCTGGTAGTGTGAGAACGGAGAACGCTTACCTGAATATGATATGTTTTCTCATTAAGTTTCGATGGGTCAACAACGACTACATCCACCGTGTTATGGGTTTGTCTGGTCCTGATGAACCTAGTGGAAGGAGCCGTTGTGACGTTGTAGGTCAGCTGAAACAACAAACACAGCCATCATTATTCAGTAGACTACACTCATATTCTTCACTTCATTAACACAAAACAACTATGGTTCTTATGGTGTACATACGCTAAGCAGGAAGTGCGTTTGGGGACTAGCATGTAACAATCAAGTAGTGAATCGCGCATTTGTCTTTAAAACCAAATACAGTGGAATCTGTCTATTACGGACCGGTATGGGACCGACATATTTTTCCGAATTATAAAGCAGTCCGGATGAATCTGCTTTTGTCCGTTATCGTAGACACAGCCATGTGCACAGTTGGCCGACATGTTCACTATCCTCGATCACCTGAGCAATGCTTTCTATATCGGATTTTGAAGGACACGTATGTTCTCTTGTATCACATTTAAGGAAACAGACGTATTTCTTCAGAGGTACAACATGTGCGTAGTGTCAGCTAGATAATAATACAAACGTTAACAAGCTTGAACAAACGTTTACATAAACGCGACATAAAAGTCAGTGCGACACAGACATAAACAACTGTCCAGCTGTTCATTGCATTGAACATAGAGATTTTTCTGAGTGCCATTTTCTTTTTATTCTAATAAAAAGAAGATGTAACCCAGAAAAATCTCTATGTTCATCAAATAGCATCTTCTAAAATGCCAATCAAGCATCTTTCATTGCATTGTCAACATACACAAGTTGGGACATATCTACGTTTGATACTCAGCTAACCTAGATGGTCCATCAGTAATGACGTTGAATAGACACCTTTTGTCTCAAATATGAATATCATAAAGTTTGTTCACAGGACTTCCATCTCGACCCCCAGCGACTCCACTATATTAGAATTACCTACCTGGGGGTGGAGGTCTTTGTCTATAGCGGTGACGGTTGCTATGACGGTGTTGGGGCCGTCGCTGGGGCGAATAGTGGTATGGTTCGTTCTGAAGGGGAAGTGAGGGGGGTTGTCGTTGACGTCCACCAGGTCTATTCGAACCTACATGAAAAAAGACAAATATAAAGTTTTTTCAGTATAAATCAACGTTTTTCACACGTACAAAATGGTTTCCACCATGTAATCGACTCTGGTAAATGGCCAACCATAAAGCGCCATATTTGTTTCTATATTATATCACTGATGCAACGACCGCACTTGAAAAACAGGGATGAGGGGGGATGTTCCAGTTTTATATACTTTCTTCTCTTCGCCTCGACTGATAATCAGACAAGAAAGAAAGAACTATTCCTGATTATTCAATGTTCCATGAACGTCACTCAAAGTGACCGCCCCCAATACTGTTTTTATTAAAGGTGGCAGTGTTCGGAATCTTTTCTCACGTAAATATATAAATGTTTAACATTTTTGTTGCATTTTTCGGTGTGGATGCAGGCCAGTCGCCTCAGACATCCCAATTCTGTATGCAGGGTTACATCCCTTAGGCGCGCAAGGATACGGTGGCTTGAGGTTCAAGATTCGCCTTGACTAAGATCATGTATTTGTCCACGCAATACCTGCAGTGTGTCGCCCAATCATGTTTGTCCTCGCACCTCGAGGTCACACGCGCTGATATGGATGAAGTGCTGTCAAAAGTGCATGAATGCCAACATACACAGTAAAAACCCTATTTAAACACATAACGCAGAGTTACGTCCCCTGATACGTACGAACACAGTTGTTGACTTGATGGGAGTATGGAGCGTGGTTGACATTATCGCCAGCAAGTACATCGGGGTCTTCTCGGCGTCCACTTGCGTATTGGTGTATAGATCTCCCTGGAAAACAGTGATCACCATCATCGTCGTCGTTGTAATCAGTCTAATTTGTGTAGAATAGCACACGTTGTTAAAGGGAGATTATTACATTCTGGGTCCTGTTCCTCAAAGCGATCGTAGTGCTACGGCTGTCATAAGTCCATGTTAAAGAATGGGAGTTCATCTTAGCGCTACGATCGCTTTAAGGATCAGGGCCCAAATATCAGTATTGCTAGGATTGCACATTTGTCCGAAACCGAAGACGAGCGCATATTTTATATTCGACATGATCACGATCACAATATATTGATTGTGTTATTTTATCAAAGCACATTATGGGAATATACTTACATATGGAGCGGTTACGTAGAAGTCCGATTTGTGCGTGCCCACCATGTCCACGGCGAGCTCGTGTGCCCCAGGGAAGACTGTCAGCACTGGGTTTATCAGCATCACACTCGTACGAATCGGGGAGTTCTCACGAAGGGACCCAAAATAAGCTGATTCGTGGAACGTGGGGAAGCCTTCGTCAGGATCGTATACTGTAAAATTAACTGGAGAACTTAGGGCAAATTGCCCGCCTCCATCTGTTGCATTTGCTTGCACCGTGAAAACAGCATTGTTGTCCGACGTCGTCATATCCCTCTTTAGTGTAAGCATTCCGGTGTGGCTGTCAAGAAGAAAGGGAGATGCTGAGTCGACGAGAGAGTAACTCACAACGCCATTCTCGTTAGCTGTGCTGTCTTTGTCAACGGCCACGAACTGGTACACTTTAGCTCCTGATTTGGCTGTGATGGGGATGTTGAAAGTGGAAACTGGCGAGGGGATGAAACTTGGTCCGTTGTCATCAAGGTCTTCGACTGCAATAGCCACGTGGATGAAGCCTACAAACCTGTTGGTCGTTCTACCAGTGACGTTGATAGTAAGGTCCACGTACTGAATTTGTTCATAGTCCAGTGCGTCCACAATCAGCTTGTCATTATTTATTCTTGCAACTGGATAACCGTTACCAGAATCGATACTGAGGGTCACTTCAGAGCTAGGAAATGTGCTGAAAGCACCCTTCAGAAGATCTATCGTCTCCGGTGCTCCGTTCTCTGCAATAGTTTTATAGATAAACTCTTCTAGGACGCTTTCTGATTGGATTTGGAACGTAATTTGTCTAGAACTCGTCAGTGGAGGGTGTCCGTTATCTCTTGCTTCCACAGTGATATGAAACAGATTACCTTCCAAGTTAAACAGACTCTGGCGTGTTGTAATGGCTCCATCGATCCTATCAATACCAAAGCGGGAAGCGTCGATGGTGTTCAGTATGACATACGTTACTCTTCCATTGTCACCAGAATCCTTATCGGTTGCTGATACTTTGTATATGGTCGCTTCCGGTTCCCTAAATTTACTTACGGGGATGATCATATTGTCGCTATTAGGTACAACGAAGACGGGACTGTTGTCATTGATATCTGTGATGGTGACAGTCACGTTGGTGTATAAGGTCGTGATACCGTCTGTGGCTGCCACCTCGAAGAAGAAGAGTTATGGAGTCCGTCATGATCTACCGGCGAATTCGGCGGCGTATTGAGCCTGATGGAGCCGCCATCTTGGGTGATGACGAAGGGAAAGTCCTTGTCTGTGTACTTCTGATGGAAGCTGTATTTGACGTGGCTGGAGTTCACAGTCACCTTAAACACAACATGGGTTCCACCGCAATTAAGTTTTGGAAGGTACGATATAGCAAGGAAAGAAAATATCCCGACATGCTTCAAATGGTGAGCGAGTGAGTATGGTTTTACGCCGCTTTTAGCAATATTGCAGCAATATCACGGCGGGGGACACCAGAATTGGGCTTCACACATTGTACCCATGTGGGGAATCGAATCCGGGTCTTCGGCGTGACGAGCAAACACTTTAACCACCAGGCTACCCTGCCGCTCCACATGCTTCAGATCGAATATATTCTGCAATCTTCAGTTAGTAGGTCAAATACATATACGATTCATTGGTGTTAATATACAATACAAATATTAGAAGTGTCCGTTCATGTATTTCCCCTTGCACGTTACAATCCCTGTTAGTGAGATCCCTGGTACCCAATGTTCGTTTTAAGTGGGCACGAGTGAGGGTCAGATGGGTAATCGTGTGTCACCGTTGTAGGTTGTTGGTCATGACATCAACAACTGGTTTACACGACCCAGATTCGAACCCTTGAAAACATTAGTGTCGAGTACTTACCAACCCAACTTCCGCGTTTGATGGCGTATTCTCTGGAATTTGGAATCTGTATGAGGAATTGTAGAAGAACCAGCGGTTGTAGCC
This sequence comes from Haliotis rubra, assembly GCF_003918875.1. Lineage (NCBI taxonomy): Eukaryota > Metazoa > Mollusca > Gastropoda > Lepetellida > Haliotidae > Haliotis > Haliotis rubra. The sequence goes on along the minus strand of NW_025767111.1, from coordinate 113,576 downwards.
TTCGATCATCCTCATGAGCACCAGTGACTGGCCCATACGTGGGTTTTTGCCATCTGAAGATACAGATACACATGCAGGAACACGCTTCGTGACACATATTATCAGATTTTCTAACACATTTCTCTCTTTATAATGTTGAACAAATATTGGAAACATTCTTGACACGCATGATTTCAGCATACTTGAACAGTGTCGAGTTGTTGCTTGCAAGGACCAATAGATGTTACTGTCATATTACATGCCATGCATGTTTCTTATGCTACGATGACTATACCTATTATGCTACGATGACTATACCTATTATGCTACGATGACTATACCTCTTATGCTACGATGACTATACATGTTATGCTACGATGACTATACCTGTTATGCTACGATGTCTATACCTATTATGCTACTGTGACTATACCTATTTTGCTACGATGACTATACCTGTGTTGCTACGATAACTATACCTATCATGCTACGGTGACTATACCTGTTATGCTACGGTGACTATACCTGTTATGCTACGATGTCTATACCTGTTATGCTACGATGACTATACCTATTATGCAACGATGACTATACCTGTTATGCTACGATGACTATACCTATTATGCTACGGTGGCTATACCTATTATGCTACGATGACTATACCTACTATGCTACGATGTCTATACCTGTTATGCTACGATGACTATACCTCTTATGCTACGATGACTATACCTATCATGCTACGGTGACTATACCTGTTATGCTACGGTGACTATACCTGTTATGCTACCGTGACTATACCTATTATGCTACGGTGACTATACCTATTATGCTACGATGACTATACCTATTATGCTACGATGACTATACCTATAATGCTACGATGACTATACCTATTATGCTACGATGGCTATACCTATTATGCTACGATGACTATACCTATTATGCTTCTATGTCTATACCTGTTATGCTACGATGACTATACCTGTTATGCTACGATGACTATACCTCTTATGCTACGATGTCTATACCTATTATGCTACGGTGACTATACCGATTATGCTACAATGACTATACCTGTTATGCTACGATGACTAGACCTATCATGCTACGGTGACTATACCTGTTATGCTACGGTGATATACCTGTTATGCTACAATGTCTATACCTGTTATGCTACGGTGACTATACCGATTATGCTACGATGACTATACCTCTTATGCTACGATGACTATACCTCTTATGCTACGATGACTATACCTCTTATGCTACGATGTCTATACCTGTTATGCTACGATGACTATACCTATCATGCTACGATGACTATACCTGTTATGCTACGGTGACTATACCTGTTATGCTACGGTGACTATACCTATTATGCTACGGTGACTATACCTATTATGCTACGATGACTATACCTATTATGCTACGATGACTATACCTATTATGCTACGATGACTATACCTATTATGCTACGATGACTATACCTATTATGCTACGGTGACTATACCTATTATGCTACGAAGACTATACCTATTATGCTACGGTGACTATACCTATTATGCTACGATGACTATACCTATTATGCTACGGTGACTATACCTATTATGCTACGGTGACTATACCTATCATACTACGATGACTATACCTATTATGCTACGATGTCTATACCTATTATGCTACGGTGACTATACCTATTATGCTACGGTGACTATACCTATCATACTACGGTGACTATACCTATTATGCTACGATGATTGTACCACTTATGAGACGAAAACCATATATGCCTCGAATAATACGACGGCTATGTCTATTCTGATACGATAGCTATGCCTATTATGATACAATGGCTATGCCTATTATGATACAATGGATATGCCTATTATGATACAATGGATATGCCTATTATGATACAATGGCTATGCCTCCTGTGATAACTTTGAACATGATGACAATGTACCCTTTGAACTGATCTGCTTTAAATATATGGAGCATTTGATATGCATTTGGTGACAATAATCTACACATATCTCACTCAGCATGCACAAAACTTCCTTCAGAAGTTGAGAGAATGGTGGGACCCTTTTTTTATTATTTTATTCAAAAAACGAAGAAATCATTCAATATTGTCCCCACTATGCACTTTCATGCAGTTCAAGTTATCAACCATAATATTCTATGGAGAATCTGCATGTAAAATGAAAATATGTCTATATTGTGAATACAAATAACCGACGCACATAACTTAACTTGAAGCGGGGGTGCTAAAGCAACATTCCCCTCTTTTAAGCCTTTGTTATATCTTGTTATATGCAAGTAAAACAGTAAACATATTTGCTGCTATGGTTACAGGAATAATTTTTAATTCCAATTCTACCAAAAAAAGGAACCTTAAGGGCAAAACATTCGAATTTAAAGATACATAATATGGTGTACTACAACATAAGACAAATGCAAAATCGCAAATTGAATGTGCTTATGTGTTCATCATCGTTTCGTTCTGGCCAAGACGCTCCCTTCTGAGATGATCGATCTTATGTACTTTCCAACTCTTGTAAAACGTAAACTAGTTAATATGCTTTGACATTTGGTGTTTTTCACATTAGCCAGACTATTTTAAAGGGGTTTTAAGTTCTGGGCCATGTTGATTATGCGCATGAACAGAGAATGTGTTTCAGTTTCAAACATGGCGATCATTAGAATGGGTGAACCTAGGCTTAGAATGGGCAACATACATTACATACATACATACATACATACATTACATACATACATACATACATACATACAAACATTTGTATAGCGCCGATATCCAGTATAACTGCTCCAAGGCGCTTTATTTTCCCTCGATCATTGGATGTCCATCACTACGGGACATCGTATTTTCAATCTCAACTCCCTGGGGATCATACAACTCTTGCTGCCTACTAGGCGCACCGAGTTAATGTGGCTTTCCCATCCTTACGAGGTACTCATTCACAGCTGGGTGGACTGGCACACAGAGTCAGAGTACTTTGTCCATGTTTACAGCACGTTGCTGAACCCGCAACTAGGTCTTTGCACGTATTCATGTGGCCACCATCTGGTCATATACGAATTTGTGGGTTCTTTAAAGTGCACAGGGTTGTGTACTGTACACTAGGGGTTATGACAACATTGAAAGAATCTGCACACAAAGTTGACTCCAAGTATTTTTACACCCGGTCACAGGTAGGCTCGATCCCAGCACCTCCAAGCTCGCTGGATTACTAGCCTGGCGCCTTAGACAGCTCGCCCACCACATTAGAGTAAGTGAGTTTGGTTTAACACCGCTTTAGGAATATTCCAGCAATATCACGGCGGGGGACACCAGAATGGGCTTCACACATTGCACCCATGTGTGGAATCGAACATGGGTCTTCGGCGTGTTGAGCGAACGCTTTAACCACTAGGCTACCCCACCGCCCCCATACTTTAGAGCATTTCCGCCTTTAAGAACAGATCTCTAGCAGCATTATTTGTGACTTGTGACGCCAGGTGAGCTATACGGAGATGTCAGACACAATAACCACGCTTACGGTCTCTGGCCATCACAAGGAAGGTGTAGTTTCTGTTTTTCTGCAGAACATCCACGGAAGCGTCCTTGACGCGGATCGCTCCATCTTGGTCAATAGAGAGGAAAGAGTCAACGGGGTTTTCTATGGTGTAGTTAACCCTTCCAAATTCACCAGAATCTTTGTCGTGGGCGGTGACCTATGAAAAACGTTATCGATGTTCAATTGTACAGTATTTAATATAGATGGCGGCCTGTAAATAATCGAGCCTGGACCAAACAATCTGGTGATTAACACAATCAGGAACGTTGACAGAGCATGTGATCATAAATCAATATTAATGAAGATACTATTTTCACTATTAATACAAGTGAAAATAGGAAATATAATATTTGTCCCTGATGTCTTCTTCGACTTCAGCTTAAATATTTTGAAAGCTTTACAGAGGCCTTGAATGTTATAACCGTGCTCGAACAACTTCCGAGACAGAGTCGCATGACGACGTTAACAATATTGGTAAAAGGGCATGCTCGATTGTACCTCAAACGTTGTGAGATGTTTTTGGAATATTGCTCGACCTGAAGGGAACGTTGACTATTGGAAAGCTGAATCATCCCTTTTGTCATACAGCCTTGTTGAGAGGTTTCTGTCTTCATGCATATGTCTAAATATGAAACACACGAGGCGGTCTCGCTTGCTTCCTATATTTCAAGTTCAGGTGGGTAAATCAGTGGGAGGAAATTGTTTAATTGATGATTACTGAATGATATTCCATCATCGATACATCTGAAGTTAAACGTCTTCTCGATGGTGGTTAAATTAAAGTTAATTTCACATACTCTATCACATAACCATCGCACACTTGAATAAACTGGTTGTAATGCATATAATGGTATTTAAGTGCAATAATGTAAATTCAAAACGTTGTATAAATTAAGACTAAACTTTCAGGTTAATAAGCGATTCATCAAGGCTTTTTATTATGCATATATTAAACTATCAAGCTTTTCTATGCCTTTTGAGACTTTTCTTCCAAAAAGATCTTACACTGCCGTTTACTTGATGCTGAGTTCAGGTGCATGACACCTACCTTTCCAACATATATGCCATTTGTGGGAGGCCATGTCATGACGAAGTCGTACATGTCCGAGGTGAAGCTGGGGCTGTTGTCGTTGACATCATGAAGTTTGATAACTATTGTCGATTGTTTACTTGAAAAACGTTCCCTGGTAAGCGTTTCCTGAGCGTGTACCTGTGGCGTAACAAGTATTCATACAAAACAGATGTTAGCATTCTCCGTTTATTTGTTCACCTGACTATGCACGTGGTCTCGAACAAAACAGAGGTGCGTTGCATACAATGTTATTTAAAAGTATTCTATTATATCAGTATTGAGCGTGTAAACATTTTATGTTGCCTTGAGCATAAAGTCAAAACATATTACGGCAAGATGACTTCCGGAATAAGCTTCAGACAATATGACAAAGTGGATACTTGTCTGACGAGTTGTTGCTCACCTAACTGTAACGATTCCCGGTAGAACCATCATTTAATGGACAACAGATGAGGCTTTCATATATCAAGTTAAGATCGAGAAATTCCATATTGCAAGATGTTGCTGTTTTCACCTATTGTATCTGACAATCAGCAGACAATTGTGTTGGTGTTGTTGATAGTTTGCTGTATCTGACAATCAGCAGACAATTGTATTGGTGTTGTTGATAGTTTGCTGTATCTGACAATCAGCAGACAATTGTATTGGTGTTGTTGATAGTTTGCTGTATCTGACAATCAGCAGACAACTGTATTGGTGTTGTTGATAGTTTGCTGTATCTGACAATCAGCAGACAATTGTATTGGTGTTGTTGATAGTTTGCTGTATCTGACAATCAGCAGACAATTGTATTGGTGTTGTTGATAATTGTATTGGTGTTGTTGATAGTTTGCTGTATCTGACAATCAGCAGACAATTGTATTGGTGTTGTTGGTAGTTTGCTGTATCTGACAAGCAGCAGACAATTGTATTGGTGTTGTTGATAGTTTGCTATATCTGACAGTCACCAGACAATTGCATTTGTGTTGCTGATAATCTGCTGTCTCACACTAACCACACAATTGTATTGGTGCACCAGCTCATAGTCAACTTCCTGGATCAGATCGACTTCCCCCGTGATAGTGTCCAGCCTAATCGGACAGGAGGGTGTGTCAAGTATATACTTTACAACAGCGTTGTTTCCCTGGAAGAAAAAACATAATCTTGCACAGATACAGTTGTGTACACTGTCAGCAAATGTATCTAACTGGCATATAATAATAATGTACCTTGAGAGATAAAATGAATGCTATGTATCACAAGTTGAACATGCAATTCTTGTTTTATACAATGTGCACAAAAATAACAGTCTTGAATTGGCTGTCATGTTAACTTCCATGTGTGTTTGTATAATATTGAGATATCTATTCTGTGGATCATTTTGTATCTGATACGGGTTTGAGACCTTCTGCAACATGATTATATACATCTGTTGAAAACTTCATACACTTTCTGCCTGTCTTGGCAAAGTTCTACACATAGCTTGCAGACGAACCAATACTGGCTTCAAAATACGGTCCTGCTCTATTGCTTTTAGGCACTCAACATGCTCTTTGTGTGATAACAGTGTATAGATTATTAACATCAGCAAAGATTCAAGGTGTATGTTTAACAAAATGTGTGTCAATTCCATGGATGCAACAGCCTGAAACAACATATATACTGTCTTGTTATAATGTTTCGAAATATATCGTTAAATACACTTGCACCACCATTGCTTGTTTGGGGGAATGTGACTGAATGAAATACTCAACGTCGTTCGGGTGTATTGAGTGCCCTTAAACAGTCCCTCACACTCACCCACCACGAACCTCATCCGTCCCCACCTCTCAACCTCACACACACTCGCACTCACACACACTCACTCACTCACTCACTTAATCGCTAGCTCGCTCTCACGCACGCACGCGCGCGCGCACCTACCGAGTCAGCATCTGTTGCTGATACCGTGAGTAGACGAAGCCCTATGACGCTGCTCTCCGAGATGTGGACGGTGTAGACGGGTTGCGTCATCACGGGTTTGTTGTCGTTCACGTCCAAGACGTCGATGATGAGAAGAGCATTCCCATCGTCGTTTCCAGTAGCGTGGGTCTCCTGAAGGAATTGCAGGAACATAACATACTACTGAGGCTGAGAATGTAGGCAAGATAGATAATTGCGTGTAGAGTCATTCCGTGAAGATTGTGTGCGTAGACTGCTTGTAGAGAAGGTGCGTGTAACCACAGGGGCTTGTAACGCTAAACACTGCCATCAAGGCATATACTGTCACTGACGGGGTCTTAGTACTATATAAAAGGAAAGGGATGTAACGAGGTGAACACACCAAGTTCGTTTCAGGGCGAATTCAACAATGCTCACTGTATTTATCCCATTTAAAGTATGCACACATTTCAAGCCAATAGATTTACCTACAAAATGAGACATACAGCACAAAAATCGAAGCAGTACTTTGGGAGCTAGGGTCTTCGGAAGCTCGAGAAATCCCTGATTTCTCGATTCCAAGCCAAAATCCAGAATTTGTAGCGGTAACTCACCCATTTTCTTGTTTATTTCACAGTATACACATACGACATTCACCAAAACATGTTGAACTGGTGGCGCCTATCAGCGCGCTAGTCGCCATTCTTTCGGAGGCACTTACATCTTACTGTCATAATGAGTTTACGTGCATTTATTCATCGCAAACAGAATTGTGTCGTGTCCGTTCGCCCTTGACGACCTTGGCCTTAACCTGCCCCGCACTGAAAAGAGTCAGCGATTTGATGGGACATATTGTATTTTTAGCCAATGAGCTCCCTTGCTCTTTTCAGTGCGGGGCAGGTTTGGAAGCTCATATAGCATCTGCAGCGTACCAGGGTAAGTTTCCGTCGTCTTTTGAAGACAGCGATCTTTTCTTCGTTAACTTTTAACATACCGTCTGCGAAATGCTAACATTAGATCAAACCAAACCTTTCTCTGAAGGTTATCTCCATCTACTACTGAATCAATATCTATGGTTCTTCAAAAATAGGATCGGCTGTGCCCAGTTTGTTTCCTTTTGTTTGTTTTTGTTTTGTTTTAGGTTGTTTTTTTCTATTTTGGGAAGCATCACAAGAAAGACATTGTTCGCATAACCTGGTTCTCGAATCTGCAGTTCGTTGTGGGGACGATCAAATGATGGTTGACGGAGATTGCTTTGAATATCCGTGACATATATCTTGTCTTGAATAACGTTGTTTGGGTTTTTGCGTTTATTCTCATTTGCTTCACTGAAAAAATACCTAACGTGCCCCTAATTGTCTTACATTGATATATGTGCAAAGTATACAAACAATATGCCTATCGTTCCGTGTTGTCATCGTGTCTTCAAACCAGTCAGGTTCAAGGTATAGGACGTCACAATTGTCACCAAACACATCCAGTAATGTTCCGACTTCTGTTCTGATTGGTTATTGGCTGCCATTTTGTAATGGATATGTAATGTAGTCTTTCGACGTATTCATTTCTATGTGAAAAGGCCTAATTGAAATGTGATTCTTTCATATTAACCCAACAGAAGCAAGCAATCATTCTGTGATGGTAGAACAGCAGTTTACCTGTATTAGAAGATCTATACGGTGACTTGATGTACTCTCGTAGTCCAAGGGATGGGTCATGTAGATAGAACCCGTTCTGTTGTCAATGAAGAACACGTCCGATGACGTTGCAGGATCTGCAAGGAAATGTATACAACACCAATGGATTACTCAGGGGAATAACAGAACATATTCATAACATACGTGGTGGATACAACCGGCATTACAACACTGCACCCCTACGTAAGACTCCCCAGGGAAATAACAGAACATATTCATTACATACGTGGTGGATACAACCGGCATTACAACACTGCACCCCTACGTCAGACTCCCCATGGGAATAACAGAACATATTTATAACATACGTGGTGGATACAACCGGCATAACAACACTGCACCCCTACGCCCCCACCGGGAATAACAGAACATATTCAAACATACGTGGTGGATACAACCGGTATTACAACACTGCACCCCTACGTCAGACTCCCCAGGGGAATAACAGAACATATTCATAACATACGTGGTGGATACAACCGGCATTACAACACTGCACCCCTACGTCAGACTCCTCAGGGAAATAACAGAACATATTTATAACATACGTGGTGGAGACAACCGGTATTACAACACTGCACCCCTACGTCAGACTCCCTAGAGGAGCAACAGAACATATTCATAACATACGTGGTGGATACAACCGGTATTACAACACTACACTCCTACGCCAGACTCCCCAGGGGAATAACAGAACATATTCATAACATACGTTATGGATACAACCGGTATTACAACACTGCACCCCTACGTCAGACTCCCCATGGGAATAACAGAACATATTCATAACATACTTGGTGGATACAACCGGCATTACAACACTGCACCCCTACGTCAGACTCCCTAGAGGAATAACAGAACATATTCAAACATACGTGGTGGATACAACCGGTATTACAACAATGCAACCCTACGTCAGATTCCCCATGGGAATAACAGAACATATTTATAACATACATGGTGGATACAACCGGTATTACAACACTGCACCCCTACGTCAGACTCCCCAGGGGAATAACAGAACATATTTATAACATACATGGTGGATACAACCGGTATTACAACACTGCACCCCTACGTCAGACTCCCTAGTGGAATAACAGAACATATTTATAACATACATGGTGGATACAACCGGTATTACAACACTGCACCCCCACGTCAGACTCCCTAGTGGAATAACAGAACATATTTATAACATACTTGGTGGATACAACCGGCATTACAACACTGCACCCCTACGTCAGACTCCCTAGTGGAATAACAGAACATATTTATAACATACATGGTGGATACAACCGGTATTACAACACTGCACCCCTACGTCAGACTCCTTAGTGGAATAACAGAAAATATTTATAACATACATGGTGGATACAACCGGCATTACAACACTGCACTCCTACGTCAGACTCCCTAGTGGAATAACAGAACATATTTATAACATACATGGTGGATACAACCGGCATTACAACACTGCACCCCTACGTCAGACTGCCCTTACACATGACCGATTCACGTATCTTTCTCCATGCATATAAAGTCACAGCTACTGAATCTATGCTGATGACATGCTCTCATTTGTTTAAACCAGCAATGTTTTAACTGAAAGGTGCAATGTTCTGCACAATCTAACCTAACACCGATTTAACCGATTCTAGAGCAATCGTCTCATTGTCTTTTCCAAAAAGAATATAACCGACTCAAATTTGCTCTCATGTATCTACAGTTACATCATATAACCGCCAGTATTGAAAGGCCGTCACAAATCTAAACTACAATTATCGCGGTAACCCACCCGAAGACAGTCTTGTCGAAAACTGATATCAAGTACTATCAATATCACGTATTTACAAGGAAATGTTACACGAATATGCGTACAGATGGATTTGACCAAACTTGTAAGGGAATACAGAGAGAGCAGACCAGTCGTCAATCTGTGCAGCAAGTCACACTATACAGCACAAGGTATCAGTACAACTGGACCTCATCTTGAACCATATTTATAATGATGACAGTTGGTAGGAGTGAGTGGGTTTAGTTTTAGGCCGCATTCAGCAATATCCCAGCTATATGGTTTTGCGGTCTGTAAATAAGCGAGTCTGGACCAGACAATCCAGGGATCAACAGCATGAGCACCGAGCACTCAGTTTATTTCCAGCTACAGGATACAGTTGATAGTAAGGCTAGGAAGCAAGTGGTCAATAACGACAGCATGACAACACTCTCGGGGCGGCGTCATCAAACACACCAACTCACAATTACACATCAAGCATATATCACACACTGATCCAATTAAAAACATTACGAAAAACACTGTGTCATAATATTGTTCTCAGTCTCCCTTCATCACGTCACGTCTTGCACAGCACACAGGATATGCTGGGGACTTGCTGGCGGGAGTGGTAACACTGATATCAAGTTTGGAGATTGTACGATCGCTTCGGTTAGAGCCGATTTTGCCCTCAGTAAGACATAGTGTTTGTTCTTTAAAGTCGCACTTAAATATATTACAGCTTGATAAAGGCGGTCTGTGAAGTATCAATTGTCGACCAGACGATTCAGTAGCAGACATCATGAACATTGATCTATGCAACTCAGTACGATGAAAAGCATCAACCACGACATCGAACCTGACCGCCTGATCCTGTCTGTCGCTTCTTTGGGCAAGCATGGGTTGCTGAAGAACAATTCTAACCCGGATCTTCATGGAGTTCGATGACTATGAAATCAGCCGATCCATTTATACGCCTCTTACGACAAGTGTGGTTTGCCAATATTCTTAGCCAAAACATGAGAAACAATTCATACGAGTACGGTAGTGAAAGTATGTTGTCAATACATTTGTGGACGTCAGGGGCGTATGGTGTTTATCAAACAGTAGCATTGGGCACTATGGGAAGAATATCAGCTGGAATGATGTAGCTGCCATACAAGCCGCGTTGTTGCTGCTTGGTGTAGGTAGAGCAGCTGGTTTATACGTACCAATGTCGTAGACCACCTTGGTGTCAGTACGGCAGGCTCTAATTTCAGGAGAAACTGGTACAGGGGTTAATTGGTAGTTGACCTGGAAAAGTAACAACATTCCGAGAGATGTTATCTGCATGATGCAATCACTGTACATTTGATTCATCAAAGTATTTAGTGCCCTTTACCTCTTCCGAGTGTTTTGCGGTTCAGACAGGTTAGCAGAAAAGACATATCCAGGCCTGCAGGGGATTATGACAGAATCGGTTGTAAATAGGCTATGGTAACCAGGAGGTTCTAGTGGAGGATATGGATAAGTTATTCATGCCAGTAGCAGAGGACACAGAAAAAAAGAAGAAAACTGAGTTGGAATATTGTCAGAGTAGTCCTTTGTATGTTTAGATTAAATAGTAACTGATGAAAGGAGTTGATTTCTGTGATCATTTTCTCTCTCATTTTACCCGACAAATCGCGTGATATGTGATCAGTAGTAAATGCGTATTTTGATCTGAGATTCAGATCGCCGCAAGAGTTGCGTCCCCTAGTCTGTTTCCTGGTATGTCGGCAATGCTCGTCGGTTTCCACAGTGTGGTGTACGATAAAGACTGCATCTCTTGACGAAAGGATCCTCTCACAGAATGTTGACACACCATCATAAAACACAAATACGTATACTGTTTAAAGCAAATTATACTATTTTCTCAAAGCGGTAATATACTCTCCCGAAAACGAAACGCATAGCTGTATTTTCACGAATTTAATCTGCTAACTTTAAAGTGAAATAACACATATGATTCTAGACCAGTTGCAACCAAATTTCACAGTATAAAAGATCAAATGTCTCTTAACATGTATAGCTTATATAGGTTCTATAAGTGAAGGCGTCTCTTCCCACCTGTTCGTTGTCTTCAATATCTGTTGTGGCTACCATGAGCCCAAAAACCTGTCCTACATCGTCTCGGCTTGGACTTTGAATTCGATTGTGTGGAATTCTGGCCAATTCCCCTTGCAATGCCTGCCGTTGATCCAACGTGTGGGGCGCCGGTTGGCGTTCACGTGCGCGTCGGACGAGGTCATCCCAGAAATGCCCCATTTGGGCCATGTAAACACTGTAATGTTCTCATTCTGAAAATACTGAATAGTTGCACGTGCTGTCTGAGGCTGGCAGTATCTTGCTGGAACAGCTCCCTTTGGTAGTCAATGATTGGAACCATGTGGATCCTTCTGATACGATTGTGAATGGTTTGCGGCGACAATTCCTCTCAAACCAGGCACTGCAGTTGTTATTGCTGTGACAGTTCGATATCGCAAATGAAGTACCCGGATCTACCTATCCTGCGATGCAGTGGTATTCCGAGGTCAACCACTTCGAGGCCGAGAATTAGTTTGTTGATATCGGTCCAATAAACGACCGATGGTACTCTGGTGAACATCGAGGGGACTCCCCAGCATCCAGACGTCCAATGGCAATGTTTCGATTTACAGCAGTGAGTCACGGGATAATGGTGTTCTTTCATTTAGCTAAAACAAAGCCAATGACCATCCAACTGCAAAATAGGCAATGTCCCTGCTCACGATTCCTCAGAACGTTTTCTCCATGACATTTTAAAGTTGACACTTTCGAGTGAGTGAGTGAGTGAGTGAGTATGGTTTTACGCCGCTTTTAGTAATATTCAAGCAATATCACGGCGGGGACACCAGAAATGGGCTTCACACATTGTACCCATGCGGGGAATCGAACCTGGGTCTTCGGCATGACGAGCGAACGCTTTAACCACTAGGCTGACCCACCACCCGACACTTTCGAACACAAACGTGCATTAAAGTTTCCGAAAATGCGTTTTTGCGCTGTCCATTCGTTCCATGTACGCAAACCAGCATTTTAATGGCGGAAGTATAACAAACTCTACTTTTGGAAGATATTTGAATTTAGATTTCATATATCAATATCACCTATTCACCTATGCGTTTCTTTTTTGGGAGAGTACAGACCCTACCTCTCAGCCTAAAGTTTCGTTTATATGGTGCTAAATTGCATGGCACGTAAACACCTGATCAATCCGTGTATATATACATGTCTAAGCATAATCAGTGTGCGTTCCGCCTATATAAACTGTAGCGACATGCATAACAATTGGCAGGGAAACATGACATCTCTCGTAATTCGACCAAAATCAGCCCTGAAACAAATATGGAAATAAATATGTGTATATTTGCGCACTTCTTACACTTCGTACCTCATAAGCAAATATATGTATGTAGATACAAGCTCACATCAATATGGTCTTTTCTTTATACATTTGTAAATGTAAGTGCAAAAAAGTGTGAAAATGTCCCTAAGCAGTGATTCTACGTGAAACTTAAAGGAAATTCAAAGTTCAAACTACCGTTTGGAATAAGGAAGAAGTGTTTCCACTGTTTTGCTTTTTGCCACGCTCTGTCTTTTAGCGTTTCCCAAAGAGGGCGAATATTCAAGGGGAAGAGTGAGTGAGTGAGTTTAGTTTTACGCCGAACTCAGCAATATTCCAGCTATATGGCGGCGGTCTGTAAATAATGGAGTCTGGACCAAACAATCCAGTGATCAACAGCATGAGCATCGATCTGCACAATTGGGAACCGATGACATGTGTCAACCAAGTCAGCGAGCTTGACCACCCGATCCCGTTAGTCGCCTCTTACGTCGAGGGGAAGAACGCCATAGAGGGACAAATCGTTCCTGCAGTTTCCAACAGGATTTTACTTTACAACCAAGTTGATTGTGGGGAATAAAGCCAAAAGGTGGGATAAGGGGGATTTGGATTTACGTAGACAGACATTTACTCTAAGAAAGAAGTTCATCATTTTGCAATTGTCTTTTATAGAAAAACAAATATATCTGAAACCAAATAATGTCATCTTCGTTTGAAAGCTGCACATGTATAGGATTACAGACTTGCTTGGGATATTTTAATTTGTTTAAGGATCTGAATGAACACCTGTTTAAACAGTTTAACTTCTATCATTGAGGATTCATGTTTTACGGAATCGTGAAGTGACGCATATCTTATATCTGTCACTTTGGTAAAACCCATGAACACGTTTATGCTGCTGACACACCAAGGATCGTAACCGGAACGATCCTGGTATTCACCAACGGACCCTGGTACGTCTAGATGACGCAACACGTAGCTGCAAGACATACTGATACAAGGACTATTTCCTCGACAAATAGGGTAGTAAAGATGACTTACATTTTCAGAAATTGTGGCTGTGTACTTTGACGCTGAAAACCCCTTGACGCACGGCGAATCCCTCGGAGCCGGTGTAGTTGACGTCTTCAACACTGTACAAACAGAGCATTCAGCCTTTCAGAATGATAGTTTGCTTAGTTCTACTCATGGATTCCTGGCCATGAACATGGAAACAGCTCATGATTGATAATTAGCCACGCGGTATCACAAATCTGTTTTCTCCCTACGGTTACGTGATATAGCAACTCAAACATGGCTTGCAGAGATTTCGAATTCTTCTAAAGGTACCTCACTTGTCTTTGCAAAATATTTGACATATATCCCTTTCTTCTTGGCTTTTAAATTACTCTTATTTGGAACTTCCATGCCATCGTTTACCTATAGAAGTGGGTAGGTGGCACACAATTCCACAAGGAGAAAGAATGTGTATAAATAACTTCTGCCACATGTGTGATGTTGGCGATGAATTCCATTATGTTTTTCTCCGCCGATTCTTCAAACATTATCAGAAAACATATATATTAAACCATTATGTTAAAATACCCAATGTGTAAAAATTTAACTAATTGTTTAAATGGAAAAAATACGTGTTTTAAAAGAAATATGTATATTCTGAAATACAAAGTGCACAATCTTCCGTTTAAACCACCATGACATCCCATGTATTGTTAACTGTATATTTGTAAGTCGACATTCAAGTACCCGTCACGATCTAAAACAAAGTCAAAGATAAACACCAAGTTGGCCGCAATAAGTAAACGTACAATCATCGTGATACCTCCAACTCTTTCAGAAACATGAATTAACACTACTATCATCTTGAATATTACTCTATTAAACCTCAAGTTTACAGTCCTAAGATAACGCGCATACCTCCCAACCATACCAAATAAGGCTATGACGGAATTTAAGCTAGTATACTATTAAGCTATATACATAAACAAGTGATTTCTGCAGGTGTATAAGCAATAAATATATAAAAGACGAGTCCAGATATTTCTTCTTGTCAAAACTCCTTTATCTGCACATAAAGGAGTTTTGACAGGAAGAAATATCTGGACTTATCGTTTGTATATAAAAGAAATAGATATGCGAAGAAATATTGTTACGTACATACTAAAACTATATCATTGATGAATAATTCCGGTAAAACACATATAGAAAGTTTATCCATATATATTCACAAAGCTTTTATTCTCAGAAAGAATGCACTACCACCCACACATGAATAATTGTATACAATATTTGTAAATATACAATTGTCATTATGAGAAATCACATATATACAATATATAGATTTATCCCTATCAAAGATTAAGTAGTATACCATTCAATCCGCTATAAACATAAATTACTGTAAATACATTTATAATGAAAAGATTTCGAATAAAATATATCTAAGTATCAAAGCAGAATTACCTTTGCTTTCTGTTACTGTTAAAAAGCCAAGTGCTAACGTGAGCACCAGGATGCAGCTAGAGGTGGCCATGTTCAGAACACGGGTATCTCTGTCTCTGTCTGTGGTAATGAGCGTGCTACTTATATACAGGTAACACCTTGCTGCACCTCAACCACGTATCTGCATCCTGTTTGGATAATCTTATCTCCCTATCTACGCAATGATGTCGCTATAGCCGTTGTGCATTTTGTATCATCTGACGAGTTTCCAATACCTATGTTGCACCAAACTGTCATCTTTAATATTTCATTTATTACTGTTTGTAAATTTATCCTAGATGTCCTGTTTTTTTCCTTCCCTACCGTCAAGGTAATGCATGTCGTGTACCCTAGATGTCCGTCGTTCTAGCCTGACCCAATGTAGTGTTAATTTCATATTGTGAACTTAAGAAGTTTTTAATCGTTGTGTACTCAAAACGTTTTTATTCATCCCGAATAAAGGGTTAATTGCATGTTGTGTTCTCGAAAGACAAGTAGCATGCATGCATGCCAAGCTAAACGTCTCCGATGGATATAATGTAGGGTGATGTGCGTATCAAGGTGGAGTTAACGGATTTCTACGCTTCTTTGTACCTGAGAATCTTAATGTATTATAAACAGTTGTTTGTGGGACATTATCAGGCTCACTCTGGAATGTGGGGTAAGAATAGGTTTCTAACCTTTGATGTACTTTCTTCACGTGGTGACTAGAACGTTCGAGTGTTCTAGTAGGAAATAACTAGAATCTGCAGAATCCACGAGCCCTGATAGGAAATTACTTGAATCTGTTGTTTCCGGTAGCAGAATCAACGAGCCCTGATAGAAAATTACTTGAATCTGGAACAGTTGTTTCCGGTAGCAGAATCAACAAGCCCCAGTAGGAAGTTACTTGAATCTGTTGTTTCCGACAGTTGAATGTTATGGCTGACTGATACTGACACAAACTGACAAGATTTTCTTCCAAATGACCTGTTGTTTAAACATGCTCGTCCAGTTCGGACCGTGAGCTCCTGGCTTAAAATCAACAGCAAGAATAACAGAGTGACGTCATTACGATGGTTGAACCCTGTTTCAACTGGGATATGTGTGATTTAGATTAATACTTTATTCCATCAATATATTGAACACACGTGTGGTTTGCTATATTCCTGTTTTCCCTTAATCAAGGTGTGTCATGTGATAGGCCCATTAATATACTTATAAGGCACGTACAGTTCTGTGGGTTCAGTGAAATCCTCCGGGAAATGTATTTTAAAACCCAAATATCTAGGTATAAGCACCACGGGGTTCAGCATATAATCTTCCTGAATGTTGTGTTAATGCTGTTATCAAAACAACGACTGTTGTTCTTCCTAATGTCCGCCGTGGTTAAAATAGGTCAGACTGGGACCCGATAAGCCCCATCCGTTTCACCCTATAGGTTAACACGATAAACTGAACAGGGGCATTCCTAAACGAAGACGCCATGTGTATTGACGTACAGCCACAACTACATCGTCATCCGACGCCAGAGACGTCGACTTGTCATTTATAATAGATAAACCTGATAACACCGTACAAGTACACAGAGATATATGACGTCAGCCATTTGTACACATTTCCACCAGGATATGAAAGTACATTGTTTATGTAATAATGTCACCTATAATGCATTGTGTATTATATTTATAATGTGTTTGCCGTAATGTTTCAGTAACACATTATACTTGCATCTTATAACTGTAAAGATGGGTGCCCGGATGACGTTTTCCAGTTGACAAGGATGTCGGGAGTGATTGGTTTCCACGAAATATATATCCCTGATATCTACCACTAATACCTGCCCCTAATATCTACCCCTGAAATCTGCCTCTGAGATCTACCCATGATATCTACCCCCAATATCTAGCATTGTTACTTGCCCCTAATATCTAACCCTGATATCGACAACTAATATCTGCACATAACATCTACCCCTTGATATATACACCTAATTTCTTCCCCTACTATATATCTGTTCCTAATATCTACTTTAAAACGTAGGTAGTATTCCATTTGGGAGTTATATTAATTGGGACCAAGTTGTATGGATTAATCCATTCTTAATTTCGTTTAAACACGCCAATGTGGTGCATTATTTCCATGACGTGAACGTGGATGGGGTAAAATTCGAAACGCACAGTGAAACGTGGCAGTGGTATTTCAGTAATATAACCTGTTTTAAAGGCGTTCTGAATTCAGTTGTTTTTAATTCAGCTAAACGTATTTTTATATCCGACGTTTGTCACGTTAGGAACGGATACGTGTAATAGGCTTGTTGAATAGGCGCATGTATACACATACAACCACATGCTAATATTTAGATTTAGATTCTATTTCAGGATTTTACAAGCACGTAAGAGAATGAAATCTGACACTGACATCCGCAATCCTGACTACGTTGTAGCATTTCACAGTGTCAGTATCACAGTGTCAGTATCACAGTGTCAGTATCACAGTGTCAGTATCACAGTGTCAGTATCACAGTGTCAGTATCACAGTATCAGTATCACAGTGTCAGTATCACAGTGTCATTATCACAGTGTCAGTATCACAGTATCATTATCCACAGTGTCAGTATCACAGTGTCATTACCACAGTGTCAGTATCACAGTGTCAGTATCACAGTGTCAGTATCACAGTGTCAGTATCACAGTGTCAGTATCACAGTGTCAGTATCACAGTATCAGTATCACAGTGTCAGTATCACAGTGTCAGTATCACAGTGTCAGTATCACAGTATCAGTATCACGGTGTCAGTATCACAGTGTCAGTATCACAGTGTCAGTATCACAGTGTCATTATCACAGTGTCAGTATCACAGTATCAGTATCACAGTGTCAGTATCACAGTATCAGTATCACAGTGTCATTACCACAGTGTCAGTATCACAGTGTCATTACCACAGTGTCAGTATCACAGTGTCAGTATCACAGTGTCAGTATCACAGTGTCAGTATCACAGTGTCAGTATCACAGTGTCAGTATCACAGTGTCAGTATCACAGTGTCAGTATCACAGTGTCAGTATCACAGTGTCAGTATCACAGTGTCAGTATCACAGTGTCAGTATCACAGTGTCAGTATCACAGTGTCAGTATCACGTATATCAGTATCACAGTGTCAGTATCACAGTGTCAGTATCACAGTGTCAGTATCACAGTGTCAGTATCACAGTGTCAGTATCACGGTGTCAGTATCACAGTGTCATTACCACAGTGTCAGTATCACAGTGTCAGTATCACAGTGTCATTACCACAGTGTCAGTATCACAGTGTCATTATCACAGTGTCAGTATCACAGTGTCAGTATCACAGTATCAGTATCACAGTGTCAGTACCACAGTGTCATTACCACAGTGTCAGTATCACAGTGTCATTACCACAGTGTCAGTATCACAGTGTCAGTATCACAGTGTCATTACCACAGTGTCAGTATCACAGTGTCAGTATCACAGTGTCAGTATCACAGTATCAGTATCACGGTGTCAGTATCACAGTGTCAGTATCACAGTGTCAGTATCACAGTATCAGTATCACAGTGTCAGTATCACAGTATCGGTATCACAGTATCAGTATCACAGTGTCAGTATCACAGTGTCATTACCACAGTGTCAGTATCACAGTGTCATTACCACAGTGTCAGTATCACAGTGTCATTACCAAAGTGTCAGTATCACCGTGTCAGTATCACTGTATCAGTATAACAGTGTCAGTATCACAGTGTCAGTATCACAGTGTCATTACCACAGTGTCAGTATCACAGTATCAGTATCACAGTGTCATTACCACAGTGTCAGTATCACAGTGTCAGTATCACAGTGTCAGTATCACAGTGTCAGTATCACAGTATCAGTATCACTGTATCAGTATCACAGTGTCAGTATCACAGTGTCAGTATCACAGTGTCAGTATCACAGTGTCAGTATCACAGTATCAGTATCACGGTGTCAGTATCACAGTGTCATTACCACAGTGTCAGTATCACAGTGTCAGTATCACAGTGTCATTACCACAGTGTCAGTATCACAGTGTCATTACCACAGTGTCATTACCACAGTGTCATTACCACAGTGTCAGTATCACAGTGTCAGTATCACAGTGTCATTACCACAGTGTCAGTATCACAGTGTCAGTACCACAGTGTCAGTATCACAGTGTCATTATCACAGTGTCATCACCACAGTGTCATTATCACAGTGTCATTATCACGGTGTCAGTATCACAGTGTCAGTTATCACAGTGTCAGTATCACAGTGTCACAGCATCATCACAGTGTCATTACCACAGTGTCAGTATCACAGTGTCAGTATCACAGTGTCAGTATCACAGTGTCAGTATCACAGTATCAGTATCACGGTGTCAGTATCACAGTGTCAGTATCACAGTGTCAGTATCGCAGTGTCAGTATCACAGTATCAGTATCACAGTGTCAGTATCACCGTATCGGTATCACAGTATCAGTATCACAGTGTCAGTATCACAGTGTCATTACCACAGTGTCAGTATCACAGTGTCATTACCACAGTGTCAGTATCACAGTGTCATTACCACAGTGTCAGTATCACAGTGTCAGTATCACTGTATCAGTATCACAGTGTCAGTATCACAGTGTCAGTAACACAGTGTCATTACCACAGTGTCAGTATCACTGTATCAGTATCACAGTGTCATTACCACAGTGTCAGTATCACAGTATCAGTATCACAGTGTCATTACCACAGTGTCATTATCACAGCGTCATTATCACAGTGTCAGTATCACAGTGTCAGTATCACAGTGTCAGTATCACAGTGTCAGTATCACAGTGTCATTATCACAGTGTCAGTATCACAGTATCAGTATCACAGTGTCATTACCATAGTGTCATTACCACAGTATCATTACCACAGTGTCAGTATCACAGTGTCAGTATCACAGTGTCAGTATCACAGTGTCAGTATCACAGTGTCAGTATCACAGTATCAGTATCACAGTGTCAGTATCACAGTATCAGTATCACAGTGTCAGTATCACAGTATCAGTATCACAGTGTCATTACCACCGTGTCATTATCACAGTGTCATTACCACAGTGTCATTATCACAGTGTCAGTATCACAGTGTCAGTATCACAGTATCAGTATCACGGTGTCAGTATCACAGTGTCAGTATCACAGTGTCAGTATCGCAGTGTCAGTATCACAGTATCAGTATCACAGTGTCAGTATCACAGTATCGGTATCACAGTATCAGTATCAAAGTATCAGTATCACAGTGTCAGTATCACAGTATCGGTATCACAGTATCAGTATCACAGTATCAGTATCACAGTGTCAGTATCAAGGTATCAGTATCAGAGTGTCAGTATCAAGGTATCAGTATCACGGTATCGGTATCACAGTGTCAGTATCACAGTATCAGTATCATAGTGCCAGTATCACAGTGTCAGTTACACAGTGTCAGTATCACAGTATCAGGATCACCGTGTCAGTATCACTGTATCAGTATAACAGTGTCAGTATCGCAGTATCAGTATCACAGTGTCATTATCACGGTGTCAGTATCACAGTGTCAGTATCACAGTGTCGGTCATCGTTTTATGTAGAAGCACGAATATATTGTTTTTCATAAATGAACATAATATAGGATTTTCCAATGTTGCTTTAATGAAAACTATCTTGGACAACTGATCATTAGTTGTCAAGTTCGAACAGGTAGGCCTTTACATCGTGTCATGAGGTCACATAGTCAAGGTGTAATGGAGTCAAATGGGTAGGTTCTCGTAAATCATTTCCATATTTCTTCTTCGTGTGATAATTAGGAATTGGTGTCAAGTACTAGGGGTTAGTTCTATGGATATACAACTTCTTTATTACAATATCTGACATAACTGTGTACATGGCTGTTTTGACATCCACACAGAAACGTTTCATGCATTGTGAAAAAGAAGTTGTATATCTATGGAATTATCTTTCTTATTCATTTTAATACTTTTAAAATTAATGAGCTGAAAACCCTTGTCATATCCTTGCCTTAATATTCGCTTATTAATCATTTGAATGTGCTATGCCACTGTAAAGAACAAGGATGTGGCTAACATATGAATGCTATTTCTCCTTTGTGTCGTCAAGTCTCTTGTCCCAGACGCTGAATAAAGATACATCAAAGTACATAGCAAATAGTGATACAGTCGTCATATCGTATGAGGCAGTAGCAGATGCATGTTATCGTGGGTTACACACCTCTCAGGAAACTATTTCCTAATGTTTATCTGTACAATGTAATCATGTTACCTGTTTGTGAGGTATTCACAAACTGTGCTATAGGTACATTGTCTGGCGTGTCTCATCGCATTCATTGGATGCTGGGCGGCAGACATATTCTTCTAAAATTATATGTTCCTGCTATTGATGAAACTTTAAAAGTATGAGATGTATTACATGCACACAACACGTGAACTCGTACACATCGTTCATTCTCAAATGCAGGCACTCAACACGTGAAGTAGTAACATCGTTCATTCTCAAATGCAGGCACACAACACGTGAAGTAGTAATATCGTTCATTCTCAAATGCAGGCACTCAACACGTGACGTAGTAATATCGTTCATTCTCAAATGCATGCACCCAACATGTGAAGTAGTAATATCGTTCATTCTCAAATGCATGCAGACAACACGTGAAGTAGTAATATTGTTCATTCTCAAATGCAGGCACTCAACACGTGAAGTAGTAATATTGTTCATTCTCAAATGCATGCACACAACACGTGAAGTAGTAATATCGTTCATTCTCAAATGCATGCACACAACATGTGAAGTACTAACATCGTTCATTCACAAATGCATGCACACAACACGTGACGTAGTAATATCGTTCATTCACAAATGCAGGCACTCAACACGTGAAGAAGTAATATCGTTCATTCTCAAATGCAGGCACTCAACATGTGAAGCAGTAATATTGTTCATTCTCAAATGCAGGCACACAACATGTGAAGTACTTACAGCGTTCATTCACAAGTGCATGCAGACATCACGTGAAGTAGTAATATCGTTCATTGTCAAATGCAGGCACTCAACACGTGAAGAAGTAATATCATTCATTCTCAAATGCATGCACTCAACACGTGAAGTAGTAATATCGTTCATTCTCAAATGCAGGCACACAACATGTGAAGTAGTAATATCGTTCATTCTCAAATGCATGCACACAACACGTGAAGTAGTAACATCGTTCATTCTCAAAAACAGGCACACAACACGTGAAGTAGTAATATCGTTCATTCCCAAATGCATGCACACAACACGTGAAGTAGTAATATCGTTCATTCTCAAATGCATGCACTCAACATGTGAAGTAGTAACATCGTTCATTCTCAATTTCATGCACACAACACGTGATCATGAAGTAGTAATATCGTTCATTCACAAGTGCATGCAGACAACACGTGAAGTAGTTATATCGTTCATTCTCAAATGCATGCACACAACATGTGAAGTAGTAATATCGTTCATTCACAAGTGCATGCAGACATTACGTGAAGTAGTAACATCGTTCTTTCACAAGTGCATGCAGACAACACCTGATGTAGTATACAGATAGGTACAACCAGAGACCAAATGGGTAGTTTGTTTTATCTATGAGACTACACTCTTCCATCGGGAGTAAAGGGCAATTTGAAACTTGCAGGGAATATTATATGAATCGATCAAACGGAATTCAGGAATCAGTAAATTAAAGTGTGCATATTGGAAAGAGAACATGAAACGGAGACAACCGCGTTTTTATATCCTATGGATAGAATACAATATTCTGTTCTGTTTGGTAGGATATCTAATCATTGACGTCTTTCTGTTTGGTTGGATATCTAATCATTGCCGTCTTTCTGTTTGGTAGGATATCTCATCATTGACGTCTTTCTGTTTGGTAGGATATCTCATCATTGACGTCTTTCTGTTTGGTTGGATATCTAATCATTGACGTCTTTCTGTTTGGTAGGATATCTAATCATTGACGTCTTTCTGTTTGGTAGGATATCTCATCATTGACTTCTTTCTGTTTGGTAGGATATCTAATCATTGGCGTCTTTCTGTTTGGTTGGATATCTAATCATTGACGTCTTTCTGTTTGGTAGGGTATCTAATCATTGACGTCTTTCTGTTTGGTAGGGTATCTAATCATTGACGTCTTTCTGTTTGGTAGGGTATCTAATCATTGACGTCTTTCTGTTTGGTAGGGTATCTAATCATTGACGTCTTTCTGTTTGGTAGGGTATCTCATCATTGACGTCTTTCTGTTTGGTAGGGTATCTAATCATTGACGTCTTTCTGTTTGGTAGGGTATCTAATCATTGACGTCTTTCTGTTTGGTAGGGTATCTAATCATTGACGTCTTTCTGTTTGGTAGGGTATCTAATCATTGACGTCTTTCTGTTTGGTAGGATATCTAATCATTGACGTCTTTCTGTTTGGTAGGGTATCTAATCATTGACGTCTTTCTGTTTGGTAGGGTATCTAATCATTGACGTCTTTCTGTTTGGTAGGGTATCTCATCATTGACGTCTTTCTGTTTGGTAGGGTATCTAATCATTGACGTCTTTCTGTTTGGTTGGATATCTAATCATTGACGTCTTTCTGTTTGGTAGGGTATCTCATCATTGACGTCTTTCTGTTTGGTAGGGTATCTAATCATTGACGTCTTTCTGTTTGGTAGGGTATCTAATCATTGACGTCTTTCTGTTTGGTAGGGTATCTAATCATTGACGTCTTTCTGTTTGGTAGGGTATCTAATCATTGGCGTCTTTCTGTTTGGTAGGATATCTAATCATTGACGTCTTTCTGTTTGGTAGGGTATCTAATCATTGACGTCTTTCTGTTTGGTAGGGTATCTTGATGTCTTTTTGTTTGGTAGGGTATCTTATCATTGACGTTGTGCTCTCCCAGCTCTATTCACAGATGAAACACGTACCATGTACCAGGAACGGGATAATGAAATACCCTCAAACATCAAATGTATTATCTCAAACGCATGCATATATTTGATCCATTCAAAAAATTCATTGATTCAAAATTGTTCACTTAATATGCCTTTCATCTTTCTGTACTCTCAGTGGTTCGATTGTTGAAGCAGCATGTGACGTCATACGTTGTTTTATGTCGTCACTGCATTCCAAATCGACGTCATTTTGTATTCCGATGACTGATTGTTGAACAACCCAAATGTCTGAGACATTCCACCGTCATTGTGCTGTGATCGTTTTGTGAGCGTGACTTTGCAACCAGTACAAAATAATACCGACCGGAGATGTATATTGCAGCATTGAAACGTTCATTTCAAACTTGCATGACTCAACTTGAACGTTAACCGGTGCATTTGGAACCAAAACGCTTATGAATAACGATGTTATCAGTGCCAAAAACAAAGAAATGGTATTTCCAGTAGCATTCAAAGTCTCTCTTCATATGAACACCAGAAGCCAGTAAACATTAGTCTTACCTGTCAAGGTTTTCTCAAGGACAAACAATGTGGAAAGTGAGAACAATCCAGACATACCTTTTCACAACCTACCCTCCTTTCAAACCAGGAATACAGCTCAATAGACTGTTGGCGATATCCATCGCCATTAGAATAAAACAATGAGTGTTATGTGGCTATGAGCGTTGGTGGGCCCGAGGGGTCTAGGTTCCAGCTATGTAACATAATTGGCGGCACTGGGAAGTTTCTCTGGACACAAATTGAAGTCAGTATGCCTAAAGTCCTAGATATGTAAAGCGAGTGACTCCGTGGAAGGATATCACACTTTTGATTCCACCGTGTCTCTGGGGTTTTGCAAATAACAGGTACTTGAATTAACCCCTGTGGGTTATTCACTGTGGTATTTGGTTCATGGCTTGTTTCCCAGTTGGATACGCTCTGGAAGTTTCTCACGCTTGAATTTGCGAAAGTGGACAACTGCAATGGTCAGTTAAAGACTCTTTTAACTTGGCCTTAAATTCAGCCACATATAATTGATTCAGATTCGGCATATCAAGCATGATCGAGTTGACTGGAGAAGGAAATTTATACAACATTTGTGATTTGAGTAAATTTGACTTTGATGACATATTCCATGGTCTTTTCGGTTTGGTAATTTGTGACTCAAGTTCACATTGAAAACATAACCCGATATGTGGCTTTGTGACTTCCACAGATTCGACATCTGACTGTACATGGCATGTGTGAGCAAGTCTAAAGACTGTTGATGTCAACATGACCATCTGTCTCGACAAAAACAGAAGATCGTGATTTCTAGGAAACGACAATAGACAGGAAAATATTGTCTTGTATTTTGTAAATATGGTTGTCATCCGATATATCATCAAGGCCATCTTTGTCCGGATTATGCTGACGTCACACAGCTTGTTGTCAGTGTGGCGGGTGGTCGACGTGACGAAGTTCCGTTACTACTGGTTACTGCTGGCCTCCAACATACTTGTGTTGCTGGAGACGTATTTCAGACTCAAGAAGAAGAAGGGACAGGAGGGAAAATGGTAAGTGACTTGAAATAAAAGGAACTTTCCAAACGAACAGCATGTCATTTTAACGGCATACAGAACCATGATAAATTGAGTTATGCTTTCAGATGTATATTATCACAGAGGTAACACGTGCATGCGTGTGCAGTTTAGTAACATATATACGAGGTTTTCGACTCACGTATGTAAAAAGACGTGTTTAAACATTATTTGAGTTGTTTTACTGTGACGTGAAGTTGGGGAAAGCGCAACGTCAAGGAAACGAAGGTCATGCAGCCTCAGACGTTCAGTACTTTGGAGGAAACATGATGGCAGAGTTAGAAAGAGGGAGGTTTTCAGTCAGGTCACTCCACTGTACTGATTATCGTCAACAAACAGATCGTAATTTCAAAGTTGAGCTTCCTGGACATGTGAGTTGCTTATATCCGGTGTGTCCGACAGAAACACATCCAGTAAACAATGGTGACAAGAGACATACTTAACGTCTCAAAGTGGTAATGGGGATTGTTACTAACTTCAACATTGGATTAATTTATCACTTCTTGAACAGATTAATTTGTACTTACGTAAGATAGCACGCAAATCAGTTCCGTATATATGGTACGTAACTTCACCGTAGAACTGTTGTCTTCAGGATGTTACTGTTTGGACAGTGTGTTGGTATCTGTTGTAACTGAGGCGGCCATAGTCAAGACTGTCACTTGGGAGGTGTTGATCACACACGCACAGACAACAAGTCGGTGAATAGGTTTTAAATTTAAGTGAGTAAAGGTCATTTTATGCCGCATTCAACTACATCATGTATATTTTGGTTTGTAACATTAATTGTTATTAGGGAACTTATCTATTCCGATCTCATTGGGTGTGTGAATTTGTCAGCTACCCCATCCTCCTCCAGACAACATGCTGTCATTTCTGATGATAATATATCTGTAGCTGACGCTAACAGCATGCTGTTACTCCATGAAGGAAGTTCCAACTTTCACGTAACAGAGACAAAGTATGTCCGATGCGATTCCATGTTTTCATTTGTATCATGCGTTCCTGTAATTTTAGGTAAACAATGTGCCACTGAGACACGCTCCCCTTTGGGCGGACACCCAAACTAAGCAATACTGTTCATAAACACATGCTGATTTTATTGACTCTGACATTCACCTCTGGTTTTAGAATACTTCATATGGAAATCGTTTTTTCGGTTCTATTTAACCGTATATAGATATGCTATAGTTATATTTTTATATAAGTAGATTTTACCTTGCATAATGCATTTCGCATTTGGTCGAGCTCCATTACAACCCAATATACGTAACCCTGTCAATGTCACGTATATTGCAATGATTATACAAGTAGAGATTACCTTTCATGGTTAGATACAGACTCGGTGTCATTGTACTCGTCCTCTGATCAATGACAAAAACGCATTCATCAGCACCCGTGTCACTTCCTGTTTGTAATTGGGAAAACGCAATAAAAAACTGATATTTGCGGCATTAAGTGCGTCAATTCTGAGATCTTGTGTTGGTATATTGCCAACAACCATGGGTTGTGGCCGGTTCTTGTCTCATGACCGTTGACTATAACGTTATGAATGCGACTACCACTGAAACTCTATTACTGCACCTGACTGTGATATAATCCATTAGATCCCATTGTCATTCACCCGACTGTCATTGGGTACCATCAACGTCACTATGGTGGATGTTATTTCATTACCAACACATAGTGAGATGAAGGATGTGTGTATTGGAAACCGGGTACATAGAGAAGAAAACAGAGTTACGGTTCTTGTTGTCTAGCTCATCCTCGTCTAGCGTCCACCACTCGAGATGTACATGCCCTGTAAATAAAGAAGAGCTTTTAAGTGTACTAACTCTTACATTCAGGCGTCATACAGAAACGTCATCGGATGGAGTTTTGTGTGGAAACAAAGGGCAATGCATGAAGCTACGGATGACTCTGTGACTCACTAGCTACGTATGACACTGTGACTCGCTAAGCTAAGGATGACACTGTGACTCGCTAAGCTACGGATGACACTGTGACTCACTAGCTACGAATGACACTGTGACTCACTAAGCTAAGGATGCCACTGTGACTCGCTAAGCTAAGGATGCCACTGTGACTCGCTAAGCAACGGATGACACTGACTCACTAAGCTAAGGATGCCACTGTGACTCGCTAAGCAACGGATGACACTGACTCACTAAGCTAAGGATGCCACTGTGACTCGCTAAGCAACGGATGACACTGTGACTCACTAAGCAACGGATGACACTGTGACTCACTAAGCTACTAAGCTACTAAGCTAAGGATGCACACTGTGACTCGCTAAGCAACGGATGCCACTGACTCACTAAGCTAAGGATGCCACTGTGACTCGCTAAGCAACGGATGACACTGTGACTCACTAAGCTACGGATGACACTGTGACTCACTAAGCTAAGGATGCCACTGTGACTCACTAAGCTAAGGATGACACTGTGACTCACTAAGCTACGGATGACACTGTGACTCACTAAGCTACGGATGACACTGTGACTCACTAAGCTAAGGATGACACTGTGACTCACTAAGCTAAGGATGACACTGTGACTCACTAAGCTACGGATGACACTGTGACTCACTAAGCTAAGGATGACACTGTGACTCACTCACGCAGGCCATTTTACCAAAATGGCTGAGACGACATTGAGGGCAATTCCATCCATTATTCGTGCATCGATTGTTCGTTGCCTATTCTTGCTGCACAATGTATTAGCAGTCTGGTTGCTGGCCTCAAGACTCTCTAACAGCAACTACTTGTCCATGCTGCTTCTGACCATACCACTTCTAATAGAAACTGGACATACAGTATGTTTTCGCTATGGGAAGGACTATGTGTGGTAAGCAATATTGTAAAGGTGGTGGTGTCGTGTCCAAAGCTAAATCTTTGAAAATTCAGGTTGATGTACATGTCAGTTTCTAAAAGTGAAAGCGGGGAAGAAACTTTACGTTTTGTTCAATATCAGTATATGGCTTTTAATAGTATGACAAAAGAATTACATCACGGTACAGAGATAATTACAGCTCCATATTGAAGTGATACCTTATTTTGCTAATCGTATTAACGGAAAACCCCTGCTATGTGGAACGCAAAGGATTAAAACAGTTAGGAAAATTGATTCAGGCCCATTAAGGCTGTTTAGGTTCATCATCAGCTCTCGGATCTTGCCCCCTCTACACTTTCTCTCTCTCGGAAACTGTATGGAGTCCCTTCAGTGCTCAAGTAGCAACATACACGAAAAGTTAATGTCACGCAAAGAACGGTCCGGCATATTTCTATAATGCCACACATGTTTTATTAAACGTATTCTGTTAAAGTGATAATTAAATTGTTAAATTCACCTCCGTTTCTCAATCGGTAAATCACAGATGAATAAAATGACAGATGTAGTGGTGGAATTGGGAGAAAACTCACAATCTTCAAGGCCATCATGTGCGATTTCATTTTGCTCTGTCAGCTATGCATACATTGGAATGACTTTGTACCAATGGTGATTCTTAAATTTATGTGTCGAAGTTATGTTATTCTTGAAAGTGTTCGGTGCCTCCTCTGGGGCAACTGCCATATCCAGTGTGGCTGATTGGTTTGTGCTGACTGGGCCGTGGGGTTTTATCCTTGTCGGTCTTTAACCCAGTAAGAAACCAACTTCTGGGGGGTGATCCGGAGCTGGCTGATGTACGTTTGGTTCAGGGGGATGAATCCGGGTGCAAACCCTTTGTTCGTCAAATTAGATGCATCATTATAATTTTTTCAGTTAATGTTTAATCAGCACAAGTATGTTTAAAACCATAGGAATCGTACTGATTTCAAGGCATTGTCTATATTACATCTTACACAATTCATTGACCACAATGCGATACCTAATGAACTTTTACTATAGTGAATGTCTTTCCATATAGAAGCCGCATACCGCTTATGATGAAACAGGAACAAGGCATGTGTGTCCTTCTCATTATTCAGGCAACTAACAAAATATTGGGAATTTTGATTAAAACTAACAGACCAAACATTATATATTATAAACAGTGGTTTTAAAAACTGTATGTACCTGATATTCAATTACCCCCATTCCTCCCATATTCAGTTACACCTAAACCATAACAATTTCAGATAGGTATTACTACAGACTACGGCAGCATGTTGGTTTCAAAGTACAGTATGCCCCTTCCTCTCCCGCCGTAGAGAGGTGGGCAGAAGAGTTTAAACGTGAAGAGTCTACAGGATAATCCCTCTCCTGGAAACCCTGCGACGTCAGTAACACTACAAAAATATCTGAATTTCCGATTCCACAATAATACTCTAGCTCTGTTTGAAGCTGATGCAGAAAGACTATGTGACTATGGATGAAACTATCTGGGCTCACCACTTCCACTTCCTCCAGTCGAAGCCTTAACAACAATGAAATGAGTGGAAGTATTTCACTTGAAACATCACCAGAGAAGGCAGCGACTGTCTTATCATGAGGAAAGTATTACAATCCGTGCTCTGGAACAGTCATCAGGGTGGACTATCTCTTAAAATGTCACACAATAGACCTGAGCAAATTACATATGATATACTTTGGAGGCAATTACAGGATGAAATGGACTTCTACCATTATTGCAGTATCGTTGATTTATGCACGTGAAGCGGAATATGTCCCAAGATAAATCACTGTAATCGGTTCAGGTCAAAATTTAAATGTGAGGCTCCGAACTTCAATGAATCCTTGACTTTGTACGTCAGGATAGGTTCCCTCGTAGGGTTACGAAGCGACCATACTGATTGGATTCATTCATTCACTGGAAAATATATAAGCCATACTCGTTTTGGTGGAACATAACATTCAAACATGTAATACCATATATCATAGCGTATTGAACAGTTATTCAACACCACAATCGATGCAGTGTACATGTTCGACATAACCCCATACCATGTGTCATACTGGTTACACTGATGACGTTGTGTCACATTACTTCAGTAATAACCGGGGATCCCACTGCATGCTCGTATTTTATGACGTTTCTCCGTACGTACTAGACTCGGTAATTACTGAGTCTAAATGTGACAGTTGACTGTTTACCTATTGTGGACCACACATGTCCTTGTTGCCGTGGAAGTACCCGAGTACTTTGTTTTGAGTAAGCCGACTTGGTGTGGCTGATTACATTCGCGGGTTATATTAATATCATTAGGAGGTTTATGGTTGAAAACACTTGCGTCAGAAAACAGATTACCGAAAGGATCAGACTCAGCTGAATGCGCCTTCTTGCGATCAGGACATGATTGCATACATTCTCAAGCTTCTATTATTCTGGGGATTGTTACGTAGAAGATGAATAATAGTAACTCATAACTCCCCATCCAATTCCGAAAACAAAACTTAAACTCCCAGCAATACGAGTAACCAGTATCGAGTATCTGCTGATACAGATTCCATTAATTGTGGAGGGTAAAATAGTCGGGAAAATTATACGAATGGATCCCTGAAATACGAATTGACTGTTGAGCTTAGTGTATATCCATGACTTGTGGGCGTTTCGTCTCTGTTATATTTTTAAAACATTTATTTCATTCTTTATTGGATACAGCTGGGAAAGTATTAAAGCGTTCTAAAATGAATATTTAGACTTTTGTAATTATATATGTGTATTCCTATCTCATTTTCAATGATTCACGAGAGACACTTTGCCTTGCCCTTATCTTCGCTTTGCTTTCACAAGCAGGTTACCCATCCAATACACCTGTCAGTTGGGCGTTCAGCCTACAGTACTCTGCCACACCATAATTGGACTTTCACAACACAACATCTTTATCTTTTTACACCAAATGTTTTTTGTTTTGTTTTTTGTTTTTGTTTTTTGTTGTTGTTTGGTTGGTTTTTTGTTTGTTTTGGTTTTGTTTTTTTGTTTGGGGTGCTTTGGGTTTGTTTGATTTTGTTTGTTTGTTTTGGGGGATGGTTGTTTTGGGGGTTTTGTCGCCAAATGTAGGATTTTGGTAGATGTACGTTTTATGCTTAAAAGCTGTCCAAAGCAACGTAAATTCTGAATTTATTCATTGCATAAGTGTCCTTTGTTGGTGACTGTTGTGACTAGGTATGTTGACCTAACTTTTCAAGGGGGATGTTTCTGTTGGTCTATAATATAACAATATGATTACCATTTAAGTGTTTATGGAAATATGATAAAACATATGTAATGATCAAGTTTAGCATCAAAACGTCAGTATAGATGGTGTCCAGAAATGACTTTTATCCATGCCACACTATTAACAGGCCCCATGTAAATCCATTAGTTATAGTGCAAGAGACTGGCCATTCGATTTTCTTAGGTTGAGGAAAGCAATGTCTTTTCAAAATAATTGTTCGATTTTATTATTTCATTTTAGTCTTCTCTCAAAGGTAATTGTTCACTGGATGTCTCCTCCGAATATAAAACGGTTAGCCTCTTTTCGACCTTGGCCGCAGGAGTGTTTTGAGACAGATCACTGAATATATTTGAGTGACCAAACCAGGTGCCCATGCGCTACAATAGTTCCCTTTGAGCCGGACAACAGAACATAGGATGGTCGAGGGAACACGTTGACCGGTTCATATTCATAAAACCACAAAGTGCTATATGTGTACACGTCGCGGGACCTCATGTTCTTTTGTCCAGTGTCGGAAATTGACGCATGAACAGTCCTTCCAATATATTACAGGTCTTACAAAACTGTCAACATGTCTTGATAATGACGTTATTTCCCGTCTACATTGTACCTATAATTTCTACACACACACATGTTAGTCCAGACCTGGGATGTTAGTTCACGTGTTGTAGAAGGATTCAATCGTCGTGCAGTTGTCCTTATGCTGTTTATTCAGTGGTGACATGTCCTTCATTACTTCGAATCAAATGTCGGAGATTTAGTGAAACGGAGCAACACATAAAGGGCCAGCGATTACCTTAAGAGGTCATGAAGCTTGAAAAACAGTTCCTTTATTCCAAGGAATAATCAGATTATTCTGGATGGCCATTAGCTCAGCGGGTATAAGTTCCAACGTCGCACACGTTCGCCTTTTAGTGTCGGCCGTTTGTAAGTTTGGACGTTCGTGTGCCTTCGGGACAACAATATGGTGTGACATGGAATTTCACAAACCTTCACCCCGTGAAGAAGTGTTATTTCGTAGATAACCTCTCGTTTGTGGAACCGGGCGAATAAGCAGTGTTTCGACGTACCCGGCAGACTCAAAATGACCGTATCTTTTCGGCTCAGAACTTTCATATCATCATTGTTTGTGCGACTGATGCTTCTCACGCATACATTAATAGCATGTTGGAGAGCTGTGTCGTCTACAAACAATGAATACTACTGGCTTCTGGCAGCGCCCGTTACTTTGCAACTCATTGAGTTTATGGTGATGATGACGTTCAGGAAAGGAGTGGAAGGATTATGGTAAGCGTCTTTTGTTTGCAATAATGGCAAGAAAATGTCATTGTGACATTTTATCTACTGAACTACGGCGGATCCGTATACCAAACCATCTTGATATTGTCTGTGTAAAACATTATTTTTACTGGATTTGTATTCAGTTTTGAACGTATGGAAACGTATGGAACGTTGAGAAAGAACAGGTCCCTAGTAGTTTTTGCTTCTCGTTAAAGCTGTTTAAATTGATGTGTTTTGTGATGAAATTGTGAAGACTCCATGACCTTGTCAGATGATGATACGCCATAGATACGTTAGTTTGGTTTTAACATAGGAGTCCATATGACAAGCCCATGCCCCTGACAGATCATTGTGAATCTGTTGATTTTATTTGTGATTGTGATTTTACGTCATGCTTACCAACACTCCAGATATATAACGAAGGTATGTGACTGACCGTGTCTGACCCAGGGAATCAATATATGTATGTAGTTTTCTGAAAAGTACCCATTTATGGACTGTCGGGGTTTTCCTCTTTACTGCACGTGTTTCCCTGGTATTGTTTCGTTCATAGAGCATTTAGGGAGATTCTTCAGCTGGGCAAAAGAAGTAGAAATTTTGCCTAATGTTTTCGAATTAGCAGAGTTGGTGGAAGCAGCGTTCGAAATATTCGACCAAGCGCCGGTTGTTATTGTATCGACCCGGCAGTTTCAAATAACTGCAGGCCCTTATGGCCTTCAGTAAATCTTTTTTATCAACTCGAATCTTGGGGGTTTTTTCTAGGTTTTTTTTTTCTTCTTCTTTTTTCTTTATTAACGTTCGAGAATCATCCATGATCCATCATATTACGATAACTTACAGTTTCACTTCACGGTGTTTCAGCGCTTTGCGCATAGGAAAATCAACATCAGTCTTTAAGAAATAGAAACGTCTCTCTGTGCCATAGGCTTCGCTAAACGAATTTGTAGAAACAGTGTGAAACTGTGTACAGTGAAGTCTATTTTGTTTTTATTGGTTTGGCTTTAACAAGATGAGCCTGCAGATTTCATTCAGGACCTGTAGATTTTAAAGCCTGCAGGCAGTAGCAGGCACTGATGGCCAACAGGCAAATTAAAGTATTGCAAACACTGAGTGGAAGGTCTGATAAGGTAACTGTAAACAGTCGCCGGTAACTGGTTCCGAAGGCGGATTTCCGAACTGACTGGATCCGGGTTGGAATTTTCGTTGTGTATGACGCGTACGAGATATGGGTATATGTAAATACTGTCAGAACAAAGACATACTACGTCGTCAGTTTCATATCCAAGTGATGTTGATAGCAGGAGGTACGATGCCTACTGCACCATTGTACCTAGGCATGCAATACCGCCCTGCGTCATCTGTAGGTGTCATATAGTCCTGTCAATCACAGACACCGTGTCAACACAACCATTGTTGCTGGCAGGTTGTGCAGTAATAAAAGCTGGGATGTAATGAATGACTTTTCGCCTTTGGTTGTGTATAGAAGGTGTCATGAACAATTGTTTGTATGAGCGACGAGATTTTATCACGTAATGGAAATAAGGCCCCAGTATTGCTTGTAGCGTCACAATATCCTGTATCGGTGTGTCAGTACGCCGGGACCTCTACGATGTATTTGACACAGGCTATGCATGCAGGGAGAAAGGGTTTCAGGAAAGCTGAACAAAATCATCCTGAATATTTATCGTAATTCTTAAATTTCATCAATCATGTCTAATTCAGGACATGGAAGGTTTTGTTACGTGTTTGTAAATTAACTGGAAGAAGAATCTCACCCATGGTAAAACCATGTAAATTTGGACGGTACTTTTCCATTGGCGGATCCAGAGGGGTGTTCAGGGTGGTCGACCCCCCCCCCCCTTTTGAAAATGACTTAAGACCACATTGAAGATTTATTTTGCGTTGGCGGAGCCAATGGGGAAACCCCCCCCTTTTCAAAATTCCTGGATCCGCCATGCCCATGCTGTTCCAAGTTTTTATAAATTTCCACACAATATCAAATCATCAGTATTTGGTGTGTTTAGTAAGATACGCAAGTTTCCGATAGTACTCGCCCTGATGTTAAGTCCAGAAACTTAATTGTCTAAATAATAGACAACACTACGTTGTCCTGTTGTCCTGGACGATCCCACATCATAATTATTAACTAATTGGTTTTGACCATTTGGTTAGTACAACGTAGAGGCCAAGCAACAATGGAGGAGAAACTGAATTTCCTTTGCACAAGCCATCATATCCATTACGATCAAACAAAACGTAAGCTGCATACTGTCCAACAAATATAATTGCATCTGTATATTTGTCTTGAATATATGAATGTATCTCACAGGATTTAATTTACTGTTTTTGGACAAACTTCTCCTACACTTGGACATTTGCGTAACAGGCGTGTACCCGGCGCTCTGTGGTGACGTAGCGTGAACCTAACAATGTTTAACCCCGTCCAGTGCTGCATTTGAAGAAGGTCGTAGTGACTTATGACTTCACGTTATGTTTCGTTTATTTCCTGGATCGTTTCAGGATCTGCCCCTGTTTCTTCTTCTACCTACTGAGCACGGTCCCGGCCATCTGGATCCTGGAGCTGGATCGCCTGGCGCGGTACACGGAGATCTACGAGAGCAGCAACAGCTCCAGCGTGGAGTCACTGTCCGCTATACAGGGGGTTCGTACATCTACACCTGAAATTATTATCCTCGTTTCCTGAACAATAATGGTCGTATATGTGTCTTGTTTATTTAACACAGCACTCAACAACACTCCATGTTCCAGCTATATAACAGTGGTATTTAAATGTATGGTAAACCAGTTATTGGTACACACTGACGGAGTACGGTGACACTGAATAACCAAGCCTGAATATTCGACCCTTTCAGTGTATGCGTACTGTAAGAGAGAACCTAGTCTGCCCCTGACTCCCCACCGGGTACTTAAACCTCGAAACCTCGCGGAGACCACAGACAGTTTATCGAGTTATTAAGAGTCAAAGGCATTAGAAACGTGACTGCTGTGTCTCTGAGTCTAACGATTCTTTCATTCAGTATGGTGATCTACTCAACCAACTGACATATGTACCGGCTCGAGGATATTGTTGACTGGGTCGACCGACATTGTGGGAAGCTACTCATACTATCAGTTACTTGTTGTCTCTTGCTTAGATTACGACTTTGTTTATTGTTAGAATATTTTTGAACGTAGCTTAAAACAAGAAAGGAACAAACAATTTAAATAATGCGTTTTGTTTAATGTTGAGATATTGTGATATCGAAGCCTACAATATCAAACATTGCACCAAAGAGTAGATACATGAAGTTATTAGTTATTACATTTTAATTCAAAGGTTGATGCTGTAAAATGTGTTACCCAGCGAGCCATTCTACACACGCAGCCACATTTGTGACTAATTTGTTGACGATTACTTGCAGGTCTCATTACCCATTACACTGAGTCCAAGCCTGTGGATGTCAGTCATTGAACAATCCTTTCTATTCCTCATCATCATTGGCCGATGGATACTTCCGCGAGGGGAGCTAACTCGTGACAAGCTTTCACAGCTGCTTTTCGTCTACATCGGCATGGCATCTGACATCATGGATCTGTTTGTCCTGTTTGAGGAGCCCGATGTTCGCAAGGACCGCGTCTACACCTACGTCATCCTGGTCCTCTGGTCAATAAGTCTGCTTCAGTTCGCAATCGTCCTCACAGCCACAAAAAGTCCCAAAAAATCTCGCCCGGCTTTAGTGCACCCTGAAGAGGAGTTCGAAGAAGAGAAAAGGAAAGTATGCGGTTCGTGCTGCGGGTGCTTGAAAACCGAGATCTGGAGTCTCCTTCTGTCATTCATGATGCAGGATGGACCTTTCCTCACATGTCGACTTTACGGCCTCATCCGCTACAACCTCATCACCTACAGCATCATCTTCTACACCTGCAAGAACATCTTCGTCGTCCTGCTCCTTGTGTACAGGTTGTTCGTGCTCTGTTGTTTCGAAAACGAATCTGAAACCGACAAGGCTGCTCACAGGGCTGTGAAGAAGGCGGCTGTTGTCCGAAGTATGTCAACACGTGCTGCCAATGCGCGGCTCGCATTGGTCGAGGAAGACTACGCCAACGGCGGCAGCAGACGACAGGGTGCCAGGCGGAGTAAAGGTCGCAGCGTGAATGGTGCAACAACTAAACAAGGCCAAACACGCATCGTTGAAGTCGAATGAGGTTAAAAGTTGTATCCACACTTTACCTTAACATCCTACCCCTGTATACACCGGTTGTTTGAGCAATGTTGTTTCAGAATCATGGCCGCGGTAGCACTGAGGCCGCGCAAATCTTAAACCTCTGCCACATTTATTTCAAACATGGACCTTGTATATGTTTTATGCCGTTACGTAAGACAGTGTTAGTTCACGATATACACAAATGAAGACATTAGGGAGTGGCCATCAAAACAAGCAGAAGACAGAAAGTGTGCAAGTTAATCCCGTTATAGCTTCATCAAGAAACGTCTCTCTAAAAGTGGCGGGGCCGGACTATTCGGCAGTAGCAGCCGTTAAATTAAATCCAAAATGATATTTGTTGTCTGGTAATTCATTTAATTATAAATATTGATCTAGCAGTTTGATAACCTCATGATACATAGGCACCTTAATAGTTTTCGCGCCCTGTTGCAACGTCTGGACCTTGACAGGACCGGCGCCATGGAGAAACACGGCTCCTGTATAAGGCAGTGTGTGGCCATTTGTTTGTGCATATTTACCTGTGAATAGAAGTTAAGCACCGCGTACTTTATGTCTTTCGAAAATGTCTACATGTCGATGAAAGATGAAAAACTGGTACCCGAACGCTGTGTTTATATAGGCAGTTGCATGAACTCTTTATAATGCACAATCTCATTAAATGGACATGTTACACAGCTGAATAACATGACTAATTAGTGGGAAGTAGGCGTTAAGCTTTTTTCGTTAGCTTAACGGCTCTAGTTTCATACTGGCCACTTGCGAAACACTAGGCTTTGCAAAAAAATTGACAAAGTTTTCAATCCAGATTCTGAAATCTGAACACGTGAATATCAAGGAACGTTTAACAGATGGCAGCACAGTCGGAAAGGACCACCCGTATCAATACAAAGGCGAATCAGGCGAAAAGTCGACACTGTCGTTCGGAATACCTCGTTTTAACCTTTTGAGATTGCATGATTAGAAAACACATTCTAACTTTCACTTTCGCTGTTTCGTAAGCGATGCTGTGACTGATCTGATGAATGGTCTTTCTGACGTGACGGGGATATTCTCTGATCGATGTACAGCAATAGCACTAGGCTCTGACGTTAATGAGACTGCATGATGCAAATGATAACAGACGAAGGTGTTAACAGGGCATACCAGCCATGGTCAAAGATACAGAACGGTTACAGATCGTCATTGGTTCATGCCTTTTTATATCGATACCACCGAGTATTCAAACACAATTGGCCGTTTTGTATGCAAATATATTTGCATATGTGGTTAGTTTGTGATGTTGGCATGTGCGTGTCACTGAGACATATAGATACCCGAATCTATTTTAATTCCCGGATTTGTTTTCAAACCGTCTTTACTCAGTGAATCGGATATGGAGACTACACCGTGCCTGGGGCACCTGTCAAACGAGCAGCATTGTCCGGATCAGCATTACACTGTTATATTTCCCGTCCATTCGTATTGTCATCTACCTGCACATGTCTACATAATATAAGCTTCACTGTAGTTCAGTGATCCTGCAAAGTGTTTTCGATGACCTAACACTATAGACAGATGCTTATTGTATGTTCTGTGTTGGTCTTTTCTTCAACATTTTTTCTTTAAGTTTGAATAAGTAGCAAAGTAATGGTTTTGCATTTGTGTCTTAATAAACCGAAACTTATGCAGGCCTCACCCACTAACGGTCTACTGTCTATTGATTTGTTGATAATACAATGGGCGGGGCTTGTCTTGCTTTGAGGCGCTAAATGACTTAATATGGTTCTCCAATGTTTTTTGTGTATTTAATGATTAAATATGCAGTGTGTAAAGGTAGTTTTGTTGATTATCTGTTTTGTAAAATTTACATTTGCAGCCAGCAAGGCTGTACACGTACAAATCGGCGTGCGCACTTTCATACAACTAATATAAATTAAATATGCACACAAACATGTAAACACACA
The DNA here is from genome assembly GCF_003918875.1 of Haliotis rubra. Lineage (NCBI taxonomy): Eukaryota > Metazoa > Mollusca > Gastropoda > Lepetellida > Haliotidae > Haliotis > Haliotis rubra. Next base: position 73,579 of record NW_025767111.1, on the reverse strand, counting down.
ACTATAGCATTTAATAAAGAACGGTTCTTAATAACTATAATTCGTCAATGTCAAAACCTCACTGAAAGCTAACGTGTGCATACGTTGGAACCTACAGGTTATATAGTACACCCTTCACACAAAGCATGGTATTTCGTAATGCCAACAGCCGCATCTTCCAAAGGGGGCATATTCTTTATTGTTTTTGGTTAATAAAACATCTAGGTTTCAGGTTTATTGTAAAGATGTTAAAGAGGTCCAAAACTCCGCTAGATACATTAATTACAATATGCTGAAATATCTGAATATTTCTATTCCCTGTGAACGTATTTCATAAGGGAATTGGAACGACTCGTGAAATACATCTAAATCATGTTGCTCTGGTTCTTGGTGTGTGTTTTGTGTGTAAGTTAGAAGACTCATAAGGTTGTAAGATCATGGAATCACAAATGTCATCATTTTTCAAATATTAATTAATCTCTTGTTATTTTTCCCCATAAGTATAACTATCTCTTTATTCTAGCTACACACAGGTAGGTACATGTTGCGTCCAGCTGTGAAAACCACTGTGTCATTGCGTTAAATTATAACAAATTTGTGCTCATTATGTTCTTTATCAAATTGACATTCTTTTGCTGCTAAGTAAGGAAGCCTTGCGTTGTCAGATGGAAAGAAGATCGCCTCATCTTCTCTTTTTACCCAGAATTGATGCGCCAGTTACTACCCGACGAACGTCTCCTTTAAAAATGACATTGAGAGTAGTCCCGTCGACATGCTTTGTCAACAGAGAATCGTTTCAACACATACCATTGTACCCATATGGAGGGGTTGGACCACTGTTAAAACCCCAATACGTGTATGTACCGCCGTGACAGCACAGATGAAGGATGAACACTCTCAAGTATACAAGAGTAGGCAAATCCGTTTGTTCTGTGTTCGTCGCGTCGAATAGTAAAGGACATAAAGCATTCATTGTGTCCCGCCAAGTATTTTATTTTTATCGTTTATGCCATGCTTTGTGTTCGTTTAGGTTGGTATGTTTGACGCCGCAGTCAGCAATGTACAATTCCGCAGTGGACACGGGTCTGGGCCAGACAACCTGTACCTTGTGTTCTGGAGCAGGATAACACGTGGTCTGGGAACAGTCGCTGTTTCCAATATCTCTATAACATGTAACTATTATTGCATGTTGGAATCAATGTTTCAGTTATTATTACTTGTTGGAGGTACATTTCGTCAATAGTTACATTGTAACAAGAAAATTGCTGTAGTCTAGGACTACAAAAGTCCTTAAGGACGCTTGTGAAGTCACTGACCAGGGCCTTTTAAGGACATGCATAGGGTGAGGTTGTTATAGGACATGGTGAGGTTGTTGTAGGGTTGGTGAGGTTGTTGTAGGGCATGGTGAGGTTGTGGTGCATGGCAGGGTTGTTAACGGACATGGTGAGGTTTTTGTAGGGCATGGTGAGGTTGTTGTGGGGCGCATGGCAGGGTTGTTAAAGGACATGGTAGGGTTGTTGTAGGGCTGGTGAGGTTGTTGTAGGGCATGGTGAGGTTGTTGTGGGGCATGGCAGGATTGTTAGAGGACATGGTAGGGTTGTTGTGGGGCATGGCAGGGTTGTTGTGGGGGACAGGGTGGTTAAAGGACATGGTTGAGGTTGTTGTAGGACATGATGATGAGGTTGTTGTGGGCATGGTGAGGTTGTTGTGTGGAATGGCAGGGTTGTTAAAGGACATGGTGAGGTTGTTGTAGGGCTGGTGAGGTTGTTGAAGGCATGGTGAGGTTGTGGGCCATGGCAGGTTGTTAAAGGACATGATAGTTTGTTGTAGGGCATGGTGAGGTTGTTGTTGTAGGGCATGGTGAGGGTTGTTGTGGGGCATGGTGGGGTTGTTGCAAGGGGCATGGTGAAGGTGTTTGTTGGGCCTGACAGGGTTGTTAGAGGACATGGTGAGGTTGTTGCTGGACATGGTGAGGTTGTTGCTGGACATGGTGAGGTTGTTGCAGGGCATGGCAGGGTTGTTAGAGGACATGGTGAGGTTGTTGCTGGACATGGTGAAGTTGTTGTAAGGCATGACAGGGTTGTTAGAGGACATGGTGAGGTTGTTGTAGGGCATGGCAGGGTTGTTAGAGGACATGGTAGGGTTGTTGTAGAGCATGGTGAGGTTTTTGTTGTAGGGCATGGTAGCATTGCCGAAGGATATGGTCAGACGATAATTGTAGGACATGGTCAAGTCATTGTAGGGCATGGTCAGGTTGTTGTAGGACATGGTATTCGTCGCGAGAATCTTTTGTTGTTGTACGTGCTAAAATTACCTGGGAAAGGAAGAATATTTTATCGTTTGCCGGTTTAAACAATTGTAAGAGAGAAACCATTAGCTTCTCCTGGGAGAGGGAGAATTTTAGTTAACACTGTATATGTAGGAGCCCAGTTATATTTTTCAGACATAAACAGGTACAGTTTTACTCTTTTATGCAAAAGAAATAACGAACTGTATTCCTCTACACTTTAATATAGTCTACAGGAACAGGTCACATCATGCACTATTTCCAAAGGGCGAGACATACTGAGCATGATCTGTACCACGCTTCATTAGTGTCTCCAGCGGAGAAGAAAATCAAAACTTATTGGAAGGGCCATAACTCTTGAAGGTTTATCTCTACTATGGTCCGTACACAAGACAACATACCAGAAGTCTGCCTTAACACCGACAACACCCGATGTTGTCCCTTTATCTGTAAAGGGTCAAGGTCATGGTCGTAGACAGAAATGGCAACTGTTAGATGAATTTATCGAGAGCAAACGTACCCTTACTCCTCTACTCTGCTATATATACTTGTACCAACACCAACACCAACACAACACAAACACAAATTAATAAATAAAATACAAATGTAAATATTGTGTAAACTAGCGAATTTATACATGTTTGGCTTCGCATGGGCACAGGCAAAACATTTGTGCTTTGTGCATCTTGATAAACAGCGTGCAGCATATGGTTCACGTTATACATTTGAAAAGTTAAACGGCTAATGAACCGCACATCTTGCCACGACTCACGATTGCATAACGTCATAGGACTTAGGGATAATCCGTGTGGGAAAGTCTCATCGTCAGGTGTTTACGCATTTCCACTGCCACCGAAACACCATTTCGGCACTGTTTAGACGGTATCAGAACAATGAAGTTCCCAAACGCCCAGGCGCAGGATGCTACAATGTTAATGCAGTGGTCACCATTCCAGGTCTTCGGCGTATCCACTCCAACATATAGTCAGGAACCGCTTACGTCGTCCCGCCATACAATTTAGCCCGACCTAACGTTAGAAGGCCGTCACGGGTGGTGCCAAAATCCTGATCCGACACCACGGAATTGGTGGACGACTTGTTTTCACAGACGAGTCCAGAGTTATCATTTCAAGTATTAAAGGAGGCTGTCAACATCTTGGGAAGCGTTATGCCCAAGCCTGTGTCTTGGAGGTGGTGGTTCCGGGAAGACATGGGGTGAGATAAGTGCACGTCAGAGAACTCGTTTAGTTGTTCAGGGAAAATTGACAGGTGTTGACTACAGAGTTCAGATTTTTGGATCGGTGGAACTTCCGGTTCCTTAACGCCTTGGCCAGGAACCAGCCTGGGAACCGAACTTCCCTCCCCATACGGATAGCTACTTTTCATTTCTGTTATATTTTCAAACTTAGAAAGCATTTTAACAATGCACGGTTTCTTTTTGTGGCTAGTATACTGACAAATGATATGGGAACGGGTGAAATGATAATAAAGATGGAATAATGACACATAATGTTGAATATTTTGGGCATGTAGATCAGTATCTAGTGTGTCCACCATGTTTGGGCGATACAGGCACGACAGACACCCTCGAGGAAAACCGTTGATTCATTTGTCCATGGTTGCCCATTAATTTAGTGCTGTAACGATGCATCGAACTATCGATGGATTGCAGTTGTTGAGTCTCCGATAGGAATTAATCGATGGTAGAAACGAGAAACTATCGATGCATCGAACGTATGTGTGACTATCGATAGTTTAGTAATTGACTTCCGTTGATAAATGCGCAGCACTAAATACAGGAAGTACCAGATTCGTTCACTTTGATTTAGAGTTATCCGCCCCTGTTACCTCTTAAACAAACATGGCGGCAAACACGGCATGCGACTCGGAGTTTGAAAATGTGAATAACAATAAGTTTGTGTTTTAACTGTTTACTTTACTCAGTTTCTTTACTAAGTTTCTTGTCAGTTATTCAAAGAGACTGGAACTACTTCAACTTTTTTATTTCATATAAACTATACATTTATTTGGGAAATAACTTCAAATGAGACAATTCAAGGGGTAAAAAACTATTGCAATAGTTGGTCGCAATAGACAGTTGTTTCCCCTTCAATGGTCACCCCGATTGCCCATAGTATTGCCCGCCAGAAGCGGTGTCCCATCTGGACCACGTTGACAGGTAGTGGGTCTCTGGCGAACCCTACCCCACAGGTGCTTTACTGGGGACATGTGAAGGAAGTTCGAGGGCCAGTCCAATGTCCGTATTCCTTCTTGTCAGAGATAATCGGTAATGGCCTGGGCACGATGTTGTCTGGCAGTGATATCTTGCAGTTCAAAATTTCTGCCGATAAATCTAGCTAATAAAACAACGACAGTCACTAAAACAGTAAGCCTGACATGTGTGATAGCGCCCACACCACCGCCACAGTAAGCCTGACATGTGTGATAGCGCCCACACCACCGCCACAGTAAGCCTGACATGTGTGATAGCGCCCACACCACCGCCACAGTAAGCCTGACATGTGTGATAGCGCCCACACCACCGCCACAGTAAGCCTGACATGTGATAGCGCCCACACCACCGCCACAGTAAGCCTGACATGTGTGATAGCGCCCACACCACCGCCACAGTAAGCCTGACATGTGTGATAGCGCCCACACCACCGCCACAGTAAGCCTGACGTGTGATAGCGCCCCACACCACCGTAAGCCTGACATGTGTGATAGCGCCCACACCACCGCCACAGTAAGCCTGACATGTGTGATAGCGCCCCACACCACCGCCACAGTAAGCCTGACATGTGTGATAGCGCCCACACCACCGCCACAGTAAGCCTGACATGTGTGATAGCGCCCCACACCACCGCCACAGTAAGCCTGACATGTGTGATAGCGCCCACACCACCGCCACAGTAAGCCTGACATGTGTGATAGCGCCCACACCACCGCCACAGTAAGCCTGACATGTGTGATAGCGCCCCACACCACCGCCACAGTAAGCCTGACATGTGACATATTGATAGCGCCCACACCACCGCCACAGTAAGCCTGACATGTGATAGCGCCCACACCACCGCCACAGTAAGCCTGACATGTGTGATAGCGCCCACACCACCGCCACAGTAAGCCTGACATGTGTGATAGCGCCCACACCACCGCCACAGTAAGCCTGACATGTGATAGCGCCCCACACCACCGCCACAGTAAGCCTGACATGTGTGATAGCGCCCCACACCACCGTCACAGTAAGCCTGACATGTGTGATAGCGCCCCACCCACCGCCACAGTAAGCCTGACATGTGTGATAGCGCCCACACCACCGTCACAGTAAGCCTGACATGTGTGATAGCGCCCACACCACCGCCACAGTAAAGCCTGACGTGTGTGATAGCGCCCACACCACCGCCACAGTAAGCCTGACATGTGTGATAGCGCCCCACACCACCGTCACAGTAAGCCTGACATGTGTGATAGCGCCCACACCACCGCCACAGTTAAGCCTGACATGTGTGATAGCGCCCACACCACCGCCACAGTAAGCCTGACATGTGTGATAGCGCCCACACCGCCACAGTAAGCCTGACATGTGTGATAGCGCCCACACCACCGCCACAGTAAGCCTGACATGTGTGATAGCGCCCACACCACCGCCACAGTAAGCCTGACATGTGTGATAGCGCCCCACACCACCGCCACAGTAAGCCTGACATGTGTGATAGCGCCCCACACCACCGCCACAGTAAGCCTGACATGTGTGATAGCGCCCACACCACCGTCACAGTAAGCCTGACATGTGTGATAGCGCCCACACCACCGCCACAGTAAGCCTGACATGTGTGATAGCGCCCCACACCACCGCCACAGTAAGCCTGACATGTGTGATAGCGCCCACACCACCGCCACAGTAAGCCTGACATGTGTGATAGCGCCCCACACCACCGCCACTATAATAAGCATGTTCAAGAATTGAAGTCCTTGCATACTGTTTGCTTCTACGACAACGAGGTTTTCTGCCATTAATGGATTTGAATAGAGAACAACTTGATTCGTTTGTAACCATGGTGTGACGTTGCGGCGCCCCGCACCACCGCTACTGGGGCAGTGCCAGTACCCGGTGTTGCCTATCTAAGCTTGGTGAGTCACACCCTTCACAGGACGCCCCGCACTCACCCCACCCGTTGGACGGTACTTCCCCAACACAGCTATTTTGTACACACGTACTAGGGGGTGTGTGAGGGGTGGGGGTGGTTTAGCAATCTTGTACATAAATAAATGTTTAAAATTATGCTTAGAAATTATGGGAAGGGGAGGAGGGGGTCATTGATTTTGTACATGACATGCAGGATGGGGGTGGGGGGTGTTCTTATTTTGTACATAAATTTAAGGGGGTCATTCACATTGTACATACTTCTCCATAAAAATCATCACACACACACACACACACACACACACACACACACACACACACACACACACACACACACACACACACACACACACACACACACACACACATCCTCCCCTAGCCATAAATTATGAACGGTCCCTTAGATGTTGCTGTTAGACGAAACGACATATATAGTAATGTCAGTGTACTATCTTAACGGTTGCTTCGTTCAAAGCTTTAGTTCCTTATATTTTGTCTGCGGTATATAATAAATGAATGTGCAAATTCGTTCAGTTCACACGTGCCACCTGGAATTTGCAACTGTTATATTCCTATAGAATCAATAAGCCTGACTTTAAAAATAATGTTGAAACAAATCCTGAGCTTAGATTTATGTGTTTAATTCAACATATTGGTGTTTTCAACTAAACAGCTATAAGTAGATAAGCGGCCCAGCAATCCCCGGCGTTACGCACATTGTTCAACAATGACTGTGACACATCATAACAGCCGTTCCTTTACAACGCAACAACGTACAACCACCCTTCTGTCATAACGTAATCCACGGAGCACGTTACATACCCAGCATTCCCGGCGTTACAGACCCAACATGATCTGTGTTACAGACCCAACATACCCGGTGTTACAGATCCAGCATGCCCGGTGTTACAGACCGAACATGATCTGTGTTACAGACACAATGTGTCCGGTGTTACAGACCCAACATACAGACCAACATGATCTGTTTACAGACCCAACATCGATGTTACAGACCCAACATACCCGGCGTTACAGACTGTGTTACAGACCCAACATGACCCGTGTTACAGACCCAACATGATCTGGTGTTACAGACCCAACATGATCTGTGTTACGGACCCGGTGTTACAGACCCATACCCGGCATGACCCCAACATGATCTGTGTTACAGACCCAACATGATCTGTGTTTACAGACACAACATACCCAACATACCCGGTGTTACAGACCCAACATGTTGTTTACAGACCCAACATACTCGTTGTTACAGACACAACATTACCCAACATGATCGTTACAGACCCAACATACCCGGCGTTACAGACCCAACATGTCTGTGTTACAGACCCAACATGATCTGTGTTACAGACCCCGGTGTTACACAACATACCCGGCCCGGTGTTACAGACCCAACATGATCTCGATGTTACAGACAACATACCCGGTGTTACAGACCCAACATGATCTGTGTTACAGACCCAACACCCGGCGTTACAGACCCAACATACCCGGCGTTACAGACCCAACATGATCTGGTGTTACAGACCCAACATGTTACAGACTCGATGATCTGTGTTACAGACACAACATGTGTTACAGACCAACATACCCGGTGTTACAGACCCAACATGATCCGATGTTACAGACCCAACATACCCGGTGTTACAGACACAACATACCCGGCGTTACAGACCCAACATGATCTGTGTTACAGACCCAACATACCCGGTGTTACAGACACAACATACCCGGCGTTACAGACCCAACATGATCTGTGTTACAGACCCAACATACCCGGCGTTACAGACCCAACATACCCGGCGTTACAGACCCAACATGATCTGTGTTACAGACCCAACATGCCCGGTGTTACAGACCCAACATTCTCGATGTTACAGACACAACATACCCGGTGTTACAGACCCAACATACCCGGCGTTACATACCCGGTGTTACCGGTTCTCGTCATGTTACCAACATACCCGGTGCTTCTCGATGTTACAGACCCAACATATCCGGTGTAACATACTCATACCCGACATCTAAGTTAAACATTTCCCATATTTTTCTCATGCTAATGCTATCTGTGTTACAGACCCAACATACCCGGCGTTACAGACCGGTTCTCGGCATACCAGGTGCTACAGACCCAACATATCCTATGTAGCATACTCATTGTACGACATCTAAGTAAACATTTTCTCATATTTTTTCATGCTAATGCTATATTTTAAATCAATCACAAAACTTGTGTAGCTTCAGAACAGAGACGAGCGTTTCTTGCAGTCCGCTACGAACTTGTTCAGTTTCTTTATCAAACTTGGAATGGTATACAATATCGGTACTCACACTGTGATATCCCCCCACAGAGGTGGTTTGGTCAGGGGTAATCCCACTGTCGGAGTGAGGTCACGTTCGTCTTACCAGCTGATCATCATGGGTTTATCGATTTCAATATTGGAAATATGTATCCCATAAATCATTACTTCGGATGTCTCCAGACTTGTTGTTTGGCGAAACTGTTATGTCTGTGTTTGTAGGTTGAACAAAATATTGAGCTAGTTCTTATTTTACCTAGAGATATAGTTCTGATGTAATCAAGTAATCAACTCGTCATGTTTTCATTCACAAGTTTTCTTTTGATATGGATAATCATCACCTTGTCCAGACAATTCTCATGTTTTCCAAATAGCTCCCATTTATTCTAGGTAGTGTGTTTTATTTAGCCCAGATGGTTCGCATATAGTTTTCATTTAGTCAAGACCATTCTCATCCAGTCTTGTATAGTCGAGTTGTATTGTTCTCAACTAAATAGTTGTGAATGTGAATGAGAACAAACTAACTGTTAGCTAAACAGAATGGCTTCCAGTTAAATGTGGAGATCAGGTATCATAATCAGAGCAAACCTCGACCATCGAATCCCGGCAGATAAGGGACGCAACTCTGAATTGTCGCCCCCCATCAAGTTTTCACAAAAAAGATCATAATGACCTAGAGCTTGAGGTATTTTGTCTGAAGTGGTTGTGATATAACACAAACACCGCCGTGTGTTGGGCCAGTTCGGATCTGCTGTTGACCATAAAGAAAGTAATCTGCAGTGGAAACGTTCATTGGCAATGTGCTTTATTAAGGCGTCTGTTTGATGGGTGATTTAACCAAGACTTTGATACAAAGAACACTGGGCCCAGCCCACACACGACGACTCTATATATTAACTCAAGAGTAAATAGCCCGATGGGTGCTTGAGCCGATCTTTAAAACGCATATTATTAGTGTTGTGTTTTACAAGTTCCCGATATGAGATAACATATATAATTAGAACCTTACATTCTGCTGGCAATGCAAAGAACGCACAGATATATCTGAATATCTGATAAGCGATGTATTCAAGGTGAATCCGAGTAAGGAACATTTAATTACAATATTAACCACAATCGCAACAACCTTAATCATATTCATGCTTATATTGATTCGGGCCTGTCTCTAGATTCGCATGTGGATAAGTTGTGTCATACCTGCTATTATCACCTCAGACTCATTGGGACAATTAGGAAGCACATCACAATGGAAAGTGCCCACACTCTTGTGAGATGCCTTGTAACATCCAGATTGGATTGGGGCGGTGGGGTAGCCTTGTGGTTAAAGCGTTGGCTCGTCACGCCGAACACCCGGGTTCGAATCCCCACATGGGCACAATGTGTGAAGCCCATTTCTGGTGTCCCCCGCTGTGATGTTGCTGGAATATTGCTAAAAGCGGCGTAAAACCAAACTCAGTCAGTCAGTCCAGATTGGATTACTGTAATAGCCTTCTATACCGACTCACCAACGGACATCTCAATAAACAACAAAAAGTCCAAAATACAGCAGCACGTATTATATCCCTTACCACTAAACGAGACCATATCACCCCTGTACTCTCATCATTACACTGGCTTCCAATCAAGTTCCGGATAGACTTCAAACTTCTTTGCATTGTGTATAAATGTTTGCAGAATCAAGCTCCTTCATATCTCTGTGAACTTCTCACTGTGTACTCCCCTACCAGAACTCTCAGATCTCAAGACCAATGTCTTCTCTCCATTCCCAAAGTTCTCCTTTCTTCCTTTGGCAGAGGTCTTTCCAGTACGCTGGTCCTACTCTGTGGAATTCTCTCCCTCTCCACATAAAGCAGTCTCCCACATTGGAAGCTTTCAAAATTAAGTTGAAAACTTTCTTTTACCAAAGCCTATCCCTAAAATCAATCTTTCTGTCATCAATTTCAAAGTATACTTATTTTACTATTTTATCCTCTGTATAATAATAATATTCTACTTCAAAACTGCTTGATGGACCGTATCTAAGCCCTGCTCAAGCCTCAATACTGCTCAAGTTCCCTCAATACTGCTTGATGGACAGTGTCTGAACACTGCTTACGTTCCTCAATACTGCTAGAAGGGCAGTGTCTGAACACTGCTTACTGCTACAGCTTGAACACTGCTGTTCCTCAATACTGCTAATACTGCTTAACTTCCCCAATACTGCTAGAAGGGCAGTGTCTGAACACTGCTTACATTCCTCAATACTGCTAGGACACTGTCTGAACACTGCTGACGTTCCTCAATACTGCTAGGACACTGTCTGAACACTGCTTAAGTTCCTCAATCACTGCTAGAAGGACACTGTCTGAACACTGCTTAAGTTCCTCAATACTGCTAGCAGGACACTGTCTGAACTCTGCTTACGTTCCTCACTACTGCTAGGACACTGTCTGAACACTGCTTAAGTTCCTCACTACTGCTAGAAGGACACTGTCTGAACACTGCTTAAGTTCCTCACTACTGCTAGAAGGACACTGTCTGAACACTGCTCAAGTTCCTCAATACTGCTAGAAGGACACTGTCTGAACACTGCTTAACACTGCTTAAGTTCCTCAATACTGCTGGGACAGTGTCTGAAAACTGCTTAAGTTCCCTAGTACAGCTATATGGACAGTGTCTGAACACTGCCTAATCTGCCTAGTACAACGTGTGCTACTAGCATGGCGAACATCGCGTGACGAAAGTGTTAATAAAATGTTGTGAAACCGTTATTGGTACTGCTGTGATTAAACGACTGCCACAACAAGCTGATGGAGAGAAAGACGAATGTGAAAATGAATCAGCGTGTTAGTATTGCTGGCTCACAGTTTGCACAGAGCGTAATTCACGTCGGCAGTACAATGAAACGCCATGATTGTATTGAAAACGTCTTTGAGACCATAACAACAGCCGCAGTTGTGCCCCCACGGTTCTATTTATACACAGATTTGTTTCTGTCACTGACATATTTTCAATGGGCTCAAATATAGGCAGATTCCACTATCGCTGTTCTATTCAGTGCCATGTCGCAGGAACGCTGTAATAAACGACAGGTCAATACCGGTGAACGTCATACCTGATCATGATAGATCAGCGAGTAGAGCTACTGGCTAGTGGCGGGCTAGTCACACTCCTAGTCGAAGTACACACAAGTTTTATAAACCTTTACACACTGGGATCAAGAGGGCCAAGGAGGCGTCACGTGACTTGTCTAAATGGACACCTGACACGTTTCAAGAGATTGAGAGTTATCCGGGTACTCTCAACATGGGATTGATTTCAATTGCGTGCTTGAGAAACTATTTATCGAAAGGTGCAAAGTCAAATCACTCCACAAACTGCCTGTGATAAAGTGTATTATCCAAAATAGTGTTTTCTGTTTGAATAGTGTTTGTTGTTCGTCTTTTTATGTGTTTTTTCTTCTAAATATGTGTTAGGTTGTTTGGTCATTAATTAGCCGGAGACACTGAATAGTTAATAGTCATACCTAATAGAAATATTTTATACATGCATTTTGCTCCATATTGTAATGAAATGAAGGTGTTAGATATGGACATGTGTTACAAATCTTTGGTAATGTTCACATGCTTCCACAAGTTATTGACATCAGAGTGTGTGAGAAGTTTGGTTCAACGCCTCTGTCAACAGTACTTGAGTTGTATAACGGGATCTTCAGTTAGGTTTAGTTTTGTAGGAACATTCAGAAGTATAGCAAAACTTGAACCTTTACCACTTTGGTAAACACCGTCAGCAAGGGTATGGTGCTGATAAGACAATAACATATATATTTTATTCAATCCCAGCACTACAGACTCATGCCACGCTTTAGGGGCGCATTTCTGAAGTCCCATCGATTCTACAATAGTGAGTGAGTGAGTTTAGTTCATAATTTATGGCTAGGGGAGGTGATGATGATTTTTATGGAGAAGTATGTACAATGTGATTGACCCCCCCATCCTCCATTGCTGATCCCCCTACGTCCTAGGTCCAAATGGGTGACCACCCTTAAAATCATCATCATCACCCTTTAAACCCCTAGCCATAAATTATGAACGGTCCCTTAGCAATATTCCAGCAATACCACGACTGGAGACACCAGAAATGGGCTTCACACATTGTGGGAAATCGAACCCGAGTCTTCGGCGTGACCAGCGAACGCTTTAACCACTAGGCTACCCCCAGAGCCCCGATTCTACAATAGCCGCTGTAGAAGGGTGTAGGTGACAAGCAAAGCTACAATGAGCGTGAGTGGGCTGCATTTTGAATGGTGTTTCATTCAATGTCGTGCCAGTGTGTATTCCACGAGCAATGCAGTATATCTGTAATATGTTCAGGCCCGATGATGTGTAACCAGCCATGTTAGTAATACAGAGCCTGGCCACTCAATCACCGCTTCCGTCAACTCGTACAAGGAGGCTGTATTTGGGACAAATCTTACGTGGTCGAACAAGTTGACGCAGGTATTTAGCGTTGGTATGGTGCAGACACACCAGGAACCACGATCTGAGATTCAAACCCACGGTGGCTAAATGGATAAGGTGCAGACACGATGATTTGTACACCGATGGCGTGAGATGTTGCATATTATTTGAAACATAGCTTTATCTAATCCAAGTAGCCGCAGTTCACTGTCGGTTTCCTGGGGGTAAAATGCAGCTGAGTGAAATAGTTGAATTCAGATGAGCGAATATCAACGCCCTTAAATGTTGTCATTTTGTATTCGGCACTTAAACATATAAAGAAGGTTATTTCCGACATCACAGTTATCTTGTGATATATATTTTGTTACCTATGTAAGAACATGTTGTCTTGATGGTGAATATTGACAAATTTGGTGCAGCATATTGGAGATGAAAAGATAATATATTTTCACAGTCCATGGCAGCCATCTTGTATTTGGCAGCCATTTTGAAATCTAACATTTTCCAGAGCCATTGGTCCACATGTGATAATTTCAGCACCTTACCACAAAACCTGCGTTCTTTAAGTTGCATCTTAAATCTACACGAATAACAAAGTGGTATATGCACTCAAACTACGTTCTACCACACATGCAGGCGTATCTAACATATCTCCAAAACAAAACACTCCTGAAGCATTTGTAAAAAAATAATCTTATTGATTTTCCTTTCTTGTTTGTTAAATCGGTTTTGTATGTCCTTTTGATTTGACTTGTACTTGACTATTGTCGTATAAGGTGTAAAAAATAGAATATACACGTCCAAACGTATGTACAATTATTAAGCATTAATAATATAGTGCCTGCCTTCAAGGTAGAAATGATTACATCCTGTTGCCAGGTAGATATCTTGTGACGCGTCAACACGAGAACTTACTTTATTCGATATTGGCATTTCGCCAGTTGCTTTGATGTAAGCCCGCTCAAGGTAAACCCAACAGTCGTGTAATAGACTATTAACCATAAACCGTTTGCCTTGTAACAATATAAACAAAGCCAAATTGCGAGTTTACTCGCTCATTATTCGCATTTAAGTACAGTAACCTTTTTTCATCAATGGTGTGATTCGGTGTAAATATTTTTGGCAAAATGACCCCTCTTATCTGTCGGTACCATCAGTTCAACTGTCCTCATCACCCGTTAGTTCTTCAGCCTTCCGGGTTGCCTAGTGGTTAAATGGTTAAAGCGGTTGCTCGACACGCCGTACACCCGGTTCGATTCCCCACATGGGTACAATGTGTGAAGCCCATTTCTGGTGTCCCACGCATTGATATTGCTGGGATACTGCTAAAAGCGGCGCAATAACATACTCCCTCACTGCCCAATACAGTTAATGACGAGCAAGATTACCCTCTGTCCATAAACTACCACTTAGTATCTGAAAAACTATATATATTACAGAACCAAATTCCTCCATTTAAAACTGAAAAGACCCAAAGTCTAGACTTGTTTCATTGCAGTAACACCTGGAGATAGTTGAAAATAGTATGGTTCGGGGAGTACGAGACAGACTATCCCGAGCAATATGAGAATGAGTTGCAACATTTTGACAATTTAACACACCCTGATAAGTAACAGTAAATATAATTCCGTTTTATGTGTCATCTTAACATACTGCCCGACAGGTAGTGGGAATAAATGATCAACCATGGATGAATCGTCAAATATGCGTCTAATAAACCAAAAGGGAAACGAAAGCATGAGATATGAGTAACACACGATGCCACTATCACATGTTTAGAATGAGTGAGTGAGTGAGTATGGTTTTACGCCGCTTTTAACAATATTCAAGCAATATCACTGCGGGGGACACCAGAAATGGGCTTTACACATTGTACCCATATGGGGAATCGAACCCGGGTCTTCGGCGTGACGAGCGGACACTTTAACCACTAGGCTACCTCACCGCCTCCGCAACTTAGGAATCAGGATATATCGATGGTAAGAAACAGCAAGCTTCGATCAAACCGCCAACAAAATAGTTCACGGGGAGGTAAAACATAATGTTGTATTCTTACAAATCACCTTGCTACTAATTCTGTTCCTTGTGTTGATGTAGATGCAGAAATAGCCAGTATTTTCAAAGGGTATATAAA
The DNA here is from genome assembly GCF_003918875.1 of Haliotis rubra. NCBI lineage: Eukaryota > Metazoa > Mollusca > Gastropoda > Lepetellida > Haliotidae > Haliotis > Haliotis rubra. The sequence goes on along the minus strand of NW_025767111.1, from coordinate 58,275 downwards.
ACAGGTACAGTTTGACAAACCAGATAGTACCTCAGTTCATATAATACAGAATAATTCCTAATGAATATCATGTGCTATAGTTTTCTCTCGAGGAGATGTGTGTGTGTGTGTGTGTGTGTGTGTGTGTGTGTGCGTGCGTGAGTCGCGTGTCTCTCTCTCTCTCTCTCTCTCTCTCTCTCTCTCTCTCTCTCTCTCTCTCACACTCTCTCTCTCTCTCTGTGTGTGTGTGTGTGTCTGTGATGTGATGTTGCTGGAGCACCTGGACTTAATGGAAATGGTAATAGATCAATCAAAGTAAACGCAACTTATCCCCACGTTAACTTTCGGAAATGCTACATTTACTAAACTATCCGAAATTCTATATTTCCTAACGTGTGATATGGATAATTGTACCAACTGCAGACTAATTTCTAAGTGCGTGTTAGTGTGAGTGTCTCTGTGTGTCTGTGTGTCTGTGTTGAATTGACTTTTTTCAATAATCAGATATAACTGGTAGAATAAATGTTTATAGTCACCTGACTGTACTTATTTGAATGATAACGCTGTATTTACTATACACCTACAGTGCATTATTAGATCGGGACGTGCTGCTTTATTGGCTGTGAGTAGGAAGGAAGAATAGCGCGACGACACTCCTCTCCACTGTTGTCACTCACATTATAGAAAGGACTTACGCTGATCTGATTTCACCACTACACACTGATATGTCCTGCCTTTCACAGTCTTGTAATCACATACCAGTATCTGCGCTACGCGTACTTCCTTCTGTGTACCAACGCATGACGCACGTCCCAATTGCAGGGTACCCGCCGATATTGCTAAACTGGGTACAGACTTTTTGAGCGCTGCATTTGGTGTGGCATAACGAAGTGAGTGCCGTGTGATCTTGTCAGGGGTCACTGTTTACCAAGCGTATATTTCTGTTTGGTAATTAACAAGGTTGTTTTCGTGGAATGCTAACCAAGACTGATTTCTAGGGCCTGATATCAAACGGTGGAGTGAAACTTCATACGAGTTTGTATCTTCTCATAACGGATACCGTCCAGTATTGTATGTAGGATACCAGTTCATGCTCAGAAGGTATGTGTTCCTTTAAATAACATTAAATTTGGTGTTGATACCATTGATGTGAAAATGATCATTTAAGTAATTGATATACGTCTAAAGTACAGTTTGTGAAGTTATCGTAAACATTTTAATATGTCTTGTGATGGGATTGAGTTATTTGGAGTATGTCACCTCGTACTATAGTGCTGATAAAGTGAGAAATGAACCTCATTCAAATTGAAAACAAAAGGTACACATTTACCAAAGGTGTTGATCAACACGAGTTCTTATTGTCTCACCCCTGTCACAGCAGTCGATAGCCTGGCCCGGTGTCTGTAGTAACTATTTGTATTACCTTTTGGTATTTCTGTATTGTTCACAGACAACTGAAATGTATTGACAGTTCGATCAGGAAACACACCCACATATAATCTTGAAATATATGGAAAGGATATTAGTATGTAAATAATCCTTTGCGGAGATGATATTTTAAAATGCTGAGGTAAGAGTGATAATATGTAATTTTCATGGAAAGAAGAATGATTCACTTAGTAGTACTTATTGATTTTCTACTAGTTCTCCCAGCCCCGTGAAACTTATGGCAGTCAATATTATGAGTCCGCAACGGTTATTGACGCCTGCCCGAGGGGATACTCTTGTAAACTGTCGACCATAACATAAGCAGCCATTCACACGTCGAAGGAGAATAGACCGATTCATCTCTATACGCCCTCCGGGGATAAAACAGAGGGAACTAAGCTGTCAGATACATTGCCTTGTCCACTGCTACTTTTGAACTGTGTGGAATTGCAGTGTCACCATCAACTCCAAAAGTTTACCGTTCCGTTAGGATGGTACAACATATGCATGGCCCTGAAACATGCAGATGCCGCAGGTGGTGTCGCCCTAAGTGACCATGTCATTCCCTGCCTACACTCATGTCCAAAGCCATTGGTCTAGCACAATGCTAATGAGCCAAAGTCCGTCACTGTGAGTGATAATGACACTGTCACTGGTACAGTTCCACTCTGAAACTGATATTGAGGTGGGGCTCGACACTGACACTCATATGAAGCCCAGCTCGACACTGGCACTGTTGCCGATGTGCAGCTCGACACTGACACTGTTGCTGATGTACAGCTCGATACTGTCACTGTTACCGAGGTGAAGCTCGATACTGACACTGATATGAAGCCCAGCTCGACACTGACACTGTTGCCGATGTGGAGCTCGACACTGACAATGTTACCGAAGTACACCTCGTCCCTCAAACCGTTAATGGGATACAATTCGACCCTCAAACTGTTAACGGGGTACAGCTCGACCCTAAAACTGTTAACGTGGTACAACTCAACCCTAAAACTGTTAACGGGGTACAGTTCGACCTTTAAACTGTTTACGGGGTACAGCTCGATCCTTAAATTGTTAACGGGGTACAGCTTGACCATCTAACTGTTAACGGGGTACAGTTCGACCTTTAAACTGTTTACGGGGTACAGCTCGATCCTTAAATTGTTAACGGGGTACAGCTCGACCATCTAACTGTTAACGGGGTACAGCTCGACCCTGAAGCTGATAACGAAAGCTCGAACCTGAAATTGAGAATGAATTAGCACTTACAAAACCGGGAAGGAAGGAGACGGAATATCCCGGACAATGTTGTTAATCAAGACAGGAACAACGTAACGGCAGCGTGTGGACAGTACCGGCAACACATTGATATATAAACATTATCTCTCTATAAACACGAGATTTAAATAACAGTGATAAAAATAAGTCATACTTTAAGATCATATCAATAAATAATGACACAGAATCACGTCTTAATCTTTGAAAAAGTGACCATAATAGATGTTGCTTTCCCTTCATTTGTAACCGTGCGCATAAAATAGCTCTTTGCTTTTGAGGTGAGGTGAGGTGAAATTGGATTTTTACTTCGTGCTTGAGAATATGACGACGTGCATGCGTGTGTATGTGTATGTGCGGCTGCTTGTACTAGCCCAGACTGAAGCTGGTTTTATAGTGCTTGCCCACTGAGATACCATGCCGCAGTGAAGCATGAATACCCCACTCAGACACATTATACTGACTCCAAGCCGACCAGTCCTTGTTGTACCCATTAATGCCAAGCGCCAGGCAGGGACTAACAAGTACTATATTTTAACGTCTTTTGGTATGACGCGGTCGGGGATCGAACCCGCGACCTTCCGCTCTCCGGGCGGACGCTCTAACCACTACACCACGGAGGCGGTTTTTGCCTTTGAGAGGTGCTTACAATGCAAATACCCAGGACTGCCTCGCGGCTTTTTTAATATGTCCAAATGTTTTTCCTGTCCATATTGAGTTTTCTCATTATAACATGTCATCGCCCCTTATTAATATTCATAAAGCTATTATATTTCAAGATCCAACTGTCAAGCGATACAGGCAATATTACTTGTGAAGTCGCATTATACACACCTCACAGCCATTGTCTCCCTTTGTATGGTTGTTTTGAGAAAGGGGTTTCGCCATGGATGTTGATGTATGTATGTCCCGACCAGTCGATTGTTGACTAGCTCGTTAAGCTTTATTGAATGATACTGTATAGGTCACCAGGTCTTCTTACATTCGCCTTCTTTACCGTCGGCGCCATTGTTGAAATGTCCCTGTGAACCCATATACGAAAGCAATATATTGATCATCCAGCGGGATCGATACGGACACAACAATGTCAAATAGATATTGCAGACGGTGGATAATTCCGGGCCAAAGACGATTATGTTAATCTCTGTTCTTGTCCTACTGGCCTAGGGATATATCTGTGGTGAATATTGGAGTTGATTATAGTTGAGAATCATTTTAGAATAGAACTCGGTATCCCTGTAGCTTAAAAAGTGAACCAATCATCTGTATGATTGGCATACAAGACTTATGCTTTCATTGACTGGTTATATAATGAGTGCGTGAGTGAGTTTAGTTTTACGCCGCTTTTATCAATATTCCAGCAATATCACGGCGGGGGACACCAGAAATGGGCTTCACACACTGTACCTATGTGGGGAATCGAACCCGGGCCTTCGGAGTGACAAGCGAACACTTTAACCACTAGGCTACCCCATCGCCCCGTTTAAATAAGTAAACACCGTATCATTTTGTCATAAAAGACATTTTAATTCTTTAACATACAACACAGTATTTTTTACACTATGCATTTGCCGTTATAGTATGTGAACATTTCATTAAATGACTAGTTGCTATGATCACTATTCATAAAAGGTAGTAGATATTCCATTTTCCGGTGATGTTGTTTGGGAAGCAAGTTTTATGATTGTATATGGATTTAAAATAATTATTAATTTCACAACGTGTTATGAATTTCGTGCAAACGCGAATTCCGTGAAAGCATTTTTCATGATGTGCACGTGAACATGGTCGGGATAAGATTCGATTTTACAGTGAAATGTGTCAGTGTGCTTCTGTACATGTCAGTGATAAAAACAACAAACACTTGATCTAATATTGTTTTAAACTCAACTGAAAGTGATTTGACATGCCATGTCTAGCACGTCAGGGACGCTACGTGTATTTAGCGTGTTGGAAGTTGGAACAAGACAGAGCATTGTTGCACGAGCTCTTAACGCTTCACATTCAGCAATTAGCAGTTTATTACTACAGGCAAATAACGTTGATCTGGTCGATCAAAGGCACACAACATTATTTCATCAGAACAACTGTTTTACGAAACTGTCGTCAAGGTGCCTTTTATACTGGAGAAAAGCATCATAGACATACAGGTGTTGGTAATCGGCGACACAGGTGGAAACTGTTTGCCCAACGTCCACGTGTTATACCACAATTGGCTTACTGTCACATTACTGCAATGAGTCGTTGGTGCCAAGAGCGGCCAAAGTCTTTGGGCAAACGTTATGTTTTAGGATGAATCCAAGTTTACTTTGGACTTGACAGGCGCAACGTAGTATGGGGTAAATGGAAATAGCGTTTTCATGCCGTTAACGTTAGATAGAGCCATCGATTTGGGGTTTTTTCAGTAATGATGTGGGTGGGGTTCTTCCAATATTAATGAGTTTGACCAATCTTCTAACAAAATCTATGGTCATCTCACGTTCAACGACTAACGCAAATATGAGGCAGATGTACCTGTTAGGCTGTTAAACTATTTATCTCATCAAAGATATAAAATATCAATAGTTGTGACACTTTCATTGAATATCCTTTCTAGGATAGTATATGTATACTTCAAGCGTGTTCTGCATATGCAGTCTGAAAAGCAGTTTTGTTGATTTTCATATTTGGAAGGACGACCATGATAATACCATCAACTAATTAGCATATCTCGCCATTTGCATAAATCGCATTTTGATCTTTGATATCTCCTTCATGAGCCAATTAATGACCATGATATCAACGGCTATCCAGAACTTCAAAGTTTATCGACCAGAGTATGAAGTATTTTACCTGTTGATAGTGGACACTAAACTATTCAGAAAAAAACTAAAGACATATTGTGGTTCTTATTGTGAATCACAGGATTGTCAGACTCGATGCGGGCAGCATTGCCGTCTAAGGTGCCACGATTGTTTATTCCGTGTTGCGCCTGTTGATTGTGGTTTCGAAATCAGGTTCGCCGTGATTTCTAGGTTCATCAGCACCATATCCGTTGTCGTTGATCTCACCGAAGTGGTAAATGTCTGAGATCTGCCCAACTTCAACATTTCCTCCCATGTTAAGCTTACATAGTTTGACCAAAGCGCAGTTAAGTCGGACATGCGAAATCACTACTGCCCACAAAGAAGCTGCATAGCCCGTCAGAGCGGTGTTGTAACCTTCACAGCAATACTTCAGATGGAAAAAGAAACAGCTCAAAATGTCACTGGACATGTATATTGCATGTGCAATGAACGCTGGTTGTACTTTACAGCAGAACTATTGAGCATCTTGCCACACCTAAGACCCGTGAAGATCCGAGGCAGAATTGATCTTCAGTAACCCGTGTTGTAAGAGGCGACTAACGGTATCGGGTGGTCAGGCTTGCTGACTTGGACATATGCCATCGTATTCCAATTGCGTAGTTCGATGCTCATGATGTTGATCACTGGATTGTCTGGTCCAGACTCGATTATTTACAGACCGCCGCCATATATAGCTGGGATATTGCTGAGTGCGGCGTAAAACAAGAAACAATCAATCAGTGCCACACTTAATGACTTGGGAGATCCGCGAGTGAATGCAGAAATGATTAATATGTATCTGTATGGAAGAAAAACAGAAAATGGAAGTAAAACGAAGAACCTGGGCCCGTGGTATTATCCCGGCGCTACAGGAGGCTATATGCATCAAAACATCCTTTTTTGTACTGTCGAATGTGTGTATGTTTGCCCGTTACCGACGCCCTGCTTTATAGAGGGTTACTAATGAAAATATACACTGGCTTGCCCAGTCATGAACACAACGTAATACTGCTGAGTTTCGCCTTAAACGATATTAAATATCAACAAGCAATATCTTTAGAAGAATCAAGATTCTTATACCAGGTATTAATTATTACAATATTAGTTATCATAAACGTAGGATTTGGCTTGGTATTACTAAATGTGAACATGCTGATTCATATTTCACCATCGCCTATATACTGAGATATGTAATAATTATTGTATCATGCTTATTAGTCCCGTCATTAAAGCTCAGACGTTTTTATCTATTACTATCACGAATTACGTATTCGTGAATATTTTGTAATGAGTTACTCATGTTCTGATTATTGCCTAACTAGCAAGTCATGGTGACATTAAGATCAATTAAACAATCATGTTAATGTCAACAACATCAATATACATGTAATGAATCCGGCTTTCGGTAACAGTTAAACATATACGTCCTTCATTACTGACTTCATTGCTTTACTCCTGTAAACCGACACAGCGTGATTAGGTGCTGAGCAAGGCAATCAAACCCAACTTACTCACTCACTCTGGGATTTTACTTTAATGATACATCTGAATCGCTAACAAAATACTTCACTCCCTTTAACATTGAAACAAATCAATACACCTATTTTTACAGTGTCTCGAATTGTCGTACTGTGCCATTAAAAGTACAGTTTGTACTTTAAGACGTGCAGTGTACCGGGTCATTGTGATGGTGAATGAAAGCAAACAGTAGCGTGTGTAACCACACAGCGTATATATGCACAAGCACAGTTCTACCATACATTGCTCTGCTCACAAATGGTGTAGGGCATTTGAATACACTTGATACAAAAGCGGTGTCGCGATCGATGTAAATGACGTCTCCTAGTTTTATGTCGTTAATCACGAAGCTGATTTCACCCCCGTGCACCACAGAAAGGAAATCATGTCATTGGTCGTTAATAATTCATTAATCGACTTGATCACTACAGTCAAGCAGTGGTGTCGATACTTGCTCCAGGCGACCACGACGATACATGAAACCTACCCTCAAATAGATACATTTAAATATCGATGTTATACACCAGTCGACTCGTTTCACTGCTGTAACCCGAGCACTATGTTTTGTGGGAATGTACATTTGCTTTGAAGGAAGGTAAATATATTTAAGCTGTTTCACTTGAATATTGTCTATGCTTAGTTTTGTAAAGAATTCATGAAAGATATTTAAGACAATTATTTAACAATTAATGCTACTTGATTGCTTCAACTTCATTCATGAAGTCATTCGTGAGTCATGAACAATCAGAAAATGCTCTGTTAATTATCACAGATACTTTACACTTAGAAACAAACAGTAGATGAGGTGAAAGTAAATGAGAAGAAGGGCTTTGTGTGGATCGCGATTGGTCAAAAGTTTCTCTTTGTGTTCTTGATATTTTACTTTTCAATCCAGTCCGTGTACAACTATGGAAACAAATAACGGTACGTAAGTTGTACTTTAAATACATTCCCAATGACCCTATCCCTCGTAGAAAGTCGTCTAACATGCGGACCGGTGTGTGGCCATCATTATGAGTGCTATCATACCCCGATGACATTGGTCACTTCCTGCCAGCAACCGGATGTCTGAAGTCGAAATGCAGCTGGGGTATGTTTGACAGCGGCATAAAACAACATTCATCATCTCAATCACTCGCTTGCTTAGTCATTCAGTTCTTATACAACGTGTGTACAGTATACAGTTACCATTCAAAGACATTAATAGAAAGTGAGTGCTGTTTACGATGACCCAACAATACCGCGTGTTGGGACAACAGAAATGGGCTTGAAGTGTTGTACAAATGAGGAGAATCGAACCCGGTCTTCGGGGTGAAGGGCAATGCATTAAACACTGGGCTACCCCACCTCCCCAGTAATGTAAGAGCCCTAATTTAGCATAGCCTTTAGAACGTACATGGAGGAGTGCGTATGCATGTGTGTAGGAAGGAGGTTTTCATTACCCGCCAAAAACAATCGTGAACCCATGTTCACCCGCTAGACATGTAATCATGCACTAATTTCGTTTCTTTTGAATGATATGAGAACACATAACGTCTGAACCAGTGACTCAGACAAGTTGCTGATAAGGAACTAATATCTAACCTTCAACAGTACGGCTGTCCCGTACCGTGTTGGAACTGCCAACAACATTCAACATGCAATCCTGATTGGTGCATTCAACCCTTCTCGTGCAAGAGCATATCACGTGACTTTTCAAACCCCTGCTTATCGTCTGGCATACAAATGAAACAACAGATCGCTTGTGGGAAGAAATTGAGATTAGGCGATAGCTGTGTAAATGTACCGCCTGATATGTGATCAATCCTATTACTGCGACACCAACAGGGTATCGGTTGTTCAATGGAGACTTGACTTAAAGCTGATATTGGTGACTGATCGCACGTGTGCCAGTTGGAGCATGAACGACATATGTTATAGTGCAGCCACTGTATGCCATGGAATGTGTCCGTGCTTTGGCTAAAGAGTCTAGCTGATATTAATCTAGTATTGATAAAATATCAACCTATTAACTAGTTTGGGGTAAATCATCTTGTCATTAAGATCATTTCTGGTTGTCCTTTTATCGACATATGTTTAAGAACCCACATTTCATTAAGGCCTCCCCTGGTAGAATCATTCAGATATGTTCAGGATCACCTTTCATTAAGTTCTGATAAGGAACACCTTTCATTAAGAACTGATCAGAAATACCTTTCATTAACATGTGTTTAGGAACACTCATTAAGATTTGACCAGGAACCCCTTTCATTAACATGTGTTCAGGAACACCTTTCATTCATATCTGATCAGGAACAGCTGTCATTCAGATCTGATCACGAACACTTTTGATTCAGATCTGCTCAGCAACACCTTCCATTAATATCTGTTCAGAAACAAGTTTGATTAACATCTATTCAGAAACACCTTCCAATTCCTGTTCAGGAAGACCTTTCATTAAGATCTCATGAGAATCACCTTTCATTAATATCTGTTCAAGAATACCTTTCATTCAGAACTCATCAGAAATACTTTTCATTAAGATCTATTCCGAAACACCTTTCATTAAGATCAGATCAGATACATTTTCATTAACATGTGGTCAGAAACACCTTTTATTTAGATTTTAGATATGCGCTGGAAGAGATTCGTACAGGTTATTTGATATCAGTCGGGGCATCCGTTTGAGGCGTGCTCTGGTACACGCCATCACTACTCATCAGGCACGCACCATTACAACAGTGGTACAAACTGCATTTATGAATATACTATATATTTTAGAAAGTGATCGAATGTAAGAAACATTATGTTTGAGATTGCACTTTCCTTGTACATTTCAAAATCTAAGAGGGGCGAAATGCTGGAAGAATGCTGGGTTTGTTTTTAACATAAGTGAAAATGGAAAGGACTGTTTATATCTATTTAAACATCATTCCTGCATCAAATACACCATTTTAGAAAGTGGTCAAATATATGTGACTGGGTAATTTAGTTCAAAAATATTTTAGTTCAATGAAGACTAGGGTGAGAAATGAATTTACAACCATATGACGGCCACATGAAACGTTATAAAATTTGTGTCGAAGGATAAGGGATTAAGTAGTCTAGGATACACAACAGACGTTGTGTATCATATGAATTATTCATTCAAATTTTAAAAGTTTCAAATCAAATTATATATGTTTTCAAATCTAAAGTATTTACCAAGCTCCAGTACAGTCGATCACTATAAAACATTTTTAATTTGAAATGAAAATTAAACATATATAATTAATTGAGAAGTATTAGCTTCTTTGACCCTCGGTTTTACTTTAGTTTTGGATCTTTCCTAGACTTACAGGCCCATCAAAGTTTGTAGTGGCAGGATTTCCTTCAGTCTGTTATTATCACAGTTATTATTTCGTGTTCACGAAATCTGCACGAGAAACAAACATGAAACGATACACATACTATGTGCTGTAAAGTAATTATACTTCAACTCTTTACGCCAATATATATCACAGTTTGCCTCAACTCTTGCTTCAAACCACGTATGATTCACAGAGCGACTATTGAAGAAGTGATTATAGTTTTACAAAACGCCATCAAAAGAATTGTGTCGCATAGAAGATTACAACCGCCAGATGATATTAAATATATAAATCACGCTCTGGCTGAGGTTGGTGTTATAGGTATTGAATATTTCCTCGATGTTATACGTTAATAATATTGACAAGGAACCACACCATTGCCGGGTGAGTAATGGTGTACCCACTGTAGGCAATACAAACCCCACCCTGGACTGAGTTACTAGAGATAAGACTTCTGTCAGCCTTCCAAACAGTGATATATGCTATTGTACAAGCGAACATACGACCCGACTGATAGTGAAAGAGTTCGGTCCCAGGGGTATTTTCTGACTACTATCGAGTCAAGATTACTGCTGAAAGGTTTTGTATCGCTTACGACACAACCGGCAAGGAGAGAGCCGTACCGCTCGTTGTCAGAATGAATATGGAATTTATAACAACTTAAACTGAGTGCAGTTGCACGTGGCAAACATAGCTGTCATTTTGCACTGTTAGATCACAGAAGAAATCGATGGTTCAGTTCACGTTCTGAAAGAGAAAGAGTTCTGGAGAGTATATGTAGATTGGTATCTGATTCTGGAAGGAATATGTGATCCAATATGGCGTTGTGGTGCAGATTGTGATATCTGATATCTGGTTTCTTTATGAATCTATGTGTTGACTGGTTTGCACGAACTGGGATCATTTACACACACTTGCCTGATACAACAACACAGACTTTGTTCTGTACAAGAACTCGGAATCTAATACCCGAGACTTGGTAAGTTGATAACATTAATCTCTAAACAATATGTGTATATGTACGAAAGAAAATATGCGATTTCAACTTTACATTTCAGCTTATGCTCTAGCAAGGAATCTTTTTAATTTTGCGTATGTTAACATTTTTTAAAAATCCAAAAGTCTGGGCATAGGCTCTACAGTGTTCCTTTAGCGGTCCCCTAAATATGTTATCGTAAGTTCGAAAAGCAGTCTACCCCGATTATGTTTAGTGTGTCAGTATAGCTGAGACGTGATATAACTGAATGCGGTTTTATGACTGAAATACTGTTGAATGCTACACAGAACCAAACTCACACATCTGTATAAACTCAATAAAGGTACCACCGCATGCAGTGGTCAGTGTGTTATGTTCCCGCCCTGGTATGGCTATTTCAGTACGCAATATGTAAGCTTACTCGTGTCAGTCACAAACAACTTTGATAACATTTTACAAAACAATCTTAGCAGTACAACTGACTAAGTCTGCCTTCAGGCTGTGATTGGACAGCAGGATTGTTATATTGACTGGCGTTTGATGTGGACGACTGAGCTTAGCACTACACTTCCAAAGTTTTAGCTCTCCTGAAGTAAATCAACACGCATTATGCAACCCTGTTTATATTTTCTACAAGACAAGAGCAGAACGTAGTGTAGCGTTTACAGCAGCAAGACAAGACCAGCAACGTAGTGTAGCGCTTAACGCAGCAAGAGAAGAGCAGCAACGTAGTGTAGCGTTTACAGCAGCAAGACAAGACCAGCAACGTAGTGTAGCGCTTAACGCAGCAAGACAAGTGCAGCAACGTAGTGTAGCGTTTACAGCAGCAAGACAAGACCAGCAACGTAGTGTAGCGTTTACAGCAGCAAGACAAGAGCAGCAACGTAGTGTAGCGTTTAACGCAGCAAGACAAGACCAGCAACGTAGTGAAGCGTTTACAGCAGCAAGAGAGCAGCAACGTAGTGTAGCGTTTAACGCAGCAAGAGAAGACCAGCAACGTAGTGTAGCGTTTACAGCAGCAAGACAAGACCAGCAACGTAGTGAAGCGTTTACAGCAGCAAGACAAGAGCAGCAACGTAGTGTAGCGTTTAACGCAGCAAGAGAAGAGCAGCAACGTAGTGTAGCGTTTACAGCAGCAAGACAAGACCAGCAACGTAGTGTAGCGCTTAACGCAGCAAGACAAGTGCAGCAACGTAGTGTAGCGTTTACAGCAGCAAGACAGAGACCAGCAACGTAGTGTAGCGTTTACAGCAGCAAGACAAGAGCAGCAACGTAGTGTAGCGTTTAACGCAGCAAGACAAGACCAGCAACGTAGTGAAGCGCTTAACGCAGCAATACATGAGCAGCAACATAGTGTAGCGTTTACAGCAGCAAGACAAGAGCAGAAAGATAGTTTTCATCGAACCTATATCAAAGACTAATTTTCACCTACCCCAAATCCAAATCTAGTTTTCACCTACCCTATATCAATGTCTAGTTTTCATCGAGCCTATATCAATGTTTAGTTTTCACCTAGCCTATACCAAAGTCTTGTTTTTACCTAGCAGTTTTCCCTATCCTATATCAAAGTCTAGTTTTCCCCTAGCCTATATCAAAGTCTAGTTTTCCCCTAGCCTATATCAAAGTCTAGTTTTCCCCTAGCCTATATCAAAGTCTAGTTTTCCCCTAGCCTATATCAAAGTCTAGTTTTCCCCTAGCCTATATCAAAGTCTAGTTTTCCCCTAGCCTATATCCAAGTCTAGTTTTCCCCTAGCCTATATCAAAGTCTAGTTTTCCCCTAGCCTATATCAAAGTCTAGTTTTCACCTAGCCTATATCAAAATCTAGTTTTCCCCTAGCCTATATCAAAGTCTAGTTTTCCCCTAGCCTATATCAAAGTCTAGTTTTCACCTAGCCCATATCAAAGTCTAGATTTCACCTAGCCTATATCAAAGTCTAGATTTCACTTACCCCATATCAAAGTCTAGTTTTCACCTACCCTATATCAAAGTCTAGTTTTCACCTACCCTATATCAAAGTCTAGTTTTCACCTACCCTATATCAAAGTTTAGTTTTCACCTACCCTTTATCCAAGTCTAGTTTTCACCTACCCTATATCAAAGTCTAGTTTTCACCTACCCTTTATCCATGTCTAGTTTTCACCTACCCTATGTCAAAGTCTAGTTTTCACCTACCCTTTATCCAAGTTTAGTCTTCCCCTAGCCTATATCAAAGTCTAGTTTTCCCCTAGCCTTTATCAAAGTCTAGTTTTCACCTACCCTATATCAAAGTCTAGTTTTCACTTACCCTTTATCCAAGTCTAGTTTTCACCTACCCTTTATCCAAGTCTAGTTTTCACCTACCCTTTATCCAAGTCTAGTTTTCACCTACCTTTTATCCAAGTCTAGTTTTCCCCTAGCCTATATCAAAGTCTAGTTTTCTCCTAGCCTCTATCCAAGTCTAGTTTTTACCTAGCCTCTATCCAAGTCTAGTTTTCCCCTAGCCTCTATCCAAGTCTAGTTTTCCCTAGCCTCTATCCAAGTCTAGTTTTCACCTAGCCTATATCCAAGTCTAGTTTTTACCTAGCCTATATCCAAGTCTAGTTTTTACCTAGCCTCTATCCAAGTCTAGTTTTCCCCTAGCCTCTATCCAAGTCTAGTTTTCACCTAGCCTCTATCCAAGTCTAGTTTTTACCTATCCTACATGAAAGTCCAGACAACCCAGTATCCTGCACAACAACGACATAGCCTATCAACCGAGCCAGACACTTCCACATGTGTGGAATAAGGCTATCCTAAATGATCGAGTTCGATTCCCAGTGCCACTTAAGTTTATAATGACACCACCATCGTTACATTAGTATAAAGGTTTATCCAACATGACATTTGTCACGTACACACTTGGTAAATATATCCCAAATATATGCCATACATAGCAATATAGACTTTCAATAATCGGGTAAAGAAGACCACTGAACAAGCCGAACATATTTCAGCGATAACGCATGCTTTACGAGTGTGGCACACTAAAATCAAATTGTGTACTTAGCGATACAAGCAATCCTGAGACTGTCTCTCGTGATGTGCAATATTCTGCGCACTGCAATGTAGGCTGCTCGTCAAATAGGCAAACTATCTACTAACACAATGAATACTGGGCTCTGGCCATGATGGCATACGATAATATTCGAGAAATGTATTGATCTGTTGTCAGTAGTTGCGGCTGTTCCACTGTTGGAGATGTTGAATCATTTTGTGTCTGTGTATTCTTGGTGGTAGCTGCAATTGAATCAAGGAAGGGCGTTCGTACTGCGATGAATAGAATTGTTAGCAAGATGGCATGTTCCTTGTTTTATATAACTGCTGAATTCGAAGTGTCTTACACCAGGACAATATCTCATGAACGTAACCTCATTGTACCATAACTTTACCTCTATGTACCATGAGGTCAGCTCGTTGTACCATAACTTTACCTCTATGTACCATGAGGTCAGCTCGTTGTACCATAACTTTACCTCTATGTACCATGAGGTCAGCTCGTTGTACCATAACTTTACCTCTGTGTACCATGAGGTCAGCTCGTTGTACCATAACTTTACCTCTATGTACCATGAGGTCAGCTCGTTGTACCATAACTTTACCTCTATGTACCATGAGGTCAGCTCGTTGTACCATAACTTTACCTCTATGTACCATGAGGTCAGCTCGTTGTACTATAACGTTACCTCTATGTACCATGAGGTCAGCTCGTTGTACCATAACTTTACCTCTATGTACCATGAGGTCAGCTCGTTGTACCATAACTCCTTACCTCTATGTACCATGAGGTCAGCTCGTTGTACCATAACTTTACCTCTATGTACCATGAGGTCAGCTCGTTGTACCATAACTTTACCTCTATGTACCATGAGGTCAGCTCGTTGTACCATAACTTTACCTCTATGTACCATTAGGTCAGCTCGTTGTATCATAACTTTACCTCTATGTACCATTAGGTCAGCTCGTTGTACTATAACTTTACCTCTATGTACCATGAGGTCAGCTCGTGGCTGGAATATTGCTGACTGCGGCGTTAAACAACCAACCAACCAACCAACAACACCATGACAGATCACTGCACTCTGTCAACAGATGAATAGTCCAACGGAAGCATTGCTTTTACTACATATCAGAATCTGGCACAAAACACTTATTGTACGTGTAATGGTAGAGTGATAGTACGTGTTTCTTATTGTAAGATCAGGATGGACTACAGACACACAGGAAAGGATGAATCAAGTACATCCTATCGAATTAATCATACTTTATTTACCCTTAGGTGTGACAATACAGATAAAAGGAAGTAAACAAAGCTTACAAATATCATTACGTTACATACAGCTGTTAGACTTGGTGGTCAGTACCGACTGGGGGTTTAAGCAAACCACTTGGAGCTGGAGGGTATCTGTAAGTAGCCTGTATTGTCACACGAACGGATTATCTATGTGGGGTGACGCGGTAACCCCAAATCATGTATTTGGTTTCAGGGTCCAGATCCACAAAACCTTCGTAACGCTACGACATTCGTAAGCCTATAGTAAACTATAGGGTTACGACAGGTCGTAACGTTACGAACGCTTTGTGGACCTCAGGTTTGTTTATAGTAAAGAGCCTTACCAGAGTCAAGTATAGTTGTATTTTGAAAAGAGCTTGAATCTTTCGCACTGCAGTCGTACATATATAGCTTTCCAGACTGGTGAAACCATCACGTTCTGGACCTAATGTCTATTACAAACACACTAGATCTGTTGAAAGTGAGTGAGTAAATGTTTTTGAAGACCGTACCAATATTCTCGCTGCGTCACGGTGGACTGTCAATAATAGAGCCTGGCAAACCAATGACCGGAACATGAACGGCGATTCACGATATTGCGGTACGAAGACAGAAACGTCACTGAGTTTGAACACCGAACCGTGTAAGTTGATTGTTTGGTACGTTTCACAGATATCAGCATATCAATAGTTCTACGGACATCAATATGTCTATGGTTCTACAGATATCAGCATACCAATAGTTCTACGGACATCAATATGTCTATGGTTCTACAGATATCAGCATACCAATAGTTCTACGGACATCAATATGTCTATGGTTCTACAGATATCAGCATACCAGTAGTTCTACGGTCATCAATATGTCTATGGTTCTACAGATATCAGCATACCAATAGTTCTACGGACATCAATATATCTATGGTTCTACAGATATCAGCATACCAATAGCTCTACAGACATCAATATATCTATGGTTCTACAGATATCAGCATACCAATAGTTCTACGGTCATCAATATGTCTATGGTTCTACAGATATCAGCAGGGGGGAGGGGGGTGTGGGGTGTGACAACCATTATTGGCATGAGTATAGATAAACACTAAAGGCCCACATTCTGTCCTAACATGGGAACAATGGTAAAGGCTAATAGATAAACACCAAGGGCCCAGGTTCTGTCCTAACATTGGTACAATGGTAAAGGCTAATAGATAAACACCAAGGGCCCAGGTTCTGTCCTAACATGGGTACAATGGTAAAGGCTAATAGATAAACACCAAGGGCCCAGGTTCTGTCCTAACATGGGTACAATGGTAAAGGCAAATAGATAAACACCAAGGGCCCAGGTTCTGTCCTAACATGGGTACAATGGTAATGGCTAAGTTTCAATAATAGCACGAAGTCAGAAAACACTTGATTCTACAAATATTACATTTATCCATATATGGACGTCGTATATTTCCTGTTATTTCCTGGACAGACACAAACTGATCATGATGTACCAGCATATTGTATAAAAATGATAATGTACATGATATAAATATAAATATACACTTTATTTGTACAGTAACTTCAATTGCATATAATTGTTTCTAACATGATATGTATAAATGATACTATACCTTTACTGTAGGCCATTTACACTTCAATGGCCAAACTAAAGATGAAATTATTGTACCCCCTCCCTCTCCCCTGCCCGTGGAGATCCAGGTTAGAATTGGTCTTCAGCAACCCATGCTTGCCGTAAGGGCGACTAACGGGATCGGGTGGTCAGGCTCGCTGACTTGGTTGACAACCTCATGATGTTGATCACTAGATTATCTGGTCCTCGATTATTTACAGACCGCCATGTAGCGGGAATATTGCTGAGTGCGGCATTAAACAACAAACAAGCAGACAGACAACTCATCTCTCACGATTGAAAAACAATTCTGGACGAAATGTATACGAAACTGTGTGAAACGGGGACCTTTACACCGAGTAAGGAAGTCATTGTCAGATTAAGAGAGATTTTGCTTGACTAAACACATTCAAATTCAGTAGGAATGACCATTCGCCTACATGGCCTCGCTTTATAACACTGCACGGTTCCTCGATGGAGTAAAACGAATGTCACAGTTTGTTCTGATCGTCATATAAATGCCACGTTTCCAGGACGAACGTTATTGACCAGAAGAACATACCGACACATACGTGTGTCATACTGGTTTCCTGAAACGAGTGTCAGAATAGCTATGATTCCCAAGCGACACGGAGAACACTCCCTGCCCGTTGACATTTCACGAACAGAAAGCGGTTAACCATTCTCGTGAACACAACGTAGAAATAAACCATTTCAAGTGAAATTGTGCTTTAAAAATATCACATAGAAAACAGAAGTTGAAATGAGGAGGAGTGAGTGAGTTTGGTTTTACGCCGCTTTTAGCAATATTCAAGCAATATCACGGCGGGGGAAACCAGAAATGGGCTTCACACATTGTACCCATGAGGGGAATCGAACCCCGGCATTCGGCATGACTAGCGAATGTTTTAACCACTAGGCTGACCCACCGCCCCGAAATGAGGAAGAACCGCAGTTCTAACGTTAATAAATAAATGAATAAATGACAAGGGAGATATCCTTTGTCGCAAGCTGTCAAGTATATTGGTGTATACATTAATGTTACATTGGTTGGTTATAATGTTACGTGTTCACGAACGGATTCAAATCAAAGGTAAATCCATAAACTACTACTACATAAGAATATTTGAGTACACATACACTGGCAACCCACGTATCTGATTAGTTAATTGGTATTGGAAAACGTAGGTCTATATTGATTATAACTGAACAAACAGTATATACAAGATGTAGGAACAGTTGTTTAACATTTACTGCAAGCAATATTATAACAGGTCTTTAGTTCTAGAAAACATGTTAACAGAATAAATCCTATCACAACTGAGATAATATAGAGTACATTGGAAGCAAAGATATGAACAGTAAAATAAATAAAAGGAAATCACAAGGGAGAATTAATCATTCATCATATTCACATGGGACTTGACCTGTTCCGACCAGCATGTTGTGAAGAAATGATCACCTTTCGATAATCATTCAGCAGGCATTTAGAGGCTCTGGTGGGTACATAGTCAAAGAACCCGTGAAGATCCAGGTTAGAATGATCTTCAGTAACCCATGTTTGTCGTAAGAGGCAACTAACGGGATCGGGTGGTCAGGCTCGCTGACTTGGTTGACACATGTCACCGTATCCCAATTGCGTAGATCGATGCTCATGCTGTTGATCACTGGATTGTCTGGTCCAGACTCGATTATTTACACACTGCCGCCATATAGTTGGAATATTGCTGATTTCGGCGAAACACGAAACTCACTAAACCTATTGTCATGGCACCTTAATATTTTTCTACAGGTATCCGCAAACAAAATATTGTTCATGCTAGTTTAAAATATCATGTAAGTGAATTGAATTATGATTTATTTAATGTTGACATTAGGTCAGATTCAAAATGTGAATGTGGGAATTTACGAGAAAATGTCTGTCACTTCGTGTTTGAGTGTTCTCAAACTAACACACAACGAAATTGTTTAACCTTTTAAAATTACAAATACATGATGATGCTTTAAATTTAGATTTATTATTAAATGGCAGCAAGAACTTATCATATACTCACAATCATGCAGTATTTAAAGCAGTTCAGTATTACATATCAAATAGCAAGCGTTTTTCTTGAATGCTGTAAATATTTTCACATGTCTTAATAATTATCTCTGTACATAGGTGTGTACCATTTATGTCCAATATTTCTTTCTATATTACATGTATGTTGTTGTATATTTATCATGTTGTAAATGCTAGGGAGATGGTTACCTAAGTTGGATAACTTGTTCCTAATCCCTTTCTTCACTGAATAAAATATGTATAAATCGATCACTAAACTCACTCACACATAATCAAAGTATATGCTGGGTTTTTGTCTGTGGTCCAGACATGTCCCCACGTGGATAATTCCTCAACCCCGTCATTTGGTTATTTGTAATAATTTGTAAGAGGTCAAGATATCCTTTCAGCAGGCGTTTTCTAATGCCCTGTTGTCTGGCTTAGATGGGGTGTAGGATGTTAACTAGTCTGTCTCACAGTCCCTGAACCACATTAATTTCCCTACTGCCAAGCCCTCTCTGCAGTGCTAAAGCCCTAAATAAAGCAAGTCTAGATTTCCTCAGGTTCTGAATCTCTGGTCTCCCTAGGGCTCCTTTTCAATATAAATGGGCTTGTTTGTTACTATCAAAATTATATATATTCAGAGACTAAGCCTTAGTCTAGATGTTAACAAGCATGGAGTTGTGGGGTTATTGCCTGAAGGGCATGCTGAAAACTAGTGATGCTTGGAGATACTGAAGGAAACAGTATATTATCAGAGGAATTTAGCCAGTGAATCCTTAATACCATGTAGATGGAATCTTTAGATCTTTAGCGTTTGTATTTTCATTTAATTCCCAGTGGCTATATGGTTTCACGTCACATTAAAGAGGATATCACTCACTCACACTGGCTGAAGACATTTCATTGAAGTTCACAAGTGGTGATATACTGTACTTTCATATTTATGTCACACCCGTGAAGATCCAGGTTAGAATTGATCTTCAGTAACCCATGCTTGTCGTAAGAGGCGACTAACGGGATCGGGTGGTCAGGCTTGCTGACTTGGTTGACATATTTCACCGTATCCGTAGATCGATGTTCATGCTGTTGATCACTGGATTGTCTGGTCCAGACTCGATTATATACAGACCGCCGCCATATAGCTGGAATATGCTGAGTTCGGCGTAAAACTAAACTCACTCAGTATTTATATCATAATCGTTTGTAAAATCGTTGATTAAAATTGTGAACTAACTTATACGTTCTTTGTAGACATATGTCATTCTCACAATCAATGTGGGGAAATGTCAGTGCTGGGTACAGTTCGGTCATGGAATGCCCTGAGGCCAGATGTCAGTGTGGAATTGTCCATGTAGAGAGCTGTCCCGCACTCGCTGTTTTATATAGATTTAACATCTATAAATAGCACACTGCCTTCTCACTTCTAAGTTTAGCATGACTGATGAACGTTGTAACAACACACCAGAAAGGACACCTGTATATTCCAGGCAGACAAAGTAAACAAATGCCTCTTAACTATTTATGATATGATTAACAATTCAAATCCAAGAACATATCACATCTCAACTCGTCACAATGCAATCTCAACTCGGGCGTTATGAGGTGGTTTAACCTACATAGCACCTGACAATATACACTCGTTACATTATATCAATCGGAATTGCTTTCACTATCGACTGTGCTGATCACTGCTTACAAATAAAAGTCCATTCTATACGTCGCATAATTTGCACTGTATCTGTTCAGTGCATGCAGAAAGCCTTTATTGACTTAAGACTCAAGCGTCATCGGTAACTAGGCAACGAAAAGGGCAAGGTTGTTTTCATTGAACGACCCGACCAACAATGGCGGCATGTCACGTGGGTGAATAGCTTGGTATCGAACAGTATGTCAGGTAAAGCGATTGGAAATCTGTCAAAATATTCGGGCAGGTTTATGGAAATGCTCTCATCTAAACAATCAGTATGGTCTTAATGGTATTAACGTGAGTATCTTGATTGTCTTGTTCACAAGCAGTTAGTATTTTCTTTATCCCTTAATCCGTTTAGCTTAGGTAGATTAAGTCCCACACCTGTCAGGTGAGATCACGCCAGTACCTTCGTGTACTGTGGTCAGTTAACACAGTGGTCAAGCCAGCATGGCACTACTGACCCATACTGCTGTAATATTTACCAGTCTCATATTCTGTCATTGTCTTTTATACACTGTTGAATTATTTATGTAGCCAATGGATGATACATGTTTACAAAATTCATATACAAATTATACATTTCTGATTTGAATATATTTTAGAGAGATGACTATTATTGTTATTTCTCAACTGTCCTGTCATAAAATGCATAACATTTTCAGGGAATAATTGAAAAGACTAAGGGAGATCACTGATAAGGAAGGGAATGTTAACCAGCTTGGCTATATTTTCCCATACTTGAGGGTGTTATATACAATACTTCGCTTTTATTGATTTGTCATTAACTTAAATACCAACGCAGTGTATACACAAACAAGCATATTATGTCATTACTGCTGATATCTGATGCACTTTGATAACACCTGACCATTCATGTAACAGTTTATTAAAATGGTAAATGGCCTTATTAAGAACAATTATGTTAAAGAATGTTTAAGGTGTGTTTTTGTTTATGATCAAAGTGATTTTTAGATATTGTAATTGTGATCATTTACCTAAACAATATTGTTTGGGCAAATTTATATGTCATTTGTGATTAACGTTTTGAAGAAATAAGATTAGAATCAAATGGATTTTGCCTTGTATTTTGAAAATAATTTCATGGTTAAATCAGTTTGTACAGGTGGTTATGTGCCTATGTGAGAATTTTTATAGAAATGTCGTGCTAGATTCAAAGCAAAACAAACAACGGAGGCATTTGCAGGGTGTATGTTTTATAAGGGGGAGTAGGGTGTATTTTATATAACTTATGTCATTGGAGGGGATATGGGTGGGGTGGGTTTTGAAACAGACAACCAAACAGGGTTGATAAGTATTGTATATAACAGTGATGATTTACAGTGCAAATGTGTTTAGTTGTTTAGTTTAACGTTTCATGGGAGTATTAAGGTATAAATAAATGTACACAGTAGGGCTGAGCAGTATTACCGGTATACCGGTTTGTACCTGTTTCGAACCTGCGATAAGGGATACGTTTTTACTAAAGCAATATATTGGTTATGAAAGAGTTACCTCACCAAATTATCTGCCCTTGTATCTACATAGCAACAAAATGGCGGCATCTAGTTCGTCTGCAGAGGAAGAATTTCTACTTGTCGACAATAAACTTGCAAAGCTGATATTTGGAATTATTTCTCACTGAAAAGTCAAGTCATGTTATATCACAATCAAGTTATGGACTCGTCAGTATTTTACTCATTTCTAAGAAATGGTACTCATTTGAACTTTCATTCTGTGAATTTAGGAGCTGTTTCCGATTGTATGTGCCAAAGTGTCTGGAAAGAAAACAGACCAGTGAGAACTGAGAAGTGCTTTATGTTTGTTTATTTATTTTTAATAAATCATTTTACAATGATTTATGTTTGTAGCATCTTCGATATTCTCGAGGGTATATGTTCCGATAAATCTCCACAAGTATCCTGGATGCATCTGTGACTCGGCCCGATAGTATTATTACCTCCCTTTGCTGGCTCCGCATTCTCACAGTAGCCAATCAGCTAAGCCGCCGTTACAATCGAGCTTGCCAGTGTCAACAAAGATAGCGGTCGCAGCCGCGAAGGTTTGTTCGCAGATTTTGGGGGAAATCATGCAGACAAATTGACAGGTCTGAAACTTTATGAAAATATATATAAGAACTCCTTCTAACTCTTTCAGAGTTCCTCTGCATCAATTGTGTTGCCAAGTTTAATCGGTTAGATAATTTGAGAAGGGAAAGTGAGTTGTGATTTACACTCTGCTTCCCAGTGTAGACACCTGATTGGATAAAAAGCCAGCCAAAGGAGGTAACAAAATCATCGGGCCGAGTTCTAGATGCATCAAGGGCTTATAGTGGAGATTTGTCGTAACGTATACCCTGGAGATTATTGAGGATGTGTTTGTAGTCATTTTATTGAACCTGAAAGCAGAAAATATAATGTTTGATAAAATCATTTTGAAGCATTGAAACTTGAAAAAAATCAAGGGAAAACTGTCAAATTTGCCAAAATTGTCTTGGGTCCTCATTTGTCCAATATATTGCAATACATATTGCAATACAGATTACGTGTATTGCAATATATCGCAATACAAATTTGGTGCAATACTCAGCCCTAGTAAACAGGGACAGGGAAGTTCCAGGGGTGCAGTGGGTGACGTCTATTTTCATGCTACCCTGCTGTTGTAATTGCTGAAACATTCAATATGATATTCACTCACTACAGTGTACTCCCATCCTCCCTTCCTCCAACCCCTGTGTCAATCACCCTCCCCATCCTCCCTTCCCTCGACCCCTGTGTCAATAGCCCTCCCCATCCCCCCTTCCCTCGACCCCTCTTTTTCAATCACCCGACCCGGTGTCAATCACCCACCCCATCCTCCCTTCCCTCGACCCCTGTGTCAATCACCCTCCCCATCCTCCCTTCCCTCGACCACTGTGTCAATCACCGCCCCATCCTCCCAACCCTCGACCACTGTGTCAATCACCCGCCCCCCATCCCTACCCCGACCACTGTGTCAATCACCCGCCCCATCCTCCCTACCCTCGACCACTGTGTCAATCACCTGCCCCATCCTCCCTTCCCTCCGACCCCTGTGTCAATCATCCGCCACATCCTCCCTTCCCTCGACCCCTGTGTCAATCACCCGCCCCATCCTCCCTTCCCTTGACCCCTGTGTCAATCACCCTCCTCCCATCCTCCTTTCCCTCGACCCCTCTGTCAATCACCCACCCCATCCTCCCAACCCTCACCACTGTGTCAATCACCCGCCCCATCCTCCCTACCCTCGACCACTGTGTCAATCACCCGCCCCATCCTCCCTTCCCCGACTCCTCTGTCAATCACCCACCCCATCCTCCCTACCCTCGACCCCTGTGTCAATCACCCTCCCCATCCTCTTTTCCCTCACCCCTGTGTCAATCACCCTCCCAATCCTCCCTTCCCCGACTCCTCTGTCAATCACCCACCCCATCCTCCCTACCCTCGACCCCTGTGTCAATCACCCTCCCCATCCTCCTTTCCCTTGACCCCTGTGTCAATCACCCTCCCCATCCTCCCTTCCCCCAACTCCTCTGTCAATCACCCACCCCATCCTCCCTACCCTCGACCCCTGTGTCAATCACCTGCCCTATCCTCCCTTCCCTCGACCCATGTCAATCACCCGCTTTGTTCTGGTATGTTCCATCCATGTCACATACAACATATGGAATAACTCGTGCATCAAGCTGATCTTGGGGACCGATATTTCTTCACTACTGATATCCTGCAGCCAAAATCCCTAAAATCAACTTTTAATAAACCGTGTGAGATATAGCACAAACAAGTGATACATATAAGTACCTTACCTGACGGTAGGGTTGTGTTGTATACTCCCAAGGGAGTTGAGATCGCTAAAAGGATGCGTACTGATATGATATGCAGGGTATGATATACTGGTATATGAATATAGCTATCACACTTCATGATGCTATACAGCAATTTGCAATGTATGTATTGCAGTTTATAACATATATTACAAGTTATATTGGTGTAGAACTCATGAATGATAACAGAAACTGTTCAAAAACCAGCTGTTGTAGATCTTCTACTAGTGTTTCCAGGCTGGCCTAAAAAACATAACAATCTCAGTGCCCTCTCACCTACATTCTTGGCCCTACATTATCCCATCTTTGATAACTGAAATCTAAAAACAAATCATTAAGAGTGGTAATTCCCCTGCATAAAGAAAGAATATCAACTTATGATAAGAAAGCTCTGCCTGGGAAAACAAATTGTATGTCACCTGACATAGCAGGATATGTATTACATCATGTCCCCCGTATATGGTTGTGCCTGTCTCTGGTACATGGGTATGTGTTGTCATGAATTAGAACAGTAGAACTGTGCCCATTCCTGATCTGACTGTGCTGAAACAATGTTTCCTTTCCTGCTACTATTGTGAACAATTAGAACAGTAGAACTATACCTGTTGATAATCTGACTGTGCTGAAACAATGTTGTGTTTCCTTTCCAGGTACTATTGTGAACAATTAGAACAGTAGAACTATACCTGTTGATAATCTGACTGTGCTGAAACAATGTTGTGTTTCCTTTCCAGGTACTATTGTGAACAATTAGAACAGTAGAACTATACCTGTTGATAATCTGACTGTGCTGAAACAATGTTGTGTTTCCTTTCCAGGTACTATTGTGAACAATTAGAACAGTAGAACTGTAGCCATTAATGATCTGACTGTGCTGAAACAATGTTATGTTTCCTTCCCAGGTGCTAGAGAGGGAGTTTGACACACCTGCCCCAGGAGAGCGAGTATGAGGGAACACCTGTGTCCGGCTGCGTACCTGTCTCACCTGGACCAGGACTGGGCACAGGCCACCAGTCGAGTATGGTGACACGCTCCACCGCGCTCATCTACGGCAGCCATGGCTTTAGCAGACTGCTGTGGCTACTGTTGGTGGTGGGGGAAGGGGGTGGCCTGCTGGTGGGGGGAGTCAAGGGGGAGTGTCCCTACCTCCAGTCTGAATATGGATGTAGCTGCTCATCGACGACAGTGCATTGTGAGAACAAGAGGATCGAAACACTCCCTCATGCCAAGTACTTCCCTAGTGGCGTAAAATACCTGTAAGTATTGGAAATTGTCACTTACCTGTAGTATATTTACAGTTTTACATACATGTAGCTAAATCCAACACATACGTGGTCTTTCAGCAATATCATGTACCTGTAAATACTCACCCTTGAAGATCCGGGTTAGAATTGATCTCCAGTAACATATGCTTGTCATAAGAGACGGCTAACGGGATCGGGTGGTCAGGCTCACTGACTTGGCTGACACATGTTACCATATTCTAATTACATAGATCGATGCTCGTGCTGTTGATCACTGGATTGTCTGGTCCAGACTCAATTATTTACAGACCGCCACCATATAACTGGAATATTGCTTGGTGAGGCATAAAACTAAACTCACTCACTCACTCACTCACTCACTGTATATAATCAACAATGTCTTGTATCTGTAAGCAATGAAGAATGTCGTACACCTGTCAGTTATCAACAGAATCATACACCTGTAAGTAATCAACAACATATATGTGTAAGTAATCAACAGTGTCATACACCTGTAAGTAATCATCAACATCATATATGTGCAAGTAATCAACAGTGTCATACACCTGTAAGTAATCATCAATATCATATATGTGTAAGTAATCAACAGTGTCATACACCTGTAAGTAATCAACAGTCGATATCATATATGTAATCAACAGTAAGTAATCAACAGTGTCAACAGTGTCATACACCTGTAAGTAATCATCAATATCATATATGTGTAAGTAATCAACAGTGTCATACACCTGTAAGTAATCAACAACATCATATATGTGTAAGTAATCAACAGTGTCATACACCTGTAAGTAATCAACAGTGTCATATATGTGTAAGTAATCAACAGTGTCATACACCTGTAAGTAATCATCAATATCATATATGTGTAAGGAATCAACAGTGTCATACACCTGTAAGTAATCAACAACATCATATATGTGTAATCAACAATATCATATATGTGTAAGTAATCAACAGTGTCTTACACCTGTAAGTAATCAACAACATCATATATGTGTAAGTAATCAACAGTGTCATACACCTGTAAGTAATCAACAGTATCATATGCCAGCAAGTGGTCAACAGTGTCAATCACCTCTAAATAATCAACACTGTCCACCCATGAAGACCCAGTTTAGAATTGATCTTCAGTAACCCATGCTTGTCGTAAAAAATGGGATCGGGTGATCAGGCTCACTGACTTGGTTGACACATGTTTTCGTATCCCAACTGCCAGTATCGATGCTTATGATGTTAATCACTGGATTGTCTGGTCCATACTTGATTACTTACAGATCTCCATATAGTGTGGCATTGATCAACAAACAAACAAACAAAACAATCTACAATGTTCTATACTGGCAAGTATTCGGCTGTGTCACTCACCTGTAAATAATCATCCATGTCACATGTCTGTAAGTAATCAACAACATCACAAACCTGTAGGTAATAAACAATGTCACATACCTGTTAGTAATCAGCAATGTCACATACCTGTAAGTATTCAACAATGTCACATACTTGTAAGTATTCAGCAATGTCACATACTTGTAAGTAATCAATGTCTCCTTCCTGTAAGTAACCAACAATGTCACATACCTGTAAGTATTCAACAATGTCACATATCTGTTAGTAATCAGCAATGTCACATACCTGTAAGTAACCAACAATGTCACATACCTGTTAGTAATCAGCAGTGTCACATACCTGTTAGTAACCAACAATGTCACATACCTGTTAGTAGCCAACAATGTCACATTACTGTAAGTATTCAACAGTGTCACATACCTGTTAGTAATCAGCAATGTCACATACCTGTAAGTAACCAACAATGTCACATACCTGTTAGTAATCAGCAATGTCACATACCTGTAAGTAACCAACAATGTCACATACCTGTTAGTAATCAACAATGTCACATACCTGTTAGTAATCAACAATGTCACATACCTGTAAGTATTCAACAAAGTCACAAACCTGTTTGTAATCAGCAATGTCACATACCTGTAAGTAACCAACAATGTCACATACCTGTAAGTATTCAACAATGTCACATCAATGTAATTAATTAGTAATGTCACATACCTGTAATTAATAAACAATGCCAAATACCTGTAATTAATATTATAAGTCACAAGCCTGTATTAAATTAATGTCATAACCCTGTAAGCAATCAACAGTGTCACATACCTGTAATTTATAAACAATGTCATATACCTGTTAGTAATCAACAATGTCACATACCTGTTAGTAATCAGCAATGTCACATACCTGTAAGTATTCAACAATGTCACATACTTGTAAGTATTCAGCAATGTCACATACTTGTAAGTAATCAATGTCTCCTTCCTGTAAGTAACCAACAATGTCACATACCTGTAAGTATTCAACAATGTCACATATCTGTTAGTAATCAGCAATGTCACATACCTGTAAGTAACCAACAATGTCACATACCTGTTAGTAATCAGCAGTGTCACATACCTGTAAGTAACCAACAATGTCACATACCTGTTAGTAGCCAACAATGTCACATTACTGTAAGTATTCAACAGTGTCACATACCTGTTAGTAATCAGCAATGTCACATACCTGTAAGTAACCAACAATGTCACATACCTGTTAGTAATCAGCAATGTCACATACCTGTAAGTAACCAACAATGTCACATACCTGTTAGTAATCAACAATGTCACATACCTGTTAGTAACCAACAATGTCACATACCTGTAAGTATTCAACAAAGTCACAAACCTGTTTGTAATCAGCAATGTCACATACCTGTAAGTAACCAACAATGTCACATACCTGTAAGTATTCAACAATGTCACATCAATGTAATTAATTAGTAATGTCACATACCTGTAATTAATAAACAATGCCAAATACCTGTAATTAATATTATAAGTCACAAGCCTGTATTAAATTAATGTCATAACCCTGTAAGCAATCAACAGTGTCACATACCTGTAATTTATAAACAATGTCATATACCTGTTAGTAATCAACAATGTCACATACCTGTAAGTATTCAACAATTTCACATACCTGTTAGTGATCAACGGTGTCACATACCTGTTAGTAATCAACAATGTCACATACCTGTTAGTAATCAACAATGTCACATACCTGTAAGTAACCAACAATGTCACATACCTGTAAGTATTCAACAATGTCACATACCTGTTAGTAATCAATGTCAGGTACCTGTAAGTAACCAACAATGTCACATACCTGTAAGTATTCAACAATGTCACATACCTGTTAGTAATCAACAATGTCACATACCTGTTAGTAATCAACAATGTCACATACCTGTTAGTAATCAACAATGTCACATACCTGTAAGTATTCAACAAAGTCACATACCTGTTTGTAATCTGCAATGTCACATACCTGTAAGCAACCAACAATGTCACATACCTGTAAGTATTCAACAATGTCACATAAATGTAATTAATTAGTAATGTCACATACCTGTAATTAATAAAGAATGTCAAATACCTGTAATTAATATTATAAGTCACAAGCCTGTATTAAATTAATGTCATAACCCTGTAAGCAATCAACAGTGTCACATACCTGTAATTTATAAACAATGTCATATACCTGTTAGTAATCAACAATGTCACATACCTGTAAGTATTCAACAATTTCACATACCTGTTAGTGATCAACGGTGTCACATACCTGTTAGTAATCAACAATGTCACATACCTGTTAGTAATCAACAATGTCACATACCTGTAAGTAACCAACAATGTCACATACCTGTAAGTATTCAACAATGTCACATACCTGTTAGTAATCAACAATGTCACATACCTGTTAGTAATCAACAATGTCACATATCTGTTAGTAATCAACAATGTCACATACCTGTAAGTATTCAACAATGTCACATAAATGTAATTAATTAGCAATGTCACATACCTGTAATTAATATAATAAGTCATGAGCCTGTAATGAATAAATTTCACAAACCTGTAAGCAATCAACAGTGTCACATACCTGTAATTTATCAACAATGTCACATACCTGTAGGTAATCAACGTTGTCACATACCTGTAAGCAATCAACATTGTCACATACCTGTAAGCAATCAACATTGTCATATACCTTTAAGCAATCATCCATGTCACACACCTCATATTTTGCTCATGTTTAAAATTGTCTTGGTTAGCCTCCACATTATCACAGTGGCTGTTGTGAGTAACCAGCCTAGGTGCTACCTGTATCGTCCTTGGGTTGTCATACCTGTGTGTGTTGATTCCACAAGTGTCAACAAACTACACATCTACAGTTCCAAAAGATGTCCAGTGATACAGCATATTTATTTTCTTATTAACATACCACTTCTAGTACCGGTCAAGTCCCTTTCAGAATTTGAACCCACAATCTTATAACATGTTACATTTGACCACTTTCTTCAAGGCACTGTGTATTCATATCTATTGATGTTTACTGCATAACCTTTCATCAACCAGGTGTGTAATTGCCAGTTCATTCACATGAATCAGCACAGCCATATAGTTTTTAACTGTATGCATCCCACAAAATGGCAGTTTTCCTGAAACTTGAGTCAAAGTGTATGGTGTGTGTCTATAGTCAAATGCTCGCTATAGAGATGTAAGTACAATATGTTCAGGTTGTTGTCAATTTCCAATTTTTGTTTCAGATACTTTACTGCAAACCGCTTGTCACAGCTAGACCTGACCCATGATAGGTTTTCTAACCTGAAAATAATGTAAGTTCATTTTCAATTATATTGAAATATTAGTCATTAAACATCAAGTACCTTTTAACAGATTCACAAAAAATTGTTTCTTTCCGTGTATATTTGTGTACCCACATTGTCTCATGTTTTTTAACAGTATATTCATTTAGATGTTGTAATAAAAGTAATAGATATGTCCCTCCAATCTCATTAAAATCTTGTCTCAGTGCTTGCTACCACTACTCAGAGATCTGAAGACACCCTACTACAGGTCATAATGACCACTGCCAACTTTGTCTGATCTATGAAATGACGAACTAGCTAGAAGTCGACATTAGCCAGTCACAACCAGCTTTCTTGAGCTTTAAGGCACTAGTTCCAAACTACCAACTTCCATTATAGACTCTGCTGTGAGAAATATTTTAACGAAGCTTATGATTCTAAATTAAGAAATTCAGGTATGTTGAATAGAGGAACAGAGCTGCAAGGCAGTGCTTTCTATGGTCAGTGGAAAATGTCTTATGTTTGAAATGTTTGTCCCATTGAAGCGAGATGGATGATGATTCTGAAGGAATCAGTCATAGCCCAATACTGCGTAATACCTTGTGTTAACCTTTTCCGAGTTGCATGATTAGGAAACATATTCCAACTATCCATTCCCGATCTGGTAAGCATCGCTGTGATTGGTTGGATGAAAGGTCATTCTGACCTCAGATGTGTGTTTAGTGGCAGCCAGCGTATGAGTTGAATTTGATTGGCAGGATATCTCAGTGATATACCCTTCTTTCGCTGAAGGGAAGGTGAGGTAGCACGGTAGTACATTGTTTAAGCTCATCAAATACCAGACCAAGTTTATTTGATTGTCTTCACAGATAACCAGTGAAGATACTCTGGCCCATAAGATTTTATGATTATTTCTTAAATTGTTAATCCATATTAGCATTAATTCTTGAATAGAATACATCTTTGCACTACTACTACCACAAGTTAATTTTGGTATGAGTAACGATCATCTTGGTGCTAAGGCCATTTGTAGAATGCCACGTTGGCGTTTCCTTAAGTTTATGATTAGCATGATTCCTTGTCAATGCAAACTGTTTTCAATTAGTAGCCCATTGTTCTTGGGTGTGTAATCTAAAATTATTTTTTTTATAATTTTATTGTTTGTTTTTGTGTAATCTAAAATGTTGCAAATGCCCTTCTTCTATTACAGCAAAATGTCCTGGAGAGTGTGTTTTCAATTTGAACAAAGCCTAAGTTACAGTAGTGAAGCATATAGCTTTAGTCCTAACATCAAGTTGAGAAGCTTGACAGAAGTAGCAACTGTCTAGCAAGAGATGGTATAATGTATTATTTATAATTGTTTTTCATTATAGTGATTTCTCCTCCAACAAATTAGAGAGTAACTCAGGAATAGCCAAGACCGTACATGCTCTACAACATCTAGAAGAACTGTGAGTGGCTCAATACAACTTCAACAGAAGATATTGGTTATTTATGCAACAATCATGCTAAGTCATATTTTCTTCCTAAAAGCACCCATGACTGAAAGTCAGGTGGGTCTATTTCATGGCTTGTATTTGCTGATGTCTGCCATCTGTCTGTCACTTATCAAGTAGCATAGACATCTATATCTGTCTCGTTCAAAATGTCTTGAAACTTGGTACAGATCCTGGGATTTTTTTGCGTTATTGTATATTTCTACCTTGATTTCCCTTTACAATATAATGAAATCGGGTATATTGACCTGTAATTGAGCTTTCCACTTTGACGATCGTGTTCAATTCTCTCTGTGTTTCACAGTACACATCTTCCCAGGAACCCCCCCTCCTGTCCTCCCACCCTCTTGTCCTGTACACCCCTCCCTATGACCCTCCCCCACTAGAAAAATGCAGTTTTCTCAGAATCCATATTTGACTCTACAAACATGGTAGACTGAAGGAACTCAACTGTGACATGTGTGTCTCCTTACTATGACAAACTTTGATTCATTAGATTTTAGTACTTTTATGCAGAAAATAGTTGAATTTCAACTCCCACCCCAAGCCTTAACCCTACCCTGACAGCAACATATGGGTTATCGTTGTCAACATTTATTACCATTGACTACATATCCTGGGGAGTTACACGATGGCACTATATATTTTTTCATAAATCTGGTGAATTTAGGGACAGATCATTTTACAAAAGAAGTATTATCTACTGCAGGTTGGTAAATATATTAAATCTCTGAATATGGCTCGTGTAACTTGACAATATTTGCCCCCATGAGTAGACTTTGTTATACCCCATATGTTCTGTTGAATCTTACAGGTATCTACAACACAACAACATAAAGAAAATTGATACTTCCTATCTCCATGGTACCAAAGTGAAAATTTTGTGAGTACATTTCGTTGTGGAATTCTATACTGTTCATGTTGCCTGGAGAACTAGATACCAAACATCTGAGGTGAAATATTTCAACTTTAAGGGAAATAATCTGCTAGGTGACACCAGTGTAAAAGGCTGTTCCATTTTGTGCAGTTCTTCTTTCAATTTGTGTCCTTCACTTAAATTACTCTGATGCTGTAGATTCGTTATAAGACTCACAATAGACTGGATATTATGAAACTCTAAGTTTCATTTAGGATGTAAGGTGACATTGATGGTGCAGTGCTCTGGAGTGCAATTCACTCTTGTGAACCTTTCAGGATCCATTTTTGATTCAGCTCCTATGTTTACCTTGACGATTAGCCATGGTCTGTGTTAATTTCATCAATGTATATTCCACCTCCAACATATACTACACCAGGCTTACCTCCCTTGTCAGCTGACTTGCTATTATAAAGCAGAGCATCTTTACACACTCACGCATAATACCTGCTTTGGTTAAAACAGCTCCTTTTCTATAGGAAAGTAAACTGTTTTCATAACATGGCATGGTTTATGATACCCCAAAGGGCCTTGACAGGCTGAGTGGTAACTGATTACAGTGTATGAAATACACAATGTATATCTGTGAGTGGTCTGGCTTTTTGTCCATTTTAGTCTCACTGGCAAATGTTCTTTTTTCAGGGACTTGTCGAACAATCCAATTGAAAGGTTCAGTTTTGATGATGACCACGACATTTCTGTAGAGGATTTGTAAGTTTTTAGTGCTACTAGTTAACACCTGGTTCATGTCAAGTTGGCCTTTCGAGCTTCAATTTCTGGCATAAGTGCACAATAGTCTGGCATCAGTGCAAATAGTCTGGTATCAGTGCTCAATAGCCTGACATCAGTGCACAATAGCCTGGCATCAGTGCTCAATAGCCTGGCATCAGTGCAAATAGCCTGGCATCAGTGCTCAATAGCCTGGCATCAGTGCACAATAGCCTGGCATCAGTGCACAATAGTCTGGCATCAGTGCACAATAGTCTGGCATCAGTGCACAATAGCCTGGCATCAGTGCACAATAGCCTGGCATCAGTGCACAATAGTCTGGCATCAGTGCACAATAGCCTGGCATCAGTGCACAATAGTCTGGCATCATGGCATCAGTGCACAATAGCCTGGCATCAGTGCACAATAGTCTGGCATCAGTGCACAATAGCCTGGCATCAGTGCACAATAGTCTGGCATCATGGCATCAGTGCACAATAGCCTGGCATCAGTGCACAATAGTCTGGCATCAGTGCACAATAGCCTGGCATCAGTGCTCAATAGTTTGCCATTAGCCCAGTAGTCATGTCTAACAGAAAACTACTGCAAATATTTTTATGAATTTTTCAAGTAGTGAGTTTGTAAGTTAACACCTTCTCATACATATATTGTTGAACATGGTCATTTTACAAACATGGATGTGAAGGGGCTATGTTTCTTGTTTTGACAGCCGGTTAGCCGATTCACACTTTGCTGACTTCCCTTTTGAAGCCCTCAAAGTATTCACGAAATTGAAAACATTGTAAGTACAGCATGTTAAAAACATTTAGTTTCAGTGAAGAGCTAAAAAAAAAAGATACTGGAAGATAAACCTATAGCTACTGTAATTTGAGTTCAGATCCATCATATGGTGTAATTAGTACCTCTCAATTTGGGGAGAGGGACCATACAGCAAGATTACAAGATGATATGTATCAGGATCAGTGGAAAAAATAGTTTCCACATGTTGCCAGCCAGTCGGGCTAGCTATACCTGAAAGTTACTAGCCCACAAAATAATTCACAAACCCGAAATCAGAATATAGAAACTAAGCAAAATATCACAGAGGGAAAATACCATCATTTATCAGGCTATAATCTTGCATGATTTAAAAGTGTATTATAACTTAACAAGTCGGAGACAGTATTGTATTTAAAAAATGAACCCATGATAATTCACGAGCCAGTCAGGCCAGTGACTGTGGAGATTTACTGGCCCGGCTGGATTTTTACTAGCCACGGGCTAGCAGGGCCAGTGGCTATTTTGCACACTGATCAGGATACATAGGTTTGATACAGTTTGTATCAGGATATACAACTTCACATCCAGGAATGTGGAAACTTCTTATTCCAAAGGAAAGATTGCTGTTTAAGCATTCAACGTTAAAGGTTACAGTCCGTTTGAGACAACATGATACCGATGAATTGCAATCTAACACAAAAACAAATAGAAATAAAAACAACAGACCAATGCATAATTTGTGGCACAAAAATAAAAAAGTTGTTTAAGAAACTGTCATCATTTATCTGTGCGTTTTCCCAGTTTGTTACAAGGGCGCATTGGCAACTAAAGGACGAAAAGCACAGAGACATGTGATTACTGCTGACTGACATTTTGTCTCAAACGGACTGTAATTACAACACACTTTGACTGAGAAAAACGCTGAAAGTTGGGGTGGTAGTCATTAAACCAGTACAAAAATTATATATTTTGTTAAATGTATGTCCTGATACGATACCAAAGAAAAGTGTATCCTGATGCACTGGATCACGGTTTAAAGGGTGGAAGAGTGTTTCAGTTCTTATTGTTTTTATGGGTAAAATATATGGATGTAAAAAATAAATTTAAAAAAATAAAATATAGCACCTCTACCGCAGTGTTTTTTAATTTTGTGAAACACCATGAGCAGACACCAAGTGCCTGGAAGTTTGGCACATATCAAATCTACTGTATTATTATTATTGTTATGTAAATAGATTTGTTGAAGTTACTTGTGTATTTCAGGGACATCTCTGGGAATGACTTATCACACATTGACAAAGGAACCCTTTTTCATAGCACGGACCTTAGGGAACTGTAAGCAATTCATCCTTGTTGCTAGCACAGATCTCTCTCATACATACATAAGTACACAGGCCACTCTATGAAGTATTGATAAGAGTTCTCCAGATTTGCCTGTCACTTTTTAGACAATATAATAGGAAACACAATGGAGATGGAGAACTAATATATTTGGTTTTTATTTATTTATCTTTGTTTGTCTTTCAGGCATTTGAACAACAACAACTTCACAACTATGTTAGAGAGTGAATTTAATGAACTTAAACACTTAGAAAAAATGTAAGTATTAATTTGTATTATGCTTGTCATTTTTAGCTCCCCCAGCCGTTGGCATCAGTGTCATGACATAAACTCTGTATATTCCAAAAATGGCAAGGTTGATTCCTTGCAAATCCGAATGGTAGGCTATAACTTTATACAGGAGGTTTAGTTTTGTTGAAAAGCTTCAAAACTGGAATTTGTGTATGGCTGCCAGGTGGCCATTTTTATTAAAACAGGAATATCGCCAAAATTCCCCCAGAAACCACTTTACCAATGATGCTGAAACTTCACACGCTTGTTCCTACAATAATTACACTCCAACACATAACCATGTTGTTGTATATTATAGTTTGACCTTTTGTTGTCCCCTGCCGCAACGCGGAACGGGGGACTATGTATTCAGCGGCATCCGTCCGTACGAACGTACGTCCCGATTCTTATTAACACGATATCTCATGAACTGTTGTACCCAATGTCTTCAAATTTGCAGACAGCCTACATGTGGAGATTACCCAGACACCAGTCGATTTCGGTGACCTTGACCTTATTTTCAAAAAGGTCACCACGACACTTTGACCACTTTTCAAACTCTTGTTAGTGCGATATCTCATGGACCGTTGTACCCAATGTCTTCAAATTTGGTGACAGCCTACTTTAGGGGATTACGCAGACACCAGTCGATTTGGGTGACCTTGACCTTATTTTCAAGGTCAACACAACACTTTGACCCCTTTTCAAACTGTTGTTAACGTGATATCTCATGCACTGTAGTACCCAGTGTCTTCAAATTTGGTGACAGCCTACTTTAGGGGATTACGCAGACACCAGTTTATTTGGGTGACCTTGACCTTATCTTCACTGTCACCACAACACTTTGAACACTTTTCAAACTCTTCCTAACGCGACATCTCATGGACTGTCATACCCAATGTCTTCAAATTTAGTGACAGCATACATTGGGGGGATTACGCAGACACCAGTTGATTTGGGTTACCTTGACCTTATCTTCAAGGTCACCACGACACTTTTCACAGTTTTAACTCTTGTTAACGCGATATCTCATGGACTGTTGTACCCAATGTCTTCAAATTTTGTGACAGTTTACATTGGGGTATTACGCAGACACCAGTTTATTTGGGTGACCTTGACCTTATCTTCATGGTCACCACAACACTTTGACCGCTTTTCAAACTTATTTAAACGTGATATCTCATAAAACATTGCACCCGATGTTTTCAAGTACTAGTATGTTGACAGCCTACATTGGGTGATAATACAGACACCAGTCATTTCAGGCATCTTGTATGTGACCCAAAAATAAAAAGTAGTAGATATATATATTCCATTCTTTAGCGGCGGGGGACATTGCCATATCAGTGGCAAACACTTGTTCTTCTTAAATTTTCTCAGAATATATTTCCTGTGAGTTAAGTAAATAACTACCACATATACAGACAGACAGCCAGATAGTCAGACAAACAGACCTTAACCATTCACGTACATGAGGGTTTGTTTGACTTGCTGTGTGCTTGTAATCCCTGGAAATGATAGTAATTCAAGCTGATAGATTCGTTCTTTAATTCACGTACATGATTCTTTAATTCATGTACATGAGGGTTTGTTTGACCTGCTGTAGCTTGTAACCCCCGGAACTGATAGAAATTCAAGCTGA
Organism: Haliotis rubra; assembly: GCF_003918875.1. Lineage (NCBI taxonomy): Eukaryota > Metazoa > Mollusca > Gastropoda > Lepetellida > Haliotidae > Haliotis > Haliotis rubra. The sequence goes on along the minus strand of NW_025767111.1, from coordinate 20,356 downwards.
CAGATTCGTTCTTTAATTCACGTACATGAGGGTTTGTTTGACTTGCTGTAGCTTGTAACCCCCGGAACTGATAGAAATTCAAGCTGACAGATTCGTTCTTTAATTCACGTACATGAGGGTTTGTTTGACTTGCTGTAGCTTGTAACCCCTGGAACTGATAGTAATTCAAGCTGACAGATTCGTTCTTTAATTCACGTACATGAGGGTTTGTTTGACTTGCTGTAGCTTGTAACCCCTGGAACTGATAGAAATTCAAGCTGATAGATTCGTTCTTTAATTCACGTACATGATTCTTTAATTCATGTACATGAGGGTTTATTTGACTGCTGTAGCTTGTAACCCCTGGAACTGATAGAAATTCAAGCTGACAGATTCGTTCTTTAATTCACGTACGATTCTTTAATTCACGTACATGAGGGTTTGTTTGACTGCTGTAGCTTGTAACCCCTGGAACTGATAGTAATTCAAGCTGATAAATTCGTCTTTCATTCACGTACATGAGGGTTTGTTTGACCTGCTGTAGCTTGTAACCCCTGGAACTGATAGTAATTCAAGCTGATAAATTCGTCTTTAATTCACGTACATGAGGGTTTGTTTGACTTACTGTAGCTTGTAACCCCTGGAACTGATAGTAATTCAAGCTGATAAATTTGTCTTTAATTCACGTACATGAGGGTTTGTTTGGCTTGCTGTAGTTTGTAACCCCTGGAACTGATAGTAATTCAAGCTGATAAATTTGTCTTTAATTCACGTACATGAGGGTTTGTTTGACTTGCTGCAGATGGCTGGCTGACAACCCCTGGAACTGTGACTGCTCTCTACAATGGCTGCGTGATCGGATGAATGTTAAGAAAGGGCAGACTATCTTCCAGGACCGGGACCAAGTCCGCTGCACCAAACACCCAGATACAGCCCTTATGGATGTGTCCAGGTCCAAGTTTTCTTGTAAGTCTGACATATATGCCAATGTTGGCTTACGAAGGGGATCTTTTGTATCTATTTATATTTCACTGAAATATAGAAACAATAGCAGTTTGATGGTTATTTTGAAGTAGACGACTTTACTTGTTATATTCACAGATTCCTATTGACAGCAGGGTTGTATTTTCATTGTGGCTATGCTCTGTTGTGATGAAATAATTTGTTCTGGATGGGTAGTAATATTCATATAAAACAGACATTTATTAATTTATGGAATTTTAGGAGTATTTGAGAGTAGTCTATCTGGAACCAAAATGTTGAATACTTTTTCATAGAACTTTCTAAAATGGTGGATCAACTGAGACACCATCACTGTGTTGATAAACTACACTTATACTGCAGTATTTCATTGTTGCCTAATTTGTCAACAAGAATCTGTGAACATGATGATATACTGGCTTGTTTGTTTTGAGATTCAGTAATATCTACATGGTTACACGTTACAATACAATAACATGGGGTTGGTTATGAAGCAGGTGTGATCAGAGAAGGCAACTTATTCTCTGCAAGCCTCAAGGCTCAAACAAACCTTCAATACAGTCTAAATAACATTTTGAAGTATGTTATACTGTCAGAGAATCAGTTGCACTTCGATCCTGGGTATTTTTCTCAGCATAACGTGAAGGACAATGACTGTGAAAGGAAATCCATATTTACTGTCTTTTTAGGCTTGTTAAAATATATATATTTCCCGTGACCCAAAAGTTACCATATCACTAATATTTGTTTTTATATTTCAAGAGTTTTTAAGTAACATCCTTTTCAATTGAAATTTGGTTTTTGCTTCCGAAACCTTTTTGGTCAGACCATACCATTTGTAACACTGAGCCGTTGTTGGATTCTAAGCCATGTCTCTTGACATGACACACCACAGGACCAAAACAAGTCATCTGGTGATGTGATGTGACTGAATGAGTTAGACACACTTGTCCTTCATGGTATGTTTTAACATTTTGTACAGGAAAGTTTTATTAAGGTGTATGGTGTATTATGAGTTTAACATATATCTGTGTTATCAAATGGGCATTTGGGCACTAAAATATCTTCAGATCAATTTTGTAGTCTACCTTTTCCTTATCTGCAAGTGTTAAATGTTATAAGCCACTGTTGTTTTGCATATATGCATGTTTATTTATTCAAAGCCTCCATTTGTATACATTTGTTGAATATCTATGTATTGGGTCACTCAAATAATATTGTGGAAATTATAACTTTTGGTTAGAATATTTCTGGGTATTTAACCACACCAACCAAGACACACTTAAATGGACTTTTGAAGAAAAACATAATACCTAATTTTCATGCCTACAAAAGGTAAAAGTTGGTATTCTGCACATATCAATTTATGATACAAAGAATGAACCATGATTGTCTCAATACATAGAGTGACCACAAATGTAGACATGTTATGTTCACCTGTTGTTTTTCTTGTGTCATGTGTCCAGAGACCGAGTAAAAAACACTTGTTCAACTTGAAGAATTCTAAACAGTTGAAATTTGAAAACTAGAGGTCTTGCACACAAGACACAAGTTTATTGTCTGCTAAAGTAGAAAAATGCTTCATGTCTTCACTGACTTTGACCCTGTGTTGACCCATATATACATCATTTGTTTAGTAAAGTCCACCCCTTGTCCTGTCGTGTTAATTTGTCCTTGACCTTTGTTTGGCTTTCTTTCTGCTACTCAAGATCCCTGACTTCAAGTGAAATGTAGTTCTACAAGTTGAGGAGCACCTAAACTGTGCAGGAACTGCTTACAAATCTCAAATTGAGAACCTGTATATTCTCATTTCACCATTGATTTTGAATACTCGTTATGTGACGTCCATCTTGTTTTTTGTTAAGCCAAATTCCACCTTTCCCTTCCAGGTATTTTTGTTATGGATATTGTACGTGTTTATATGGACATCAGGTGTAAGATGAATGTACAGTTCAACCTTAGTTCCAAGTTAGTACATGGACCCTGTTTGTATTATGGGGTCCATGAGTAGCATACTATAGTATGGGAACTCCCACCCTCCAGTTCCCTGCCACAGAATCTCTGTATAAGCCTATCAGTGTCTCCCCAACAAACTCTTTAAAGCCTTCCCAGCTCAGCCCATTTGTCATTTAGCCAGTTGTCAGGGAGACGGTATCATTCTTCTGCTGAGACTAAGCAAGGGGACATAACAAGGACTATATGCTCTGTTTGCTCAACGTCTGAAGTAATGATAACAATCTGTTATAGCCACAATTAGGCCATTGGTTACATGTGATAGACCTTCCACTCTGTTGATCTAGGCGACCATAATAAATAGATGTAGGTCTAACTGACACGGTTGAGTCTGGCATTATAACTCTCTGGAATGGGAAAATGGGATCACATCAGTTACTTAGAAAAGGGGCAGAAAACATGGCTATCCGGCCCATGAAAGAAGGGTGCATGATGTTGAGTTATCTATTGGTATGTATTGTTTTAACACTGTTAATGGTCTAGCTGGGGTATTCATATCTCTCGCAGCTCCCTAATGTTATTTTGTATTGGACTTGTCACTCCACCGAGCTACAACTATTCTACAGTGTTTTCCTAACAGCTATGTGTCAGATGTCAGTGTCTACATTCCTCAACAGATTTTTTTCTATTTTCTTTATGATAATAAGTGTTATATGATTTGGTGGACATTGACTTTCCCAGATCAGTCAATACTTTAAGACAGTTTTGTAGATATCTTAAACTTGTAAAAGATAAACAGTACTGTGCACCAACCATGAAAACATCTCACGTGGTCATTTGCACTTAGTATGAGTGTAAGTAGAGGAATAAAACAGTATAAGGAGGTCAACACAAGCCCCTAGCTTCACTCTGTGCTGAAACCCCTAACAGAAGAAGCCAAACGTTTCATTGTTAAAACTTTCATACATTGCACTGGTCCTTGTTAGTCCTTGAACTTGTCTTATGTGCTTGCTATGTGGGATAGGTGGTGCCGGCTGGCATACAACTAATCTCAATGCTAACTCTGTAGCGTCAGGCTGCCATAAGCTTGTCAAACGAGAAGCTCCAGACGATCCTGAGTATGACCCTAAACACACGGCTACAGACAAAACTGACATCAGTGGTGAGTCTAGCAGTACATGGGTGTAGTGAAACAGTTAATTGTATGGAAATTAGTATTTACAGTTTCATTTTTCATTCTCATATACCAATTCATTTATTAAATGTATAAGATAATAAATTTGAAATAAACAAATATTTTATTATTGAAAAGTAATTGTGTTAAAGATAATTTGTTGTATAGAAATGCCAGTGTACCCTCACCATAGACTTAGTATGTAATATGCCAAGTGGTAATCTTAGTTGTTATTCTGTTAAGTGCCTTGATAAAGTTAGTTGTTATTATCTGCCCATAGCTCTTCCTTTACTTGCATCTGTTCCATCTTTAACCCCTGATGTGCCCCTTGTTATGACATCACCCATGTATCTGCATATGCCTACATATGCCACATGCATGTGCATGCCTGTATGTATAATGCCTTTGTTTGTAGGCATGTCATTGTAGTTATCTAACATTTATTTTAATGTATAGTAGCGGAGAGTCACTATTTCATCACATGTTTTCACAGCAATCATCACAACACTTCCAAATTTGGGTTGGTTGTTTATTGCCATAAATACATTTGTTGATGTTCCTTAATTAGTTGTTTTGAGGGGCAGTGGGGTAGCCTAGTGGTTGAAGCGTTCGAAGGCGAAGGCCCGGGTTCGATTCCCCACATGGGTACAATGTGTGAAGCCCATTTCTGGTGTCACCCTGCCGTGATATTGCTGTAATCTTGCTAAATGCAGCGTATAACTCACTCACTTGTTTTGAATTTTAATTGAATGAAAAGAATAAGTTTCCGTTGTATTTGCCAGAAACTGTTGATTGTGAGTTTGAATCCTGTGGTCATGGGTTTCTCAAAGCTGAAACTGACATGACTTCAGACTTCCCTCCCACCTCACGCTGACACTGTGTGATATAACTAGAATACTGTGTAAAGGGACATTATACCCAACACACTCACTCACTCACCCACTCCATTAATGTTTCAATTATTTCACTCTGTTTGATTTCTGTGAGGCTGTGATACTTTCATGACATCAGTAAACTCATCTGAGTCTGTAGGAGTGACACATCTGTCGGTATCATCACTCAAAAGGTCTTTGTGCGTCAGATAGGTCCTTTTTCAGCTGACTAGACGTTTTGGTTGGAACCATGTCATTTTGTCATTGTCATGGAAACTTGAGAATTTATAACAAGAAAGGTAACTTGAATGGTATCTTGTATACCTTGTCTTGAGGGGAGAGTCAGTAGAGTACTGTTCAAGAATCTGCTGGTCATCCCTACATATTCAAGTTCCTTAGATCCTCTGTAGGCTTTCAAAACATATTTATTTGGGTGATGTTTTGTACAGGATCTGCTGACCCTGGTAAACCAAAACATCAAAAATAGACATATAATCTGACATGTTTTGTAAAACCAACCAAACCAACCCAGAATGGTAATAGGCCCATTGGTCCTTTGACCCACTGATCCACTCTTGGACTTACACCAAATGACAAGATAAGAAGTTCCTCTCCATTACACCAATATTCAATCAGATGGTCATTGTGAATCAGTGCCATGTATCGTCTTGTGGTGTAGGCTTCTAATAAATATATACACTTCATATAATACCAATATCAAGCGTGCCATTATCATACTGTCATCAGACTTAAACCATTCCTCATTTTAAACATCATCAGATTGTTTTTTATTGTTTTTTAGAAATCCTATCATGTTATAGATAGAGACACTGCCAGTGTGTGTGTTTATCAGTATTGAGCATTTAGATCATATGCACCTTAAGTGTGTTGGGTGTACCAGAATTCTCTTTGACCATATGTGTTATCATATCAACAGTCCATATTTTGTATGGTGTTTAAGATACATATGTGCTGCTTCTGTTACTGACAAGTAGACATTCTTCAATATCTTCTGAATCCATCTGTGGGTTGACTTTGTCAGTTAATTTGAATACTGGTAAATTGATTCAGCTTCATGGTAGATGAAATTTGTGGTAAATTAATTTATATCAAATCTATAAATGCATTTTTAAACATGTGATTTTGGTATTAAGTATTGGGTTGGTTAAATCAGTCTCTACAAACAGTTTTATTAGCTGTTGTTAAAGTTCATGAACTTAGGTGTGCAGTACGGTAACAGCGGCAGGGCTAGACTCAGGCAGTACTGAATTCACCAGTATATTGTTTATCCATGTTCTAGTTGTTCTATGTGTGATGCCTGTGCTGTAGAGAACTGACTTATGTGTTTACTCTGTGCTACACAGGCAGCCTCGCGTCTGCCACATGTGTCCAGGAGGCCTCCCAGTCCAGGTTCGTCGTCTACAACACGCAGCGGAAGGCCAGCAACTTGACAGAGTGCCACCAGTTCTGTTTCAACAAAAACTACACCTACTTTGTAATGACGATGCATAATGACTGTTTCTGTGGTGACGTCAATGTCAACTGCACCTGTGCTTGTGAAGAATCCTATACAATCATCGCAGGGGCCAAGGGTATAATGTCGGGAATCAAGGTCAACTATACATCTCCCGTCGTCATAGGAACTCCCGTCACCCTGGCTCTTCAATGGGACGTCACGTATGACACCATGGAGGTGGACTTCGGAGATGGCAGCCATATTGTGACAACGTCCTTGACATCAGTGTCACATACATTTCTGTATCCGGGCAACTTCCAACTGAAGATAAAACTGTGCTGCTCTGAGTGTGGGAGCTGTGGTGAGGTGGATACTTCTATGAAGGTCTCCAGTCTGGATGATGATGGGAAATTGTGGTGTGAGGATTGTGTGAAACTGTCGGAGCCGGCATCTGTGAATTCCAGGTTTACCTATGGCTACAACTCTGAGATCGTCTGGAGCAGAACTGCACAGGAGGGCTCTGATACAGGTAATATATAACATTTAGAGGGCTCTGATACAGGTAATATATAACATTTAGAGGGCTCTGATACAGGTAATATATAACATTTAGAGGGCTCTGATACAGGTAATATATCACATTTAGAGGGCTCTGATACAGGTAATATATAACATTTAGAGGGCTCTGATACAGGTAATATATAACATTTAGAGGGCTCTGATACAGGTAATATAACATTTAGAGGGCTCTGATACAGGTAATATATAACATTTAGAGGGCTCTGATACAGGTAATATATAACATTTAGAGGGCTCTGATACAGGTAATATATAACATTTAGAGGGCTCTGATACAGGTAATATATCACATTTAGAGGGCTCTGATACAGGTAATATATAACATTTGAGGGCTCTGATACAGGTAATATATAACATTTAGAGGGCTCTGATACAGGTAATATAACATTTAGAGGGCTCTGATACAGGTAATATATAACATTTAGAGGGCTCTGATACAGGTAATATATAACATTTAGAGGGCTCTGATACAGGTAATATACAACATTTAGAGGGCTCTGATACAGGTAATATATAACATTTAGAGGGCTCTGATACAGGTAATGTATAACATTTAGAGGGCTCTGATACAGGTAATGTATAACATTTAGAGGGCTCTGATACAGGTAATATATAACATTTAGCCTTTCAGCAAATATGCTCTGTATCACTGAGTTTTCTTCGATCGCAATGTTTTATTGCCAGCATGTATTGTCTTGTATTGAAGCCCAGTTTATCCTTTAAGGTGAAATTGTCCAGAGTTATGAATCATCAGTAAGGAGTAACATTCTGCAGAGGTCATATATGTATAGTTACTAGTGTGGGGTGCATAGAACAACATTAGCTGAAAATTTGCGAGCTGGAATTCAATGGTATAAGCAGTAAATGAAACACCTAGAACTATATTAAATACCTTTATATGCACAACTCAACAAATGAGGGGAAAAGAAAGCAAATTTACAATTTCTCCTTTTAGCGAAATGTCTATAAAGGACAAACTGAAAAGAACTCTAACAATGATATTGTTTATGCGAACAGTAAATTTATGTCATAACAAACTGTTTCTAATAGCCATTTTAAGTTTGTTTCGGAGTTTTAGATGTGGCCAGTTTTACTTCTTTGATTGGCATTCTAGAAGTTGGGTAGATGAAGAATGAGGACTATTTTTATGGATATACAACTTCTTTATTCAATATAGGCGACATTCCGACATAGATTCTAATGTCGTTGTCAAGCCAGTGGTGTAGGTGGAACTGATGCATTCATTGATGAGTTCATTGATGCTGTCAGGGGAAAGGTGGGTGTCAAGGGTGGAGTGGATTTCTTTGACTCTGGATTTGATGACAGCGAGGGCTTCTTCACAGGGGACATTGGTGAAAAGATCAACCATGTCATAGCTTATCAGCTTGCTTGACAACGACATTAGAATCTATGTTGAAACGTCGCCTATATAGAATAAAGAAGTTGTATATCTATAAAAATAGTCCTCATTCTTCAGTTTTACTTTATAGAAAATAAACATAAAGACATGTTCATATGAGCTGTGTTAGTTGTATAATTGGTCTCCATCACTCTATAACTTGTCAAAAGTGGATTGGCTGGACAGGCTCGATGACTTTGTTGACTGTATGTCATCGTTTGACTTAAACATCCCAAACCAGGGTCCCACAGGAAGCCCAATGACTAATTTCAAGGATCAAGGAAATTTCAGGGTGCTGTAATGGTATAGAGTACTAAACCCCATGAATTAGTAATTATTTTTGCTAGAGGAACCATATATTTCTTGTCAAGAATTTGGTGCAATTAATTTGGTTGTGCTTCCGTCGGGATGAAATATATAGCCATTTTTGTGTGTCCAGTCTGTATGTTTATACGAACTGGATACATGCTTCTTCACATAAACCCTGATAATACCCTAATGAAATCAGACATTCCTTGTAATGTCTACCACACTAGTTTGTCTGGCACGGATGTAATTGTTTCTGATATAGCTGCTACATGGCGTGAAACAGTATTGTGTTACGCAACATACAATAAAAATATACATACTTTGTGTAGCACAAGAATTGTCTGTTTGAAGCAACAAACCTGGAGATTTCAGTCCTGGTTCTCTGGGATAATGACCATACAAACATGTAGATGTAGTCAGGGTGGAAATATGTTGTATCACGTGAACGTTTTCTTGTCAGTTTCAACACCTTGCCTGCTGGGGGACAAATACAGTGGCAATCACCATTGCTACATCCTCTACACTGACTTGAAGGACTGGGAGTCGGCCAAGACTAACTGCAGTGTCACCCACGGGGGATCACTGGCCACCATCGAGGACGATCAACTATTACTGTTTCTTGGAGAGATCATGAAAAACCAGTAAGTAAACTTCCATGGGCTTCATCACAAACTGAATTGATATTTAGTGTTGAAGTGACATTATTACTGTACAGCAATCAACTTAGAGTACAACAATCAATATACTGTACAACAATCAACTTAGAGTACAACAATCAATATACTGTACAACAATCAACTTAGTGTACAGCACTCAATATACTGTACAGCAATCAACTTAGAGTACAACAATCAATATACTGTACAACAATCAACTTAGTGTACAGCAATCAATATACTGTACAACAATCAACTTAGTGTACAGCAATCAATATATTGTACAACAATCAACTTAGAGTACAGCAATCAATATACTGTACAACAATCAACTTAGTGTACAGCAATCAACTTAGAGTACAACAATCAATATACTGTACAACAATCAACTTAGTGTACAGCAATCAATATACTGTACAACAATCAACTTAGTGTACAGCAGTCAATATATTGTACAACAATCAACTTAGAGTACAGCAATCAATATACTGTACAACAATCAACTTAGTGTACAGCAATCAATATACTGTACAGCAATCAACTTAGTGTACAGCAATCACTATTCTGTACAACAATCAACTTAGTGTACAGCCATCACTATTTTGTACAACAATCAACTTAGAGTACAGCAATCAATATACTGTACAACAATCAACTTAGTGTACAGCCATCACTATTTTGTACAACAATCAACTTAGAGTACAGCAATCAATATACTGTACAACAATCAACTTAGTGTACAGCAATCAATATACTGTACAACAATCAACTTAGTGTACAGCAATCAATATATTGTACAACAATCAACTTAGAGTACAGCAATCAATATACTGTACAACAATCACCTTAGTGTAGAGCAATCAATATACTGTACAGCAATCAACTTAGAGTGCAACAATCAATATACTGTACAGCAATCAACTTAGAGTACAGCAATCAATATACTGTACAACAATCAACTTAGAGTGGAACAATCAATATACTGTACAACAATCAACTTAGTGTACAGCAATCAATATACTGTACAACAATCAACTTAGTGTACAGCCATCACTATTCTGTACAACAATCAACTTAGTGTACAGCCATCACTATTTTGTACAACAATCAACTTAGTGTACAGCAATCAATATACTGTACAACAATCAACTTAGAGTACAGCAATCACTATTCTGTACAACAATCAACTTAGTGTACAGCCATCACTATTTTGTACAACAATCAACTTAGAGTACAGCAATCAATATACTGTACAACAATCAACTTAGAGTGCAACAATCAATATACTGTACAACAATCAACTTAGTGTACAGCAATCAATATACTGTACAACAATCAACTTAGAGTACAGCAATCACTATTCTGTACAACAATCAACTTAGTGTACAGCCATCACTATTTTGTACAACAATCAACTTAGTGTACAGCAATCAATATACTGTACAACAATCAACTTAGAGTACAGCAATCACTATTCTGTACAACAATCAACTTAGTGTACAGCCATCACTATTTTGTACAACAATCAACTTAGTGTACAGCAATCAATATACTGTACAACAATCAACTTAGAGTACAGCAATCACTATTCTGTACAACAATCAACTTAGTGTACAGCCATCACTATTTTGTACAACAATCAACTTAGAGTACAGCAATCAATATATTGTACAACAATCAACTTAGTGTACAGCAATCAATATTCTGTACAACAATCAACTTAGAGTACAGCAATCAATATACTGTACAACAATCAACTTAGTGTACAGCAATCAATATACTGTACAACAATCAACTTAGAGTACAGCAATCACTATTCTGTACAACAATCAACTTAGTGTACAGCCATCACTATTTTGTACAACAATCAACTTAGAGTACAGCAATCAATATACTGTACAACAATCAACTTAGTGTACAGCAATCAATATACTGTACAACAATCAACTTAGTGTACAGCAATCAATACATTGAATTCATATGCTTGAACTTACACTTACAACAGTACTGGCACTAGGATCTCTTTGTAAAAGGGGGACATATTTGATATGGATGTCTGTTTTAGGTCTGTCAGCGAGGCTTGGATCGGACTGAACAAATCGGCATCACTGGACAACTATGTCTGGACAACCGGTAACCTGTTCCGTGGCTCTACAGATGGTCTGAGGATGGAGTGTGGCTACCTTTCAGATGATGACATCATTGACACTTATGGCTGTTTAGATAAACACAGCTTCATATGTGAATACACCCCAAACGGTGAGCAGAGTTAACTCTTGTCTAATTACAATCCCACCTGCCATTAACTGATCACCAATAGTCCACACACATGATATCGCCATAGTGGATCTGCAGTGCGGCCTATAATGCTGTAATTGTGTTTGAATTAGCTGATCATTATATAGTGCTCATGAATTACTTGACACCATGTTTAATATTGTTCATGTTTGTGTACACTAGCTTTTTATGCCCCGCCGCGTGTTTAGCACGAAGCGGGGGATATAGTATTAGGCTCTGTCCGTCCGTCAGTATGCACAAATTGGAATATGTTAAGAACCGTTGACTAGATTCTTGTCATATTTGGTACCTAGGTTCATCACAGTATGAGACATGTCCCAGTCAGGTTTGCTGATCTTGACCTTCATTGAGCTTTAACGTTTTACCCTTGTCAGTGAGATATCTCAAGGGGCGGTTGGGTAGCCTAGTGGTTAAAGCGTTCGCTCGTCACGCCGAAGCCCCGGGTTCGATTCCCCACATGGGTACAATGTGTGAAGCCCATCTCTGGTGTCCCCTGCCGTGATATTGCTGGAATATTGCTAAAAGCGGCGTAAAACTAAACTCATTATCTCAAGAACCGTTCACTGGATTTTTCATACACCAATCTTCATGTAGGGAGGTGCAGAGCCCAGTCGATTTTGGTGACCATCACGTAATTTTCAAGGTCACAGTGGCACTTTGAAGATTTCAGCATGTTAACCTGCATGTTAAGCTTGTCAGTGAGATACCTCAAGAACCATTCACTGGATTTTCTTCATATTTGACACTAAGCTTTATCTAGGGAAGGCACAGGGCCCAGTCGATTTTGGTGACTTTCACATACTTTTCAAGGTCACAGCAACACCTTTAAGATTTCAGCATGTTAACCTGCATGTTAAGATTATGAGCAAGCTATCTCAAGAAGTCGGTTCACTGGATTTTCTTCATAGACTTTCAAGAATTCTCTTGAATGTTTTTTGATAAGTAATTTCTTTATTACTACTTTTGCATATTTCATACACCATGACATTCATGTCAAGATCAAAGTGAGTCTTGAAAATATTTGTGTGTTTGAACAGCTACAGAGCATGTTATCAAGAGAGGTTGACTGGTCATGTTTTTGTCGACATTTAACTTCATCTTAAACCTCCGACCTTCACTTTCATTACTTTTAAATTTGATTTGATAATTTGCGACGGGGGATTATGTCACCTTAGTGACAATGCTTGTTGTATTTTAATTCATGGCAAGGTTTTCTGTGGCATTTTTATTAGCTGACCAAGTACAAGGTCTTGGTTTCTTTTATGTTTGCTTGAAATGGAAAGAAATTAGGCCTGCTTAAAAACTGTAACTTGTTTTCTGAATGCCTGATAAAAGAATTGACAAGGCTTCTGTTTCACTATTGCACTGAATGATGTCACTCAACTCAGCAATACCACATATTAGTGGTATACAGCTTCTAATCAGTCATGTTGAGCATGGTAATTGACTATTACAATTCAATTACGAAAACAGCACACCTGGCAAGAATTAAAACACAAATGAGAGTTATCTCCCGTAGACTCGTGAGTACAGTGTTGATTTTGATTGACCTGGGATCAATTCTCCATTGGTAACAATGTCTGTAGCCTATTTCTGGTTTCTCCCTCACTCACTCAATCAATAACTCCTTCACTGGTTTTCCTAAATTACTTCCACTATATTTCTGACAGTTCCACTTCCCCCATCCTCCCATCAGCCATATTTAGCGTTGTCTTTTCTTCACTGCATGTAGATTTCCTGTGTTCCAGATGTGGTGGTGAGGAGGTACACATTGCTGGTAGTCTGGAGATGGAGGATGTGGGTCAGCCAACAACAGAGCTAGCCTCGTCTAGCGATGCTGCCGTCTTATCATACAGCCTCATGTACATGCCAGGTCTGTCATTGTGTCAATAGATGTCTTCATTTGTTGTAAAGTCGTCAGTCCTAAGAATGATCCTTGGTCTATTGGAACAATGCTTCATGTGTTTTGCTGAAACTTCGGGACCTGCATCACACAGGTTGTCCTTTGAATCAGTCTGACAGCACTATCATAATGAATGAACTGCCGTCTTAAGATCATCACCCACTGGAATGGTTTGTGTAGTGTATTTCAATATTATTTCAGGTCACTGGTTTACTGTGAGTGGCAAGGTTCTCTGGTTCACCTTCAGGGCTGAATCACTGCCAGCTGACACCCTCATCAAGTTGGTCATCTACACGCTAACTGCACAACAGACATTGAAAACAAGCCAGGTGAGTTATATACCTGTGCCTTAACGGCAGTGTTGTGTCACCAGGTTGAGGTCCATTGGCGTGTTGTACCTCCCGGGTGGGTCTGATTGGGGTGTTGTGTCACCATGTTGAGGTCCATTGATGTATTGTACCTCCCGGTGGGTCTGATTGGGGTGTTGTGTCACCATGTTGAGGAGTCCATTGGCGTGTTGTACCTCCGGGTGGGTCTGATTGGGGTGTTGTGTCACCATGTTGAGGTCCATTAACGTGTTGTACCTCCGGGTGGGTCTGATTGGGGTGTTGTGTCACCATGTTGAGGTCCATTGATGTATTATAAATCCCGGGTGGGTCTGATTGGGGTGTTGTGTCACCATGTTGAGGTCCATTGATGTATTGTACCTCCCGGGTGGGTCTGATTGGGGTGTTGTGTCACCAGGTTGAGGTCCATTAGCGTATTGTACCTCCGGGTGGGTCTGATTGGGGTGTTGTGTCACCATGTTGAGGTCCATTGATGTATTGTACCTCGGGTGGGTCTGATTGGGGTGTTGTGTCACCAGGTTGAGGTCCATTGATGTATTGTACCTCGGGTGGGTCTGATTGAAGGTGTTGTGTCACCATGTTGAGGTCCATTGATGTATTGTAAATCCGGGTGGGTCTGATTGGGGTGTTGTGTCACCATGTTGAGGAGTCCATTGGCGTATTGTACCTCGGATGGGTCTGAATGGGGTGTTGTGTCACCATGTTGAGGTCCATTGATGTATTATTACCTCCCGGGTGGGTCTGATTGGGGTGTTGTGTCACCAGGTTGAGGTCCATTGGCGTGTTGTACCTCTTCCGGGTGGGTCTAATTGGGGTGTTGTGTCACCATGTTGAGGTCCATTGATGTATTGTACCTCGGGTGGAGTCTGATTGGGGGTGTTGTGTCACCATGTTGAGGTCCATTAGCGTATTGTACCTCGGGTGGGTCTGATTGGGGTGTTGTGTCACCATGTTGGGAGTCCATTGATGTATTTTACCTCCGGGTGGAGTCTGATTGGGGTGTTGTGTCACCAGGTTGAGATCCATTGACTTATTGTACCTCCGGTGGGTCTGATTGGGGTGTTGTGTCACCATGTTGAGGTCCATTGATGTATTGTACCTCGGGTGGGTCTGATTGGGGTGTTGTGTCACCAGGTTGAGGTCCATTAACGTATTGTACCTCGGGTGGGTCTGATTGGGGTGTTGTGTCACCAGGTTGAGGAGTCCATTGGCGTGTATTGTACCTCCCGGGTGGGTCTGATTGGGGTGTTGTGTCACCAGGTTGAGGTCCATTGGCGTATTGTACCTCCGGGTGGGTCTGATTAGGGTGTTGTCACCAGGTTGAGGTCCATTGATGTATTGTAAATCCTGGTGGGTCTGATTGGGGTGTTGTGTCACCAGGTTGAGGTCCATTGATGTATTGTAAATCCGGGTGGGTCTGATTGGGGTGTTGTGTCACCATGTTGAGGTCAATTGGCGTATTTTCTTGCCTCACACATAAATGTCGTTTTCTGATTGGCTGAGCGTTCTTCTATTATTTTCAGTGTACCCCGCTTATAAGCGAGTAACATTTTCTATGTATCCCGCTGGCGCTTTGTAGTAGTAATTCTTTATCTCGAATAACATTGAATCCGCATTATGATGTAATGGCGGAAATTATCGAAGTTTTGCCAATGCAAATTAATGGAAGGGAGATAACTCTTGTCGTCTGGTGCTCCATGCTATGATTCGATACCCATGCTTCAAACAGTTCAAAATTACCATTGAGGTGTTTGGTAAGATAAATACATTGTTCACTGGTCCTCGGGGCCCATGGGTTGATGTACCCTCGATGTTTGTTTATGTTCCCTGAGCCCGAAGGTGTTGTGTCACCAGGTTGAGGTCCATTGATGCATTGTACCTCTAGGGTGGGTCTGATTGGGGTGTTGTGTCACTTAAAGGGATTGATGAGGTGTATGTCAAGGCACCTAGTTACATATGCTGATACAAAACTGTTACATTGTTAAGGGATGTTTACACTATCACATTCATGCTACATACAATATCATGGGGCGTTTACTTGCACTATCATGTACACGGCTATAGGATGGTTACATTGTTTCATACATTGTTCTAGGATTGTTACATGCATTGTAACTGTTATACACACTGTAGGATGGTTAATACATTGTAACATAAACTGTTATAAACACTGTAGGATGGTTAATACATTGTTACCTATTCTGTTATATACACTGTAGGTTTGTTAATACATTGTTACCTAAACTGTTATATACAGTAGGATGGTTAATACATTGTAACCTAAACAGTTATATACACTGTAGGGATGGTTAATACATTGTTACCTAAATCTGTTATATACACTGTAGGATGGTTAATACATTGTTACCTAATCTGTTATATACACTGTAGGATGGTTAATACATTGTTACCTAAACTGTTATATACACTGTAGGATGGTTAATACATTGTTACCTACATTGTTACCTAAACAGTTATATATACACTGTAGGATGGTTAATACATTGTTACCTAAACTGTTATATACACTAGAGGATGGTTAATACATTGTTACCTAAACTGTTATATACAGTAGGATGGTTAATACATTGTTACCTAAACTGTTATATACACTGTAGGATGGTTAATACATTGTTACCTAATCTGTTATATACACTGTAGGATGGTTAATACATTGTTTCTTAAACTGTTATATACACTGTAGGATGGTTAATACATTGTTACCTAAACTGTTATATACACTGTTTCATGCACAGTTCTTTAAATGTTGCATAGTTTGTTACATGTGCTGTTGTAGGATTGTTACATACATTGTAACATAAACTGTTACACACACTGTTGTGGAATTGTTGCCTACAATGTGACAAGATTGTTTATCTTTTCAGGTTGTGGAGGGAACCAGTTCTTTTCCTGCGACAATAAAACCAACAGCTGCATCGGACGACCATCAGGCTGTTCCAGCGGCAATATGTGCTACTTGTTTAATGAATGTATCACTCAAAGTCAAGCCTGCAGCTGCAGCGGTGCCCACTCGGAAGCATCACATGTGGCAGGAACCCTATAGATCACTGGCCTTTAACCGGTCTATACAAGTGTCGGCCACACATCAGCACAAATCCCAAACTTAGCCCTCTCCTTTACAAAGTGAAGGCCAGCATTAGAGTTCAACCTGGGAGTTTCATTGGTGTGTTGTATCAGGGAAATATCAGCCCCATCAAGTGCATTCACGGACACGAATCTCAGTGGAGTCATCTCCTGTACTCAGTACCAACTGTGGCGGGTGAAAATAGTGATATCCCAACATCCATCAGTCCCGATGAACATCAACTGTGCATGATCAATGCCTTCTACTCCAAAACAGAGACAGTCCCACTCCCATCCCAACTGGCCAGCTACCTGAAGATTGGTTTGTACACCTTCCAGTACAAGGTACAGAGCAGTGGCACTATTCAGACATGCAATGTGACAGCAGTAGAAGAATTAGGCCAGATTGTGTGGGTGAATCCGCGTCTTGTCTCGGTAACATACAAGTCGAGCTCAATGACATTGCCACTCTGGTTGCCAAAGTTACCAGTGGGTCCCATCTGATATATGAATGGACAATTGGGGGCGTGAATGTCACCAATAATATGACCCTGACTGAAACCTGCCCTCCTAGTGTGGACAACTCATCGGTGAAGTGTTTAACCAACGATACGTCCCTTGTGAAACCATTCACTTTCATACAGCACACATTTACTGCTCCAGCAGAACTAAGACTGAAGGTATCAAACAAAGTGAGTACTGTGGAGAAGACATATTCCGTCTCCCTTGGTCCATGTATGCCGATACAGGGACTTCAGCTTTCTCACGAGAGCTGCCAGACACCAAGTGGATGCGCCGATCCATGTCAGCCGTTCATTAAGCCTGGCGTCCCCGTTCTTCCAGGTGATGTACACACAGGGCAGCTCAGACAGCACCTACACCTTCCTAGTGAATGGCACAGAGGTCGGGACTCGTAACAGCAACGATTAAGCTAACATTTAAATCTACTGGATTCCATAGGGTTACTGTCAACATGACATGCGGCACCCATTCCGACACTGCAGGACTTGGTGTCCATGTCAAACAGGCTATAGCGTTACAGATCTGAAAGTTTTGGTGCCAGCAGGAGTAGTTATTAATGAAAGTTTTGTACTGAGGTAACAAGTCATGTAAATAACAACACCGACATTGAGATCATTGTTGATTTTGGTGATGGCAAGGAAGAAACATGTAAACCTTGTTACTTCTGGCAATAAGCTGAATGAAGCCATCAGTACACATACCCCAAGAAAAACACTACACGATGCGTGTTAAGTTGTTCAGGATGTGTACAAGAATGTTTCAATTCTGCTTCGCTATATGCCTTAGCAGCAGTGTAAAACAGCGGCAAGGGCCGTACCACAATATGCCAAGGTGGGACAGGAAATAGACTTCAAGGTATCGGCTGTACCAATCAGCGGAGACAGTGTCATGCTTTCGACAGCAAAATGTATTACAACTGGAGCTTTCCTGGAGGCGAGGTCCGTATTGAGTCCGAGGTGCTCAACAGCTTATATAAACATAAGATCCATGTGCCAGGTACTTACAACATCAGTGTTAGTGCTAGCAACTTAGCCAGTTCATTTTACACTTACGTCATGGCCTACATTCAACAGTGTGTCACTGGTCTCAAGTTTCAGTACAATGGGCCAGTTCATCAACAACACTGTCAACTTTACAGCATCGATGGCGGAAGGCACAGGCGTTAAGCTACAGCATGGATCAGACAATGGCTCGGGAAGAATAAACCAAACCAATTCAACATTTCTTATCAACTTCAGCAGACCGAGGGATTTACAACACCTCTGTGATAGCATATAATGATCTCACCAGCTGTGACTTGTCAAGGGAGGAACTTACAGCATATGTTATTGATGATGAAACATTATTCCTGCTGGACATCCTGCCAAACAGATGCTTGCCTTCAAAAGACCTGATGTTCTTGCTGCAGTAGCAATCAACATCAACCCAGCAGGACTAAACTATACATGAAACCGGTAATGAAATGCGAGTAAATGGCAAAGGTTTTGCTCAATGTCACCATTCTCTATGAGGGAAAATGAAACCATATGAGTATCAATTTCTTCAAAGGGAGAAAAGTTTGTGAGGAATGTGTGTATACAGGAAGAGATTACGAACCCTGACCATGGCTCGTCAAGCAACTATAGGCGTAACACCGGGGAGGCGACTATGGACAATATCACCACATCAGTCAGCACAGGATCTGATATAAGTTCGCGTGTGGACTGTTAACACAGATCAAACAGCAATGTGTAATCAGTGGTGGTGTGTCGTGGTGGAGCTACAACATGCAGGGTCATATCATATCAAAGTCAATGCATCCAACCATGTGAGTTCTGACACAGCTAACATAAGTACTGCAAGCCCAGTTCAGAGTCATCAACCTAACACTGACTTGCTCATCTTGTCAGATGGTGAAATACCAAAATTACATCCAAAGGCGTTACCATGAGTGCTATTGCTGCCAATGCAGCTGCTGTATCGTACAATTATAGTTATGGAGGAGACTGGACCACTGATTCTTCCCACAGATTCCATAATGTCAGTACTTATAACGTCTGTGTCAATGCTTCCAATCTGGTCAGTGATAAAACAGCGTGCATGGATATTGTTACTCAGGATGAAATTAAATCTTTGACTCTGGCCTGGAATACATCCACGAGGAAAGTGACTTTGAGGTGGAGGTTGGTACTACATGTACAGTTCACAGCCAATTACACCAAAGGCACCAGCGTGACCTTCACATGGTCTTGTGGTGATGGTCATAATATCGTGACGAGCGAAGGGCCAGTGTTTGTCTGCCATTTTCAACAGTCAAAGAAACATTCATTCTCTGTCACAGCAGTGAATGAAGTGTCAAGCAAAAGTAAATCTATGAACATTTATGTCCTTCAGGAAATTACTAGTCTGAACATCTCACAAAACTTGTTTCAAGGACGATATGCTGCCACAAATGAAGGTGTCAACTTCACAGCACAGAGCAACACTGACTTGAATGTGGCGTACCACTGGATGGTGAAGTCGTCAACCCGATACGTGTGAAGCTGCTGGGAAATCAATGGCAGGGCACTGCAATGACAAACACTTCACTGAAGCTGGACTCTACAATATCAGTCTGTATGCCAACAACTCACTCAATTATTTAGCAACCTATACTGAAATTGAAGTGATGGAAAGAATAAAAGGTCTGCAAATCAGATTTGATTCAAAGCGCTATAAGCGTGAACACTAGCTTACTGTTTTCCCTGCTGAAGGGTGACAGAGGGTGAAAATCTTGTGTACCACTGGGCCGGTCAAAATTTGGATCCTCAGCTGAATTACAAGGCAGCATGACAGGCACAATGACTCACCTCTTTGATAAAGTTG